>NC_138768.1:371648992-371988992 GCF_965119305.1 Pelophylax lessonae
ACACACCTTTTTTACGTTTTCAAACCATTTAACCCGTGTTGATGATGAAAATGATACACCAATATAAAAATCTTGAATTTGTTTTAGGCATAAGATGCCTAAAGATAAAACATTAAATGTGTTCATTTATCTCACCGGTAATGGTATTACTACCTAATCTGTTCATGTAGGCAAGCCAGTAAAAAATGTTCTTGCAGGATTTATGAAGTAAGTGGTAACTAATGAGGGAAACAGAGAAATCATCAGTCTTTTGTGGGGGCAAAAAAAAAAAAAACGTGTAATTAGTTCAGTTGATTCTTGCTGCAAATTTATAAATAATGAGCACTTGTATTCCTTTCATTTTGTGCTGAAAGAATCCCGTTTTTTTTTCTCAAGCGCAATTGTGAAAGGAGGGGTGCAAAGGGTTGGAAAATATTGTGACATAGAGCTAATGAATGTGTTAATCTTGCATTATGCAAAATAGGAGTTGTATTAGTCATCATTGGGCTATTAGAGCTCCAATGACAAATGTTTAAATAGGGAAACCTTTTTTCCTATGGAAGGCTCCAAAAGCCTGGCCGTTGTTTAATCTTAGCTTGTCAATGCTCATCTTAAAAGCTTCAGCTAGCATTTGTACAATGTTTAAAAGGCTTTGAGCAGCTCATTCAGTTCTACTCTTGCTATACTGAATATGGATCTCAATGGGCATGCTGCTTATACCTTTCAACTGTCTTTTATCAGGCTGTAATGCAAGCTTTAGAAAGCTTCTTCACAGCAAAAACTTGATAAAGCATGATAAAAAGTTTTTTTTTTTTTTTTTACCTTTTTGTGTTCAGAGATCATTAACCACTTTACCACCGGAGGATTTTGCTGTCTTACGTCCAGGCCACTTTTTGCGATTCGGCACTGTGCGACTTTAACTGACAATTGCGCGGTCCCCAAACGAAATTTACGTCCTTTTATTCCCACAAACAGAGCTTTCTTTTGGTGGTATTTGATCACCTGTGCGATTTTTACTTTTTGCGTTATAAACATAAAAGTGCGTAAATTTTGAAAAAATAAACAATATTTTTCACATTTTTTTTACATGAAATTCCCCCCAAAAAAATGTAAAAATCAAAATTTTTTTTCATTTTTGGCCAATTTGTTTTCTGCTACCTATGTTTGGTAAAAAAAATCTCACAATAAGCGTATTTTGATTGGTTTGCGCAAAAGTTATTGCGTTTATTAACTAAGGGAAAGATTTCTGTAATTTTTGGTGTGTTTTTTTTTTTTTCTTTTGCGGGACTGCGACATTGCGGCGGGCAGATCGGACCCTTGACTGACATTAGGCTTTTGACGGTATCAGATTTTCATGCTGCGATTAATTGATTAAGGTTTTGCCACGGTATACGGTATTATTACGGTATTCTATTATTAAATTTAAAATATTAAATTTCCACCTCACTTCAATTTCATTGCTGAATTTAGGGGCTTTGGTTCACTTATGCACATTATTATATAGTCAGTCAGTACAGACTCTGTGAACCAGGCCTAAAATAGGTCATCAAGCAGTGTCTGGCCTAACTGGTGATAACTGGTCCTGGCGCTTGGCTCCGATCCGATGGCCTGGTCATTAAGAGGGCAAATCCTTGTGGTCAAGAAGTGGTTAAACCTGAAGGTGTTGTTTATAAATTACTTTACTATTGCTTTAGGCCTGGTTCACATGTATGCGGGTTGGTGGTTCACATGTATGTGGGTTGGCGGTTCACATGTATGCGGGTTGGCGGCCCACATTTGCACAGGCATAGCAGCCCATTGATTTGAACGGGCTGCTATGCCCTCATTTTCCGCAGAAAAAAGGTGCATGCAGCATTTTTTTAAAATTCAGTGGCCTTGAAATCCATCCTGCTTTTGCACTATGCGACTAACCTGCAGTTCCTGCTCTGGCAAGCTTTCTGCATTTTTTGTATACGTGGGCACGGCATTTAAAAACAGTTTGCGTGTGCAGCAACGGCAGGTAAGTCGCATGGTGCAAAAGAAGGATGGATTTCATGGCCACTGCATTTTTTTAAATTCTGCATGCACCTTTTTTAAGCTGAAAACGCAGGCATAGCAGCTCAAGCCCATTCACATCAATGGGCTGCTATGCCTGTGCAAATGTGGGCCCCCAACCCGCATACATGTGAACCAGGCCTAAAGCAATAGTAAAGTTATTAATTGGTTAAACCTGCAGGAGGACCGGTGTTTTTATCTATTAATGACTTTACTATTGCTTTAGGCCTGGTTCACATGTATGCGGGTTGGTGGTTCACATGTATGCGGGTTGGGGGCCCACATTTGCACAGGCATAGCAGCCCATTGATGTGTTATATGTTATCCACTTTACCACCGGAGGATTTTGCTGTCTTCCGTCCAGGCCACTTTTTGCGATTCGGCACTGTGCGACTTTAACTGACAATTGCGCGGTCGTGCGACGCCGTACCCAAACGAAATTTACGTCCTTTTTTTCCCACAAACAGAGCTTTCATTTGGTGGTATTTGATCACCTGTGCGATTTTTACCTTTTGCGCTATAAACAAAAAAAGAGCGTTTATTTTGAAAAAATAACAATATTTTTAACATTTTTCTATATGAAATTCCCCCCCAAAAAAATGTAAAAATCAAATTTTTTTTAAATTTTTGGCCAATTTGTTTTCTGCTACCTATGTTTGGTAAAAAAAATCGCAATAAGCGTATTTTGATTGGTTTGCGCAAAAGTTATTGCGTTTACTAACTAAGGGAAAGATTTCTGTCATTTTTGGTGTTTTTTTTTTTAACGCGTAATGGCGGTGATCTGCGATTTTTTTTTTTGCGGGACTGCGACATTGCGGCGGACAGATCGGACCCTTGACTGACATTTTTGACACTTTTGGGGGTACCAGTGACATTTCTACAGTAATCAGTGCTATACATATGCACTGTTACTGTAAAAATGACACTGGCAGTGAAGGGGTTAATTTTATTGGAGAGGGAGGGGTTAATGTATGCCTGGTGCTTACTGACGTGTGGGGGGGGGGAGGTGACTTTGTGGGACAGGGACAGATCGGATGTCCAGCTATGCTGAACAGTCCGATCTGTCACTCCCTGTCACTATGGAGACCCGCCCGCTCTGTTTACACAGGCGGGCGGATCTCCTCACTCGATTCCCCGACGATCGCCGCTGCTCCTCCCCTGGCCCGACTCCCGCTGTGAATGAAAACAGCGGGAGCGCGCCTCCGGCGGCGCGCGAGCGCCGCCTACAAGGGGAGGAGTCCAGCGACGTAGGTCTACGTCGCTGGACGGGATCGTGCCACTTTGCCGCAGTACGCTCCATGTGAGCGGTGGGCAAGTGGTTAAAATAATGTTTATTAACAACATTGCTCAGCCGCTGAAACCGGACAGATAAAAAGAAACCTTTTTTTCTTTTGGTTTATACATCTACAGATCAAAGGGATCTGCAGATGAATTCAGTTTAACCTCAATTGCGTGGTCGTGTGACGCTGTCCTTTTTTTTTTTTTTTTTTTTTTTTTCTTTTTCACACAAATGCAGCTTTGGTGATATTTGATCGCCTCTGAATTTTTTTTATTTTTTTTGTGACCGACCAAAACTATTATATATATATATATATATATATATATATATATATAATATAATTTTTTATTCCAATAAGCGTATATTGATTGAGTTGCGCAAACGTTATAGCGTCTACAAACTATAGGTTAATTTTACTAGTAATGGTGGCGATCAGCGACCTATAGCAGCACTGCAATATTGCGGTGGACAATTAGGACACTGACACTTTTTTGCTGCTTTTTGGGGACCACTGAAACGAATACAGTGATCTGTGCTAAAAAAATATGCATGGTCACTAGGGTTGCCACCTCATCCCTTTAATCCAGGACACATATTAATTACACAGGTTCTGAGGCTAATATAATAAACTTAAGTGACCCTGGGAAGGGGTTAACATCAGGGGCGATCAAAGGGTTAAATGTGTTCCTAGTCAATGCTTGTGTACTGTGGGGGAGGCGCTTTTACAAAGGGAAGGAATAGATCGGTGTCTGCTTTGGAGCAACACAGGATCAATGCCTTCCCTATTAGCAGAACAGTGATCTGCCTTGTTTACATAGGCAGATTGAGGTTTTGCCTGTATACTAAACAGTTGGGGGGTGCCGTCAGACATCGAGCCCGCGGTTCCTGCCGCTGGGCTCTCACTGTGATCACCGTGAAAGTGAGCCGGCTTGCCCTACCTAGAGGAGCTGGATCACATGTGTGTGTATATATACGTGATGCGGCACACAGCTGTCACCCTGTAGCAGTAAAACTGCTATAGGGTAGTCAGAAAGCAGTTAAAGGATAAGTTCACTTTTTTTCTGAATTCCAACTCAATGTATCAATATAGCATTATTGTACTTATTTTGCAGAAAAGAAAAACGTTCTGTTTTATCCTACAAAGCCCCTATCTCCGTGTCCAGCTTGTATAAAAAAACTTCTCCATTACTTCCTGGACAGACATTAAGGCCCCTTTCACACATATGGTCCGTTCAGTTCATCAGTTCAGTCACGTCAAATGTATCAGTTTTTCATCCGTTTTTTATCCGTTTTTCGTCAGTTGTCATCCGTTTTTCGTCAGTTGTTATCCGTTTTTCATCAGTTTTTCATCAGTTGTTATCAGTTTTTCATCCGTTTTTCATCCATTGTCGTCCGTTTTTCATCCGTTGTCATCCGTTGTCATCAGTTGACATCAGTTTTTCATCCGTTGTCATACGTTGTCATCAGTTGACATCAGTTTTTCATCTGTTGTCATCCGTTTTTCGTCCGATCCGTTTTTTTGACGGATGAAAAATAGGGCATTCATCCGTTCAAAAAAACGGACATTGAAGGAAGCGGATGAAAACGGATGTTAACTGATGATCATCAGTTGTCATCCGTTTTTACATAGAGATGCATTGATGTCCGTTTTTTATCCGTCAACGGATGGATGAAAAACGGACAAACGGACAGCATGTGTGAAAGAGGCCTAAAACTGTAAGGCACAGGAAGCACACCAGCTGACCTGATTGGCACACACCCTGCAGCTGCCATCCCCTTCCAGGAAATGGCTCCCACCCACCTCCTCAGGTGCATGGTTTTCCAATGCAATCAGTCAGCGATCACCATTGCTAAATATTCAGGCATCAATTTTTTGTTTTTGTTTTTTACTCTACCTTAACTTTTCATCTTGCATAGATTGTTCATTTGGCAGAGTGTGCAGGAACTGAGCGATCAGATAACAGCCTATGTGAAAAGAGCTGTAGTATTGAAAATAGAAGTATGTCCTGGGTTCTGTAAAGCTCACTATACACTGTACAATCTCCTTTCCATCCATTAGTTATGTAGTGCGAGGGCTTGCCTGATTGCATAATGTATGGCCACCTTTATAAACCTAAAATTCACTATGCAATTGCTGTGCCTTCAACTGTTAATGGCACACCAAATGCATAAGCAAACACACCTTTTGCCACATGAAAAAAACAAGTGGCAAGGCAGCAAAACGCACAGTAAGGTGCAACACGCAAAAATGTCCCATTAGCTGTATTGCCACTATGCATGTAAGCGAAAAACGGGCCAAAAAAAAAACCATGCTCCCACTACGCTAGGTGTTAAGGAGGCCTGAAAGTGAAATTGGTTTGTGTACACAAGAACAATTACTTTTTTTATTGACCTATAAAGCTTTCATTTGGTACCTTTTTTTTACAGATGGCTGTATAATCGGCATAATTGGTAAATCATTCACCTGACTCTAATGCTTGCCATACACTATACAAAAAATCGTTCAAACTCATTTTCGAAAATCGAACACTCGGCCCTGAGAGCAGACAATCGTGCCATCATGTAATGACCGAATGTTAATCGATCAATCGTTTATTGGACATAAATGAATCTGTTTTTCGTTCAGTTTGTCTTGTATGCCTAGTGCAAACAGTTTGGGTGAGAAACACATTAACCTTTTCAATTTATCGTTTGTTCAGCACAATTTTCCAAACTGTTCCTTCTATTTTTCAGCTCTGAAAAGTTAAAACCGATTTTCTATTTGTGCCCATTAAATGGACGAAAAACGAATGAACGGACCAAATGACAGATTTTCAAACTATTTTTCAGGCTAGTGTATGGCCAGCATAAAAATCACTGATTGTGTGCAAGTGTAACAATTGATGCTGGTTTGAAGCCAAAGGGTAGTCGCACCAAATATTGATTTGATTCCAATTTTCCTTCTGTTCGCTCACTTTGCATTTAGTAAATTGATAAAAAAAAAACAATTTAAAATATAAATTTTTGAAAGCATTCTTACTTTACAGCATACATAACTAGTGTGTGTATGCATATGTGTGTGTATGTACAGTACATGTGTATCTATATATATATATATAATATACAGTATCTCACAAGTGAGTACAACCCTCACATTTTTGTAAATATTGTGTTATATCTTTTCATGTGAACACACTAAAGAAATGACACTTTGCTACAATGTAAAGTAGTGAGTGTACAGCTTGTATAACAGTGTAAATTTACTGTCCCCTCAAAATAACTCAACACACAGCCATTAATGTTTAAACCGCTGGCAACAAAAGTGAGTACACCCCTAAGTGAAAATGTCAAAATGTGGCCCAATTAGCCATTTTCCCTCCTCTGTGGCAGTTGACTCATTAGTATTACAAGGTCTCATGTGTGAATAGGGAGCAGGTGTGTTTAATTTGGTGTTATCTCTTTAATTCTCACATACTGGTCACTGGAAGTTCAACATGGCAAAGAACTCTCTGAGGATCTGAAAAAAGAATTGTTGCTGTACATAAAGATAGCTTAGGCTATAAGAAGATTGCCAAGACCCTGAAACTGAGCTGCAGCACGGTGGGCAAGACCATACAGCGGTTTAACAGGACAGGTTCCACTCAGAACTTCCTCGCCATGGTCGACCAAAGAAGTTGAGTGCGCATGCTCAGCGTCCTATCCAGAGGTTGTCTTTGGGGAATAGACGTATGAGTGCTGCCAGCATTGCTGCAGAGGTTGAAGGGGTGGGGGGGTCAGCCTGTCAGTGCTCAGATCATACGCCGCACACTGCATCAAATTGGTCTGCATGGCTGTCATCCCAGAAGGAAGCCTCTTCTAAAGATGATGCACAAGAAAGCCTGCAAACAGTTTGCTGAAGACAAACAGACTAAGGACATGGATTACTGGAACCATGTCCTGTGGACTGATGAGACCAAGATAACATTTTTTGGCTCAGATGGTGTCAAGCGTGTGTGGCGACAACCAGGTGAGGAGTACAAGGACAAGTGTGTCTTGCCTACAGTCAAGCATTGTGGTGGGAGTGTCATGGTCTGGGGCTGCATGAGTGTTGCCGGCACTGGGGAGCTACAGTTCATGGAGGGAACCATGAATGCCAACATGTACTGTGACATACTGAAGCAAAGCAAGATCCCTTCCCTTCGAAGACTGGGCCGCAGGGCAGTATTCCAACATAACGACCCTAAACACACCTCCAATACGACCACTGCCTTACATAGTTACATAGTTACATCGTTAGTGAGGTTGAAAAAAGACATCAGTCCATCCAGTTCAACCTATGATGTGCGTGTGTGTTTGCTTTTAACCGTACATTGTATACCCCTGTATGTTGTGGTCTCTAAGGTGCCCATCCAATAGTCTTTTGAAACTATCAATGCTCCCAGCTGATACGACTGCTTGTGGAAGAGAATTCCACATCCTTACCGCTCTTACAGTAAAGAACCCCTTACGCATTTTAAGGTTAAACCGCCTTTCCTCTAGTTTTAGTGAGTGGCCACGTGTCTTATTGTATTCCCTTACTCTGAATAGTTTGTTCCTTATGCTAGGGTCGCCAGTACAGTATTTGTACATTGATATCATATCCCCCCTCAATTGTCTCTTCTCCAGAGAGAATAGGTTCAGTGCTTGTAGTCTTTCCTCATAGCTGATGTCCTCCATTCCCCTAATTATTTTTGTTGCCCTTCTCTGGACTCTTTCCAATTCCAGCACATCCTTCCTGAGGACCGGTGCCCAGAACTGGAGGGCATACTCCAGATGTGGCCCTACCAGAGTCTTGTAGAGTGGGAGAATAATCTCTTTATTTCTGGAGTGAATCCCCTTTTTTATACATCCCAGTATTCTGTTGGCTTTGCTTGCAGCGGCTTGGCATTGCATGCCACTGCCAAGCCTGTTGTCTACCAGTGCCCCCAAGTCTTTTTCCATCCTAGACTCACCCAGAGGTTCCCCCCTAGTGAGTAGCTTGCTTTCAGGTTTCTGGCCCCCAAGTGCATTACTTTACATTTTTCAACATTAAACCTCATCTGCCATGTAGTTGCCCACCCCGTTATTTTGTTCAGGTCCGCTTGTAAGGTTATCACATCCCGCATAGAAGATATTGGCATGCCTAGTTTAGTATCATCTGCAAATACTGAGATTGTACTAGATATCCCCTCCTCTATATCATTTATGAATAAATTAAACAGGATTGGTCCCAGGACAGAACCCTGGGGGACCCCACTTTCCACACCCGCCCAATCCGAGTACTCCCCATTAATCATCACCCTCTGGACTCTCCCCTGGAGCCAGTTCTCTATCCAGGTACTCGCCCTATGGTCCATACCTACCTTCCTTAGTTTGAACAGTAAGCGTTTGTGGGGAACAGTGTCAAAGGCCTTTGCAAAGTCCAGATACACCACATCCACAGGCTTTCCCTTATCTAGGTGGCAGCTCACTTCATCGTAGAAGGTTAATAGATTGGTTTGGCAAGAACGATTTTTCATAAATCCATGCTGATTACTACTAATAATACAGTTTGCTAAAGAAGCTGAGGGTAAAGGTGATGGACGGGCCAAGCATGTCTCCAGACCTAAACCCTATTGAGCAACTGTGGGGCATCCTCAAATGGAAGATGGAGGAAGGCAAGGTCTCGAACATCCACTATTCCTGTGATGTCATCATGGGGGAGTGGAAGAAGCTCTGGTGAACTCCATGCCCAAGAAGGATAAGGCAGTGCTGGAAAATAATGGTGGCCACACAAAAAATTGACACTTTGGGCCCAATTAAGACCTTTTCACTTAGGGGTGTACTCACTTTTGTTGCCAGCGGCTTAGACATTAATGGCAGTGTGTAAGTTATTTTGAGGGGACAGTAAATTGACACTGTTATACAAGCTGTACACTCACTACTTTACATTGTAGCAAAGTGTCATTTCTTCAGTGTCATCACATGAAACAATATAATAAAATATTTACAAAAATGTGAGGGGTGTACTCACTTTTGTGAGATACATAGTTGGTCAGGTTGAAAGACACAAGTCCATCTGGTTCAACCAAAAAAAAAAAAAAGACAGTATTGGAAAACCCAACTATACAATTCCATATGCACAATCTATAACCGCAGTTGATCCAGATAGAGAGTATATATATATATATATATATATACACATATATATATATATATATATATATATATATATATATATATATATATATACAGTGGGTACGGAAAGTATTCAGACCCCCTTAAATTTTTCACTCTTTGTTATATTGCAGCCATTTGCTAAAACCATTTAAGTTCATTCTTCTTCCTCATGAATGTACACATAGCACCCCATACTGACAGAAAAACACAGAATTGTTGACATTGTTGCAGATTTATTAAAAAAGAAAAACTGAAATATCACATGGTCCTAAGTATTCAGACCCTTTGCTGTGACACTCATATATTTAACTCAGGTGCTTTCCATTTCTTCTGATCATCCTTGAGATGGTTCTACACCTTCATTTGAGTCCAGCTGTGTTTGATTATACTGATTGGACTTGATTAGGAAAGCCACACACCTGTCTATATAAGACCTTCCAGATCACAATGCATGTCAGAGCAAATGAGAATCATGAGGTCAAAGGAACTGCCTGAAGAGCTCAGAGACAGAATTGTGGCAAGGCACAGATCTGGCCAAGGTTACAAAAAGATTTCTGCTGCACTTAAGGTTCCTAAGAGCACAGTGGTCTCCATAATCCTCAAATGGAAGACGTTTGGGACGACCAGAGCCCTTCCTAGAGCTGGCCGTCCGGCCAAACTGAGCTATCGGGGGAGAAGAGCCTTGGTGAGAGAGGTAAAGAAGAACCCAAAGATCACTGTGGCTGAGCTCCAGAGATGCAGTCAGGAGATGGGAGAAAGTTGTAGAAAATCAAACTTCACTGCAGCCCTCCACCAGTCGGGGCTTTATGGCAGAGTGGCCCGACGGAAGCCTCTCCTCAGTGTAAGACACATGAAAGCCCGCATGGAGTTTGCTAAAAAACACCTGAAGGACTCCAAGATGGTGAGAAATAAGATTCTCTGGTCTGATGAGACCAAAATAGAACTTTTTGGCCTTAATTCTAAGCGGTATGTGTGGAGAAAACCAGGCACTGCTCATCACCTGTCCAATACAGTCCCAACAGTGAAGCATGGTGGTGGCAGCATCATGCTGTGGGGGTGTTTTTCAGCTGCAGGGACAGGACGACTGGTTGCAATCGAGGGAAAGATGAATGCGGCCAAGTACAGGGATATCCTGGACAAAAACCTTCTCCAGAGTGCTCTGGACCTCAGACTGGGCCGAAGGTTTACCTTCCAACAAGACAATGACCCTAAGCACACAGCTAAAATAACGAAGGAGTGGCTTCACAACAACTCCGTGACTGTTCTTGAATGGCCCAGCCAGAGCCCTGACTTAAACCCAATTGAGCATCTCTGGAGAGACCTAAAAATGGCTGTCCACCAACGTTTACCATCCAACCTGACAGAACTGGAGAGGATCTGCAAGGAGGAATGGCAGAGGATCCCCAAATCCAGGTGTGAAAGACTTGTTGCATCTTTCCCAAAAAGACTCCTGGCTGTATTAGATCAAAAGGGGGCTTCTACTAAATACTGAGCAAAGGGTCTGAATACTTAGGACCATGTGATATTTCAGTTTTTCTTTTTTAATAAATCTGCAACAATGTCAACAATTCTGTGTTTTTCTGTCAGTATGGGGAGCTGTGTGTACATTCATGAGGAAGAAGAATGAACCTAAATGATTTTAGCAAATGGCTGCAATATAACAAAGAGTGAAAAATTTAAGGGGGTCTGAATACTTTCCGTACCCACTGTATGTATATATATATATATATATATATATATATAATTATTTTTTATTTTTTTATTTAATACTTCTTTTTTTTTTTTTTTTTATGCACTGTTCGCTGATGGTAGGATTTAAGCGCTAGACTAAAGAGGCATATAGGCACCAATTTATTGGTATTTTTAACACCGTAAGTGAAAAAAAGTAAAACTAGTGCAAATGATTGAATAGAACATTTTGCTGAAAAAACTAGATGGAGGAGAAAGCATAGAAGGGCTCATTGGGGTTACATGGGGTTCACTGAAAACTAAAAAGGGAGAATATTTAAACATTTTATTTCACTACAGCTTTGTTATTGTCAACTAGAGACCAGGGCCAGCCTTTGATTTGCAGTGATGTGTGGTGCTACAGTGTAGCTTTGCAACAACTGTAACTAGCCATTTATTGAAACAGGAACCACCCTGACTAGCTGTCAGGGAAACAGGCACAGCAGTAGGGGACCTTGTAAACATATATCATATGAATGTCCAAAAGGCTTAAAGTATATGCACCCCAACAACTAGTTTCTTATTTTTCATCTTTTGGTTTGTTATATATATATATATATATATATAGTTGAAGTGTCTTGTTATATCTATTCAGTAAGTAAGGCAGGCTATACATGGTGTGAATGTCTTTCCTACAACCATGGGTTTGCACGATTCCCTAATTAACCCAGACCGTGCCGACAGGGTAATCCCTCCTGCCGAGCAATTTTCTGCTCCCAGTGGGGGGGGGGGGGGGATAGGGGAGAAGACAGGGATTATCTCTAGTGGCTATAGCAACTGCAAGTGATAATCCATATAACAATCCGGCAGGTTGGTTGTACCCAAGTTGGTCGATCAACTTGGTACATTCAGCCTGCCCATTAACGGTTCGAATCTTGGCCGGTTCCTGCTAAACCGGCCAAGTTTTGAACTGTGTATGGCCTGCCTAACCTGTTGACCTTGCCTTTTTCACACTCCCTAATTAGCCCACCCACTTCTTTTTATCTTGGATTACTCCCTAAAAGGTGGTAAACGTCACTTGGGCATTTATGTGAGCTTTTCTGGCTATGTGCATTTAAACTGTCTTACCAGAATAATACACTGCTCAAAAAAATTATTAAAAGGAACACTGTTAAATCAGAGTATAACATCAAGTCGATTAACTGACCAGATCATTATCCCAGGAGTTTAGGTAGCAGAAGGGGTTGTTAATCAGTTTCAGCTGCTTTGGTGTTAATGAAATTAATAACAGGTGCACTAGATGAGCAACAATGATACAACCTCCAAAACAGAGATGGTTTTAGACTGCATTCACATTGATCCGACTTGGACCACTACTTGTCAGCCTGACAAGTCGCGGTCCGTCACGCTCCCATTGTGTAGTACAGGAGCCGTTCTAATAGGAGCGACACAAGTCGCTCCGACTTAGAAATAAGGTCCTGTACTACTTCGGGGCGACCTGGAGCGGCTTGCATAGACATTCATTTTCTGAATGTCCGTGCAAGTGGTGCCGAAGTCGCGGTGCACGTGACTTCACAGGTCGCCCCCTAAGCCGGATCGCCGTAGTGTGAACCAACGCTTATAGGTTGAGGCTACTGATTTTTTGTTCCTTACTCATTTTTTCTGACAGTTTTTTTTTTTTTTTTACTAGTTTTGCATTTGGCTATATATGTGCCATTGGCAGCTGCTGTGTCTCCCTGCACAGTCTCAAGAGCATGGAGGAGATTCCAGGAGACAGGCAGTTACACTTGGAGAACTGGACAGGGCCATAGAAGATCTTTAACGCATCAGCAGGACTGATATCTGCTCCTTTGTGAAAGGAGGAACAGGATGAGCACTGCCAGAACCCTACAAAATGACCTCCAGCAGGCCACTGGTGTGAATGTCTCTGACCAAACAATCAAACGGACTTCATGAGGGTGGCCTGAGGGCCCAACGTCCTCTAGGGATCCCTGTGGTGCTCGATTGTCATTTGCCATTGAACACCAGAGTTGACGGGTCCACCACTGGCGCCCTGTGCTTTTCACAGATAAAGATCATGTTCACCCTGAGCACATGTGACCGATTTGAAAGGGTCTGGGGAAGCCGAGGAGAACGTTTTGCTGCCTGTACATCGTTCAGCATGATCAGTTTGGTGGTGAGTCCGTGATGATCTGTGGAGGCAAAGCCATGAGGGACACACCGACCTCTGCAGGCTAGATTGCATCTGATTGCCATTAGGAATTAGGATGAAATCCTTGGATCCATTGTCAGACCCTACGCTGGTGCAGTGGGTCCTGGGTTCCTCCTGGTGCATGACAATGCTCGGCCTCATGTGGCGAGAATATGCAGCCAGTTCCTGGAGGATGAAGGAATGGATACCATTGAACGGCCTCAACACTCTCCTGACCTAATTCCAACACTTCTTGGACATTATGTTTCAGTCCATCCGATTCCACCAGGTTGCACCTCCAGTCTGTTCAGGAGCTCAGTAATGCCCTGGTCTAGATCCAGACTTGTATAAAGTACTCGAAATTTCTACTTGAGTAAAAGTACAAGTGCTCGATCAAAAAGTGACTTGAGTAGAAGTGGAAGTGCTCACAGAAAAAGTTACTTAAGTAGAAGTACTAAAGTATTCAACATTTTTTTTACTTAAGTATTGCAAGTAGTTTTTTCAAAAAATTTGCTACTTAAGTACTAAAAGTAAAAAGTACCAGTAGTTTTTTCAAAAAATTTCCACTCAAGTACTGAAAGTAGAAGTACAAGTACTGTGTTATGTAGTTATTAAAGAAAGAAGTCAAAAGTTTGAACATCATATTGTTTTTTATTATTTCAAATGATTTATTCAAATGATTAACCTGTGTTTGTTAGTAGTTTCTTGATGCACTTTAAGCGCTGTAGTACCATTTATTTGTTTGTTTCATATTTTCTTTTTATTGGAAAGATTTGGTATAGCAGCTTTTATTATACACATCCTTTATTTTCGTATGCGCCGATTTACAAATGACATTATACACATTTTTTTGAGCTTTATGCAACCTGCCATCTACTGTTCTGGCAGTGGTAATTTTTTTAAAAGTAACGAGTAACTATGCAGCACAAAAAAAAATACTTGAGTAGAAGTATCAAAATCATCGAAAAAATGTAGTGAAGTAAAAGTAGAAGTAGGAGAAAAAAATTCTACTCTAGGAAAGTACAGATACCGCATTTCGGTACTTAAGTACAGTACTTAAGTAGTTCTACTTCGTTACTATACATCTCTGTCTAGATCTGGGATTAAAGTCCCCAGGACACCATCCATCATCTTATTAGGACCATGCCCCAACCTTTTCAGGCATGCAAACAAGCACATGGGAGCCATACAAACTACTGAGTACCATTTTGAGTTTCTGCAATGAAATTTTAGCAAAATGGACTAGCCTGCTGCATCATTTTTTCACTTTGATTTTCGGGGTGACTTTTGAATTCAGCCCTTTGTAGGTTGATAGTTTTCATTTCCAACAAAACGATGTGGCATCCTTTTGTTCCTAACACATTACCCAGTCCATATCAGTATAGATATCCAGCATGATATTTTTCCCCCTTGAGATCTGATGTGTTTTCAGAGTGTTTCTTTAATTTTTTTGAGAAGTGTATATAACTTGCCAGTATATTAATATAGTATATTCCTATGCATATAAACACTTCAAAGGCTGAAAGCACCGCTTCATGCCTATGTCTGCACATAATATAACCTGGAACCTGCAGAGTATTGCACCCGTGATCATCAGATTGTGGGTGCAATGTTAGGCTCCTGCAGTCTTCCTCTAGCTTGGTGCCCATATTCTTGTACAGGCTTTCAGTTACAAAGCTAGAGGAAGAATGAATGAACTACGAGAATGCTGAGCAGCAAGCTCTCAGCTCATTAAAAATACAAGTCTGTCTGCCGTGGTGGGAGATGGTACTAGTAGTTTTTTCATCCACAGATCTCTGTGAATAAATGATGTCGCTGTGTGGGTGGAGCCCCGCATAGCCGTGCTGTTGTCAAAAAGTAACAATGGGCACAGGGAGAAGGCAGGTGTATAGGAGCATGTGGAACCCTAAATATGGGTGTAACATGTAACGTGCTCCTAAAGGTGAACTTATACTTTTAGACCCGGTTCACACTACTGCGTGTGCCGGGTTCGCATGTCATGTCGGAGCGCACTGCTCCGACATGACATGCGATCAGCTGTGCGGTGCGAGTTTAGCCATACAGTTTGTATGGCTAAATTCGCACCGCACCCGCAGCAAAGACGCACAGGAGGCATTTTTGCTGCCGCATCAGGATCGGATCGCACAGCGGTTCACACTTGTGCGATCCGATCCTGTGCGAACTGCACGATCGCACTGCGATATGCGATCAAACTGGGGGTGTCGTTAAGATTACATTGACACCCCCAGCGGATCGCATATGGCAGTGTGAACTGCCGGGGGTGCGTGTGCGATGCGGGAACAGGCTGCGAATTCGCAGCCTTCCCGCATCGCAATAGTGTGAACCGAGCCTTAAGGACCATTTTATTTGGGTCCAGCATCGCACGACCATGCAGTTGTCAGTTAAAGTAACGCAGTGCAGTATCGCAAAAAATGGCCTGGTCATTAAGGGGGTAAAACCTTCCAGTTCTTAAGTGGGTAATGTTTTAATGACATTGACTAAATATAGGCCCGTGGCCGTGAATGACCTAGCCTACATATCAATGAACTGAAAATGTGTCACAACGATATCCGAAGTTCAGATAAAGCCTAATTCGGAGGACAATAAAGCTTTCCAGAAAGCTGCATGTTCAGGAGCCATGTCATTGTGAGCGCTGGCGTTTAGATGAGATTACAGGCATACAGCGTATTTTGCAATACAGGCAGTAATGTGCTGCAGCTGGGGCTACCAGGGGATGTAAATACACGCGTTCTGTATTTTATGCTGTACACACGTTTGTGTGCGTATGAGCCCTTATCTGGATTCCAAAGATAAGATGCTGTACTGTTTTGTCCTTCTGTAATTGTATGGGATTTTCCACTGACATGGATATCACTACGGTGGATCGTTTGATGTTTTCTCGCTGGGGTCATGTGAAAAATCACAAAACTCTTATTGGTCTTTAATTTATTTTTAGTAATTCTAATGGCAGTGCAGCAATTTGATGGTGATTTGATTCAGTTCACTTTAAGGGCCCATTCACATTAGCGCGACTTGTCAGGCGACTTGTCAGCCTGACAAGTCACGGTATGTCGCGGTCCATTGAGTAGTACAGGACCCGTTCTAATAGGAGCGACACAAGTCGCTCCGACTTAGAAAAAGGGTCCTGTACTACTTTGGGGCGACCTCAGAGCGACTTGCATAGACTTCCATTATGTGAAGTCTCTGCAAGTCGCGGTGCACAGCGCACGCGACTTCACAGGTCGCCCCCCGAAGTCGTGTCGCCTCAATGTGAATGGGCTCTTATAGTTATATTGGTTTGTTGCTCATTAATAAGCACTGTTTTTATATTTATTTTATCTTTTTTAATAACTACTGCTTTTTTCTTTTATTGTACCCTTTTTATTGAGCACTGTATTTTTATTTTTAGTATCCTTTTTAATAACCACTGTTATTTATTAAAAAAGGCCCCACTAACTGCTACTGCAGCTCACAACAGGGGTCCGGTGCGTCCCTGTGCACTATTTCAGGCCCGGATCCGGTCCAAATTTTTTGCCTGAATTCGGACCTGAAACTGAGCCAATCACGCACAAGACCCCCCTGCAATGCGGACTATGGCTGCCCCAGAGCTGTGTGAACTGGCTCCATTGAGAGTCGGTCACACTCTCCTGTCATGCGAATTGGATGTGGTGAAACCTGCATCCAATTCGCATCAGTGTGAACCCAACCTTTATTGTATCCTTTTTAAGGGATTGTGTTTTTACCTTTTTTTTAAAAAGGCATCTTATTTCACAGTATCATATTTTGTTTATTTAATACAATGTTATTTGTGATTGTCACATATATATTATATTTCTCTACTCTATTTCAATTCTTAAATAAATAGATGTATTAATTTTTTAAGTAAAAGAATGAATGGTCCAGCATTAGTAAGTGCATATCTTCTATACAGAAAGTGTTGTTCTACCATACATTGCTTTATATTCTCCTATTCTGTCTAGTGTACTAATTGTTGGCTAGATTTAACTGATTAAATGTTATTTTTACTATTTTTGTTCAGTGTTTTTATTTTACCTACTCCTTTTTATATTATTTTTTTACAGTAGTAGTATTGCAAAAAACCGTACAGTAAGAATTCTTTTGCATGCTCTTCTTCTGATATAGAAAGTTGCAGAGAAAAGCATAGCTGCTTAAAATGAATGGCCGTATGGTAAATTCAATCATCATGCCTGTCGCCTCTATCTCCCTGCATCGCCCTGCAGTAATCTAGCAGTCAAAGTATTTGTGTCTGACCGAATTGTTGCTTGATAGCCGTACAAGTGTCTAGAATTCAGAATGTTACAAAGGATGCATTATCATGCTCTGTAGAGCAAAGGCATAGACTGGCTCCCTCATTGTGTCCCCCTGGATGTGATTTTATATACCAGTTATCTGCTAGGATTCCTGCTGGTGGAAACACACTGATCATGCTGAACCTTCAATATAGTGATGAAATAATAACCTTGCCTAGTCAGGTAGGCACAAGGCAGCTTAAAACGTGGTAATCCTGTCATTTTGTACTTCAGGGTTACAATGGTCTTGGCTGACAAAACCTCTTTGTTGTGGTAGTTTTTGATATCTTGACTTGCACAATTTATTATTCTATTGGGGCTCATGCACATGGATGTATGCTGTAGTACAGTGTGAGCACACTGCTGTATTTTGGCGCCTGGTGCTACATACAGCTGCCCAGACAGGAATACTTGCAGGCAGCTATATGCAGCTTTGCACCCTTACTTGTGTAAAGCCATGCAAGTGCACAGACGTAAATTTCCCATACAGTCTGGGTTCGGGGACTAACAACCAAGCATGTATGCCGCTTTACATCAGAAGCTGCGCATAGCTACATAAAGCCGCCTGCATGCATTCCTGTCTATTGGGCAGCTGTATGTATTTTGCTGCCTGGCAGCTTCTAGTGCATGGGTGTCCAACATGCGGCCCTACAGCTGTTGAGGAACTTCAAGTCCCATGAGGCATTGCAAGGCTAACAGTTGCAAACATGACTCCCAATGGCAGAGGCATGATGGGGCTTGTAGTTCTGCAACAGCTGGAGGGCCGCAGGTTGGACATCCATGTTCTAGTGCAACAACGATCCAGGAAGTATAGGTAGTTAGTCAATCACATGTTAAACTCTTCCTGACCGCGTAATGCATATTTGCGACAGCAGGATAAGTGGGCTTTGATGCCCACCTACAGCACATACACTATATTGTCGAAAGTATTGGGCCGCCTACCTTTACATGCGCATGAACTGTAATGGCATCCCAGTCTTAGTCCGTAGGGTTCAACTTTTAGTTGGCCCACCCTTTGCAGCTTTAACAGCTTTAACTCTTCTAGGAAGGCTGGCCACAAGGTTTAGGAGTGTGTCTATGGGAATGTTTGACCGTTCTTCCAGAAGCACATTTGTGAGGTCAGGTACTAATGTTGGACAAGAAGGCCTGGCTTGCAGTCTCCGCTCTAATTCATCCCAAAGGTGTTCTGTCGGGTTGAGATCAGGACTCTGTGCAGGCCAGTCAAGTTTCTCAAACCCCAAACTCATTCAGCCATGTCTTTATGGACCTTGCTTTTTGCACCGGTGCGCAATCCTGTTGGAGCAGGAAGAGGCCATCTCCAAACTGTTCCTACAATGTTTGGAGCATGAAATTGTCCAAAGTATCTTGGTATGCTGACGCCTTAAGAGTTTTCTTCACTGGAACTAAGGGGCCAAGCCCAACCCCGGATAAAAAAACAACTCCACACCAGAATCCCCTCTCCACCATTTGATTTGGACCAGTGCACAAAACCAGGTTTATATGGATGAGCGAGTTTGGGGTGGAGGAACTTGACCGGACTGCACAAAGTCCTGACCTTAACCCAATGGAACACCTTTGGGATGAGTTAGAGCGGATACTGCGAACCAGGCCTTCTCTTCCAACATTTGTTCCTAAACCCACAAATGTGCTTCTGGAAGAATGATCAAACATTCCAATAGACACACTCCTAAACCTTGTGGATATCCTTCCCAGAAGAGTTGAAGCTGTTTTTATAGCTGCAAAGGGTGGGCCAACTCAATAACAAAACCTACGGACTAAGACATCATAATACCCCCTCCACCAAATGATTTGGACCAGTGCACAAAGCAAGGTCTGTAAAGAGATGGATGAGTGAGTTTGGGGTGGAGGAACTTGACTGATCTGCACAGAGTCCAGACCTCAACCTGATAGAACACCTTTGGAATGAATTAGAGCAGAGACTGCAAGCCAGGCCTTCTCGTCCACATCAGTGCCTGACCTCACCAATCTCCTTCTGGAAGAATGGTCAAACACTCCCATAGACGCACTCCTAAACCTTGAAGCTGTTATGCTGCAAAGAGTGGGCCAACTCAATAACCAAGCCTACGGACTAACACTGGGATGCCATTTAAAGTTCATGTGCGTGTAAAGGCAGGCATCCTAATACTTTTGACAATATAGTATACCTGGGGTAGTTTTGATGATTTTGTTTCTGTTGAATAGAAGAGGTACAGCTGTGCCAACAAACCAGGTTGTGAAAGTGGAAAGCTGTGCTTGTGGACAGCCTTCCCAGAATAGTTCAAGCTGTTTATAGCTGCAAAGGGTGGGCAAACTAAGACTGGGATGCCAATAAAGTTCATATGCGTGAAAAGGTAGGTGTTCCAATACTTTTGACAATATAGTGTATATGGTGGTCTGAAAGTTTGCTCTCTGCGTTCTAGCACTCTGACCGAGTGGTCTTTCGACAGACACGGCTTCTGGTCAAGAGGGAGGACTAGCGATCATGTGACCACTATGAGAGCCAATCACAGCGGCCCTATAATCGGGAAGCTCCTCCACCTTCCTGTATTAAGACCCCCTAAAGGGCAACGGGGAAGCGGTGTGAAGGTGTTAACCAAAAATTTTTTCACCAGAGCAGGAACCTTGGTTTCAATCTCTATTAACAGCATCCTGGCAGCCCCTTTTGAAACCTCCCACCCCTTCCCATCCAAAATGTATAAATGCAGCCTACAGTAATTTTCAGATCCTTTAACCTAAATGTTATGGCCACAGCTGTGCAGTTGATCAGACTTCTGTGGGTCCTTCTCCTGCCACAGGAGCATGAACCTGGAAGATTCCTCTGCAGAGAATGTTTACTGGACATCAGATTCACTGGTTTATAAATATGCCCCATAGTGTTAATATGCGCTTAACCACTTGCTGACCGCCCTATAGCAGTTTTAGCAGAATATTCACAGCAGAAGCCTATCTGCGGGTTCCAGGCATTCAATATTCACTGATCATCGGGCAGAGAAGGGGGGTAAGGGATGGATTCTGTGTTCTGCAAAGCAGGCAATAAAATAAATGTCTTCCCCCTAGTAAAGGCAACACACATAAAAAACACAAACACTGGCTAGGCACACATTTAACCCTTTAATTGCGCTAGATGTTTACCTCCTTCCCAACCAGTGTCATTAGTACAGTGACCGTGCGTAATTTTAGTACTGATCACGGTATTCGTGTCACTGGTTTCCACAAGGTGTCAGTGTCTGATTGTCAGTCGCAATATCGAAGTTCCTCTAAGTCTCTGATCGCCGCCATTACTTGTATAATAAATAAATAAAAATTCCAGGAATAACGATATTAAAACAGCGCTACCAGGTGTATAAAAGTGAACACCCTAAGGTGCATCTGTGCAAAATATCTTTAAATTAATACAAATAATAGAAATAGAAAAAGTGCTCTTGTATACAAAATATTAAAATGCTGTGCTAATAAATAAATACATATATATATACTTAAAAACCACACATATGTATAAAGTGCCAAAATGTGCAAAAAATTGAAATCACGTGCAGTCCAAAAATAGTGAATAGTCCACTTAAAGTGCTGATAGTCGTGCTCCACATAGAAAAGTGCCAGTGCTTGAAACAGGCCCTCTTGGGGATCCACTCACCAGATTTTGGTAATTCACAAGCCTTTAGGAATATCGAGTAGACACCTCCAAAAATAGCCTCCAACCTCTGATAAAATAATACTATGAACCTCTGTGTCCCCAGATGGACAATGGGAATAAACCTCCAAGAATTCCCCTGAGAGATAGCTCTGCACATACACCCTCAGGCAAGAAGAGAGGAAGGAGCCAGAAATAGTGAAGCCCGTAGGTGGATTTTTATTAAAAAAGCATACAATACTACTTACAAACAGACCATTAGTTTAGGCATACAGAAAGTCAGTTTCCACGATTATCCAAAGCACTTCCGGGTAGGACACAGAGGTTCATAGTATTCTTTTATCAGAGGTTGGAGGCTATTTTTGGAGGTGTCTACTCGATATTCCTAAAGGCTTGTGAATTACCAAAATCTGGTGAGTGGATCCCCAAGAGGGCCTGTTTCAAGCACTGGCACTTTTCTATGTGGAGCACGACTATCAGCACTTTAAGTGGACTATTCACTATTTTTGGACTGCACGTGATTTCAATTTTTTGCACATTTTGGCACTTTATACATATGTGTGGTTTTTAAGTATATATATGTATTTATTTATTAGCACAGCATTTTAATATTTTGTATACAAGAGCACTTTTTCTATTTCTATTATTTGAATTAATTTAAAGATATTTTGCACAGATGCACCTTGGGGTGTTCACTTTTATACACCTGGTAGCGCTGTTTTAATATTGTTATTCCTTTTATTCTTAGTTATATCTAAGTGTACAGCTGCTGCAAGTAGTATTATTTACATTTCAAATTTCTCACTATACCCTTTAGTGCGGGTTTTAATTTCAGATTTTTCAAATAAAAAGTCCAGTATTAAAATATATAAAGTATAAAACCATAGTTTGTAGACGCTTTAACTTTCAGGCAAACAAATCAATATATGCTTACTGGGATTTTTTTGTTTACCAAAAATATGTAGCAGAATACATATTGGCCTAAAATTATGAGGAAATTAGATTTTTCTTTTTTTTTTTTTTCAATTTTTTTTTTTGTTGTTGAAAATAATAATAATAATTATTATTATTATTATTATTATTATTATTTTTTTTATAAATTTGTGTGTCTTTTTTTGTTTATAGCGCAAAAATTCAAAATGCAGTGGTGATCATATACACCCAAGATCGTTGTGGGGGGGGTGACATGCATTTTATTTGGATACAGCGTTGCATGACCGCTCAATTGTCAGTTAAAGTACCGCTGTGCCATATCACAAAAAGTGGCCTTGTCATGAAGAGGGTAAATCAAGAAGAGGGGGGGGGGGGGGGTCAAACAGTTAAACAGACCCTGGCACTTAACAAATGCTAAAAAAAACTTAGCTTAGATTTGTTTTGTATTACAATTAAAATTTACAGACTTTTTACACTAAATTGCTCCAAAATAGAAATTCTAATCGTGCATTTAGCTTAAATACCATGTTTATTTAGGTACCTATAGCTCACTATTGAATGGAAGATAATGTGAACCACTGGTATATTAAAGCTGATCTCTGGGAATTAGACCAAACCTACCTTGCCGTGTAGCAACCCCCTCCTCCCCCGCACTGCAAGGGTTAAATGCTCATGTAGTCTAGGGGTGAAGGGGGATAGAGCATATTACCTGGTCTAGCAGGCACCAGGGCTGTTTCTCTTCTCCACAAAGCTTCAGGCTGTAGGTGGTCCCTGCATTGTATATTGAGGAGCTGCCTGAACATGCAACCTTGGTTGGAAGCACTTTGAACGGACGGCAACGTTGGACCTATTACATGGATAAAGATGGCCTTTTCTGGGGGAAGGGAGGTAGATTTTGTCTAATTCCCCAAATTCTGGAGGAACCCTGGGTGAGAGTCTGCTCTAGAAGCACTTTCCCTTTTCCAGTTCATGAACTGCTAGGCACACATTGGCATATACTTTGCAGGCTCATATTGGCACTATAACAGGGGAGTCCTGCGTAATTTTATAATCCTTCTGCTTTTTGGCTGGACCTTCTTATAAAATAATAGGGTTGTTTTTAATAAAAACCCATATTCATCTCTAATTTGAAAAGCCCCCCCCCCCCCCCTTTTGAAAGTGCTTTAAAAATGTATGTTTCCCTTTCGGTCTTGATAGTTCAAATTTTCTGCTGCTGAATCTCCACATATAGTCCATCTGGTGTACATTAAAATGCAGTGAAATATTTTTGAGATACTGTAGACTGCTGGTTTAGTATAAAGATTATCTGTATCCTTATCAAGTTCATTCACCCTGGAGCAAAGCAAGATTAATTGATGTGCCTGAGGTCTGAGGGATCCATGGCAAAGCAAGATGTAGATGGATGCACTATACAGATGGTTTATTTGCATGTGTCATTAAAGTTGGTGAAATCTAACATTCATTGCCCTCTGGATGGATCTGTCACAATGGGAGTTTGAACATATGTGCTTGAATGCTGTTTTTAAAGGAAACTGTGTGTGTGTGTGTGTGTGTGTGTGTATTCACTATATTGTCTATATCATTGGGACGCCTGCCTTTACACGCACATTCATTTTATTGGCATCCCAGTCTTAGTTTGCAGTGTTCAATATTGAATTGGCCCACCCTTTGCAGCTATAATAGCTTCAACTCTTTTGGGAAGGTTGTCCACAAGGTTTAGGAGTGTGTGTATGGGAATGTTTGACCATTCTTCCAGAAGCGCATTGGTGAGGTCAGGCACTGATGTGAACGGGAAGGCCTGGCTCACAGTCTCCACTCTAATTCATCCCATGGTTGTTTAATCAGGTTGAGGTCAGGACTCTCTGCAGGCCAGTCAAGCTCCTCCACCCCAAACTCACTCATCCGTGTCTTTATGGACCTTTGCTTTATGCACGGGTCCAAATCATTAGGTGGAGGGGGGTTATGTTGTGGGTATTTTTTTTTTTTTTTTTAGGGGTTAAGCTTGGCCCCTTAGTTCCAGTGAAGGAATCTCTTAAGGCGCCGACATACCAAGACATTTTGAACAATTTCATGTTTCCAACTTTGTGGGAACAGTTTGGGGATGGCCCCTTCCTGTTCTAACATGACTGCGCACCAGTGCACAAAGCAAGGTCCATAAAGACATGGATGAGCGAGTTTTGGGTTGAGGAACTTGACTGGCTTGCATGGAATCCTGGCCTCAACCCGATAGAGCACCTTTGAGATGAATTGGATCACAGACTGCAAGCCAGGCTTTCTCTCCTACATCCGTGCCTGACTTCACAAATGCGCTTCTGGAAGAATGGTCAAACATTCCCATAGACACACCCCTAAACCTTGTGGACAGCCCACCAGAAGAGTTGAAGCTGTTATAGGGTGGGCCAACTCAATATTGAACCCTAAAAACTAAAACTGGGATACTATTAAAGTTCATGTGGGTGTAAAGGCAGGCGTCACAATACTTTTGACAATATAGTGTATGTACAGTGTGTATGTTTGTGTTCACACACATAACCATGCATATGACAACTTTATTGTTCTAATAAATATTTATTAAAATGTTCTCCATGACTTAGTGCAAGATGGCTTTTCTAATGTTTGAGACTAGCAGAAGCTGTTTTCCTTCAGTTTCTCTCTAGCTGTTGAGTCATGTAGGCAGCTGCTTTTTTAAATTAAATGTATTTACTAATGGAGAAAATGACTGATAAAAAATTTTAAAATAAAACTTGATCTATTCCCTTTAATCCATTCTTGTAGCCATTAGGTAAATCTTACATTTATTTTTACTTAAATTGTAACGTAACCTTGGACTCTGCATTCACTATATCTGGTCTCCCACAGTACACAGGTAATGGAAATGCAATTACTTTTGTAAATTGAAACTACTAAATACCTTTTCTCATCAGCAGTATATGGCAGTCTTGTGATACTTGTTATAAGTGTCTGGTTAAAGCTTGTAGGAGGAGTTTTTATTCTCCTCTGACTGTCCCATTGAGGCTGCAGAACCCCTGACCTTCTGGACAGTGCTGCTTGGCCCTGTGCTGATCACATGCACCCTCCCTAGAAAAAAAAAAAAACTCTCAAGCAATACACCAAACGGAGCAGGAGCAGAGTGATTCCAAAGACTGTCTTATCAGAAGATGGATTTGGGACAGTGGAAGAAGGGGGAGGATCAGAGAAAACAGGATCAAACAGCCTTTTTACATAATGTGGAGGTTTAACCTCTTAGGTTCCACAGTGAGTGTAACCAGTCTGCTTTTTTGCATATACAGACTAATGTTACTGTCGTGGGTTTAGTAAATCTTTAAAACTAGGGTAAATACCCAAATCTGTCTTGATATCAGCCTCTTGTAATGTCCATCAGAGTAGTATTGAAAGTGTATGAAGGAAGGGGATCAGGGCTCTATTACTTTGCATATTTCACCCTCTCCATTCATAAATGGGAGGGGAGGGGAGAACAGAGGGATGACTTCATCAGTGTGTTTCTGCTTCTTCTTGTCCAATGAGAAGGTTGGGACAGGTAGGTAACCCAAGGTTTTTCGCTTACCCACACTAAGTGCCAGTTTACACCAGTGTGGCTTTGAAGCTGATTTCCCTGCACAACTTAATTGCGGCTTGCATATGACTTCTTTAACAGAAGTCAATGCAAGTCGTTTTAAATTCACCCCAAAGTAGTGCAGGAAAAATTTTCTCAGTCGGAGCGACTTGAGTCGCACTGATTGGAATAGTTCCATTGTCGTATGACAAGTCGTTGCAGTGTGAACCAGGGCTTCATAAGAGAGGTCAGCTATTTTATACTATCTGGCATGGCTAGATTGTGAAAGTGCCATATGCCATAATTTTAACTCTGTTGTAGCTGTACGCTTGAATTTTAGCTTTAACCTGTTCCCGACTGCCCGCCGCCGATTTACTGCGGCAGTTCGGCTCTCCTGCGCAAACCAACATAGACCTACGTCGGTCGCACGCCTGCAGTTAGAGGGCGAGTGCGCGCGGGTAGCGGGGACTCCGATGCACGGGGCAGGTGGCTCCGACTGCCGCCTGACACCCGCGATCGCTCCCTGCTGAGAAAGAAGAACGGTTAGCTGTTGTAAACACAGCTTACCGTTCTTCTCTCTGGAATGATCATAGAGCCCCTGTGTTCCTTCTATATAGGATCATAGGTCTCTGTGATTATTTCACAAGCCACGCCCCCAACACATAGAATCACTCCCCTAGGCTCACATTTAACCCCTTGATCACCCAGTGTTAACCCCTTCCCTCCCAGTGTCGTCATTACAGTACCAGTGCATATTTTTAGCACTGATTACTGTAGTAATGTCACTGGTACCCCCAAAAGTGTCAAAAATGTCAGTTAGGGGTCCGATCTGTCCACCGTAATGTCGCAGTCCTGCAACTAATTGCAGATCGCTGCCATTACTAGTAAAAAAAATAATATTTTTAACTTTCTGCTATAGAACATTCTCAAAAATTAAAAAAAAAAAAATGAGAAATCAAAAAATGTTTTAACATTTTAGGCCAATTTGTTTTGTGCTACATATTTTTGATAAAACAAAACAATTTTTTTTTGGGTACAGCATCGCACGACCACACGATTTTCCGTTAAAGCAACGCAGTGCCAAATCGCAAAATATGGCCTGGTCATTAAGGGGGAAAATCTTCCGGTCCAGAAGTGGTTAATATCCCAATATTCTCCTTAGAATTATTTACATTAGAAATTGGTTGTCCAGGGAAGAATACACTGTTTATACTTGCCATTTTATTTGGCAGAAAAAAATTATTTACTCTATTTGTGCATTTTACTATTCTGAGCTGTATTATTTGCTAACCTAAATCCGAACATAATCTGAAAACACTCCATTGTCCTGCCGTCTACATCCTCATACTTACCTGTGCATACATGAGTTTTTTTTTTTTTTTTTTTTCTTTATATTACTATAGCATTTCTTACACCATCTCTTTTCAAATAACTTTGGTCTTCATTTTACATGATCAAGTTGGCGAATTTCACAATCCATTGTGTCACCCACGTGTTGACACTTTAATGCAGACACAGTGGGCTGCTTGAGACTTTCGCCTTATTTGTCTATTCAGTATTTCATTATTTTCATAGGTTAAGTATGTTAATATTTACTTTTTTCTTCAAAACCAATTCATGAAAAATCTGCCTTTTTTCTTTCGTTCATTGACGGACACAGCTCCTGATCTTCATAACCATTGGGTTATACACTAGGCATTAAACGCTAGGCAGAAAAGCATTCTGGCTACACCCATGGGCAGTCCCAGGGGGTATAATCCCTCTCTCTGCCATAGCCACTCAGTTTTTTTTTTTTTCTGCCTAGTCAGGATTAATGAACCTATTTCCTTGCTGGGATCTTTGGTGCTGGCAAAAAAAATGTTGCCTGCATTTTTCCCTGTGAGATCAGTCACCAGCGTTTTCTCCGCTTTGATGTAGGAGAGGAGCATTATCAGTTTGTGGCGTTACCCTTTGGTCTCGCATCTGCTCCTCGGGTCTTCACAAAAGTATTAGCCCTGATGCTAGCTTTTCTACACTAACAGGGGATTGCGGTACTTCTGCGAGCGGAGTCACCCTCTGCTCTGGTGGAGAACCTGGAGATCACATTACGAACTCTGCGGGGGTTCAGCTGGATTCGGATTTTTCAGAAGTCTGCTCTAGTTCCATCCACAAAGCTGGACTATCTGGGCCTGACTCTGGACTCGGCCTTAGCCTGAGTGCTCCTTCCTCTGGACAAAGTACAGAAATTGCAGGCTGCAATTCACCTCCTGCTGTGCAACAAATGGTCATCCCTCCAGACTTGCATGTGGGTGCTGGGCCTGATGGTGTCTGCCTTTGAGGCGGTTCCATTTGCACAGTTGATACGAGGTCCCTGCAAGGGAAATTCTGACCAAATTGGACAAGACTGGGCACAAAGGAATCCCTGATATGGTGGCTTCGTGCTTCGGCTGGGAAATTTCTTTCTCCTCTTGTATGGTGGTCACCACGGATGCCAGCCTGTCCGGCCTTTGGGAGGCATCTTTGGCAAGCATTCTGCTCAGGGGATCTGGACGCTGAAAGAGTCCAGACTCCCGATCATTGTCTTGGAACTTCGAGCGATCAGACTGTGTCTGGATCATTGGATGGGTCGTCTTCAGGGTTGCCCAGTGCGCATTCAATCAAATGCCACAGGCTTATGTCAATCACCAAGGGGGCACAAGAAGTGTCCTGGCGCTCTGGAGGTAGCCGGCATTCTAAGGGGGGCAAAATGGTTAGTTCCAGCCCTCTCCATCTTACAGGTTCCCAGGGTGGAAAACTATCAGGCAGATTACCTCAGTCGACAGGCGTTGGACCGCCGGGAATGGTCCCTTCATCCAGAGGGGTTTCATCAGCTGTGTCTCCAGTGGGCCACCCCCGAGGTGGATCTGTTGGCATCTTGGTTTAACAGGAAAGGTGCAGCGGTTTGTGGCTCGGTCAAGGAATCCTCTGGTGGACACCACAGACACGCTGGTGGCTCCGTGGGGTCAGTGTTGTCTGATTTTATGCCTTCCCTCCTCTCAAGCTTTTGCCAAGACTGCTACACAGGATCGAGGCAGAAGGGATTCCAGTCATCTTAGTGGCTCCGGACTGGCCTCGCTGGGCTTGGTATGCCAATGTGGTGTGGCTGGTCGCCGACCTTCCTTGGCAGCTTCCTCTCAGGGTGGATCTGCTGTCCCAAAGACAGATCCTCCATCCTGCTTCACAGTCGCTGGCTTTGACGGCTTGGCTGTTGAACGTCAGGTGCTGAAGGATAGGGGTTTATTTGAGTCTGTGATTTCTATACTGTTGAAAGCTAGGAAATTCACCTCTAGGAAGATCTACCATTGTATATGGAAGACGTGTCTCTTGGGGTTCTTCCTCGCTCCTTCTCAGTGGCTTGGATCTTGAATCTGTCCCAGAAGGTGGCCTTTTTAGGGGCTATCACCTCTGTGTGCAGGGTGTCGGAACTGGCGGCATTATCATGTTGTTCACCTTAACTGGTGATTCACAGGGATAAGGTGGTTCTTCACTCCTGTCCGTCGTTCCTTCCAAAGGTTGTCTCTGATATTTCATTTGAATGAAGACATTGTGTTGCCTTTCCGGTTTCCCAGGCCCAAAAATCTGAAGGAAATTGCCTTGCATGCCTTACATGTGGTCTGGGCAATCGGGGTGTATTTGGCAGCTACAGAGTCTTTCAGGAAGTCACGGATAGACCTCGAAAAGGATTGTCCACTTCCTCTGCGACCATTTCCAGATGAATCAGACAGACAGTGGTTCAGGCCTATTTCATCAGGGGTCAGGTTCTTCCTTTCCCTGTCAAGGCGCACTCTGCTAGTGCGCTTAATGCCTCCTGGGCTTTCCCGTCAGTGGTTGCAAGGCGGCCACCTGGTCGTCGGTGCACACTTTTACAACGTTTTATAAAGTCAATATGTTGGCATCTGCGGATGCTTCTTTTGGCTGCAAGATTTTGCAGGATGCTGTTGTAGAGGACCTGATTCTCTTTGAGGAGGGTGTATTGTCTTTTTCAGGTGGGCTCCAGTTGTTTGAGATCCTGTTGGCTAATATTTAGCCTTGGGAATTTTTTTGTTGTTCCTACCCCTCATGTTTAACACTGCTTTGGGACGTCCCAATGGTCACTATCAGGAGCTGTCTGTCAATAAAGGAAAGAGAAAATGGGATTTTTGACTTACCGTAAAATCCATTTCTGTGATATGCATTGACGAACACCGCACCCACCCCTCTATGGAGTTGGCTTTCTTCTGGCACTGCTTGTAACAAAACTGAGTGGCTATAGCGGAGAGAGGAAGTATACCCCCTGGAACTGCCCATGGGTGTAGCCAGAATTATTTTCTGCCTAGTGTCCTACTCCTGTAGGGGGCAGTATAACCCAACGGTTATGATGATCAGGAGCTGTGTCAGTCAATGAGTTTTGGAGAAATGGATTTTACAGTAAGTCAAAAATCCCATCTTTTTATTTTTTTTTTCCATTTTCAACACACTGTGATGAGTTTTTTTTGTCATTGTGTACCTTTTTCAACCTCTTCAATACTGGGCACTTTTACCCCTTTACCCCCGTCCTACTAAAGGCCAATTTTCTGCATTCAGCATGGTCGCATTTTGAATGACAATTGCCCGATCATGCAACACTGTACCGATAAGAAATGTATTGTTTTCTTCACACAAATACAGCTTTCCTTTGGTAGTATTTAATCACCACTGTTTTTAATTTTTGCTAAGTAAACAAAAAAAAGACCGAAAATTTTGAAAAAAAAAACGCATTTTTCTTTGCTTCTGTTTTTATAAGATTTTGCAAAGGATTGTTCTCTGTAAATTTAGATCAATTTGTATTCTGCTATATTTCTTTGGTGAAAATAATCCAAATCAGTGTATATTATTTAGTCTATAGGAAAGTTGGTCCACAAACCGATATCTGAAAATCGATAAATCCTGATATACGGACAGCCTCTTATTTCTTGAGGTCTGAAAATACCAGGACAGTACAAAAACCATATGGCCCCCAAATGACCCCTTTTTGGAAAGTAGACAGACCAAAAAAACTCCCCATGCCTCTTACTAAATACTTTGAAGTTGATTTTTTGTCACAATTATTTGGAAAATGAAGAAATGTAAAAAAAAAACGTTTTCACAAATTGTATTTTTATTTTTTTTTAAACATACTCTCACCAGTGCAGTACAGCATTATCATATATAATGGGCGTGGCAATGATCAGGGACACTGGTGACAGTATAAACAGTATAAGAAATAAAAAATATATATTTTCACATTTTTTTATTTAAACACACTGTGACCAGAGCAATAGTGTTACCATAGTAACACTGTACTACTCTGGGGATACTTACTGGTATATGATTTATACCAGTGAATTACATCCAGTGTCTTCTGTTGTGATTGGTCAAAGCTAATCACATGGTACAGATGGACTGTGACTGGCCCTGTTTGTACCATGTGATCTCTGTGACCAATCACAGCTAGCAACACAATTGTATACAATGTATTTCATGAAAGGAAGCCACCCATTGTTTACAGCTGTCATGTGGTCTGCTGTGATTGGTCACAGCAATCGCATGACACTGGCAGCGGGCCGGTACAGTGATCAGTCATCGGCTCTCTCCGGTGGACAAATCACGTTGCTGCTCAGCCTGGGACAACGTGATATGACAGTGCTCCAGCCTAGCCGTCATTTTACTATATGCCGGGCGGGAAGGTGTTAAGGTTTGCTCCAGCTAGCTAGTCTATGATTTCAGCAGTGTTTTGTGAAGTGATGGTGACGTCTGATTTGATGTTCAATGGACTAGAAGTGTGCTCATCCTTGTCTGCAATATTCCAGAGTAGGGAACTTGATTGAAACACATGCCAATTTCCAACTGCCATTTTACAAATGCAACTGTCAGTGAATTCTGAATCTGCTCAGGATTGTCTCAAGCTGATCTCAAATGCAAGCTAAATACACGTGAAAGCATTCTGTATTTGCCCTCTAGGAATCGTTTATAAGTAAACAGATCCTCTGCTGAATCGGAGCAGAATGTTTGTGACATGATTAACCATTCAATTTTCCATTTGCATTTTAACAGTGGACCTTTCTAGAGTTATATTTGATCTGTGGTCGCCCATTTGGAAATTTACATCAGGCTACATCTGATTAGATCCGGAAAAAGGATACGGATACAGTACTCTTACATTTTCTATTTTTTTTTTTTTGTCATGGCCTGGACGGGCTTGTAAGCGTCCATTAATATTTGCTTGTCCATAGGCCTACATGGAGCTTGGAATTTAGTCTGCCTGAAAAACTAATAGGCAGATCTGATCGGAAAGCCTGTGTAAAATTACAATTAGAAACAAGCCCTAATATACTGGTTTATTAACTATTTGAAATTGACAACCCAATAAGGGAGGAAACTGCAGAATGCTGGCTATCGGTAATCGTATGCTCTTCAGTTTTGTTTGTCAGACTTCTGACACTTTTAGGCATTTTCAGGCATTTTTAGTTTTTTTGCTAGAAAACTACCCAGAACCCCCAAACATTCATTTTATATAGTGGGTACGGAAAGTATTCAGACCCCCTTAAATTTTTCACTCTTTGTTATATTGCAGCCATTTGCTAAAATCATTTAAGTTCATTCTTCTTCCTCATGAATGTACACATAGCACCCCATACTGGACAGAAAAACACAGAATTGTTGACATTGTTGCAGATTTATTAAAAAAGAAAAACTGAAATATCACATGGTCCTAAGTATTCAGACCCTTTGCTCAGTATTTAGTAGAAGCCCCCTTTTGATCTAATACAGCCAGGAGTCTTTTTGGGAAAGATGCAACAAGTCTTTCACACCTGGATTTGGGGATCCTCTGCCATTCCTCCTTGCAGATCCTCTCCAGTTCTGTCAGGTTGGATGGTAAACGTTGGTGGACAGCCATTTTTAGGTCTCTCCAGAGATGCTCAATTGGGTTTAAGTCAGGGCTCTGGCTGGGCCATTCAAGAACAGTCACGGAGTTGTTGTGAAGCCACTCCTTCGTTATTTTAGCTGTGTGCTTAGGGTCATTGTCTTGTTGGAAGGTAAACCTTCGGCCCAGTCTGAGGTCCAGAGCACTCTGGAGAGTGTGTATATATATATATATATATATATATATATAATATACATTTTTTTTTTTTGTTTTAGCAGAGACCATGGGAAATAAAATGGCGGCCGTTGCAATTTTTTTTATTTCACACAGTATTTGCGCAGCAATTTTTTTAAACGCAATTTTATGAAAAAAAAAAAAACTTTCATGAATTAAAAAAAACAAAACACAGTATTTATCCTAATTTTTTTGTATAATGTGACAGATTGTTACGCCAAGTAAATAGATACCTAACGTGTCACGCTTTAAAATTGCGCACACTTGTGGAATGGCACCAAACTTTGGTACTTACAAATCTCCAAAAGCGATGCTTTAAAAATGTTTACAGGTTACCAGTTTAGAGTTGCTCTCGATCTAACGTTTGAACGCGGTTTACATATGAGGGCACTTTGCGTGCAAGCACGAGAGGATGAGGGCACGTTACATTTTTTGTTTTAGTGAAATATGTAACTCTTTTGTCTCCGGTGCACTCTTCGTCATCAAGAATTGACATGGCCTTTGCTGGAGCCTCTCTTCTGCCCTTTGTCTCAGATGCTATGTTTCTGCCTGGGGGGGGGGGGGTCTCTGCTGCGAGCATGGGTAACTGTGGATAAGATTGTCGAGACGGGAGTAATTTCACCCCATGCGCCAATAAGGAAGAACCCTCGCCTACCACATTTTTCTATTCACCTTGATCCAGGCATCTGGACGCAGTATAATATAAAGTTGTTGAGTGACCTCGCTGGTGAGGGGGGAATTCTCCAATTTGAGACCTTAAAAAAATGGTTTATTCTTCCCAACTCTCACTTTTTTTGTTATTTACAGTTTAGGCATGCTTTTCAGGCCCAATTTGATGTAACGGGGGTTCAGGTCCGGGTGGTTGAGATGGAATCTCTTCTTAGAAAAGTTCCCCTGGTAAAACCACTATCCAATATTAACAAACATCTATTCAAGGATGGTTTGGAACACCTCGCACGCTGCCGGGCAACGTGGGAGATTGTGTTCCCGCAATTGGATGGAGATGATTGGGAAGTTATGTGGGCTATTAACCTACCTGTCTAGGCTGGTATCGTCGAGAGACCAACTTATTCAATACAAATTTCTACACAGGATCTATTCTACCCTGGCTAAGCTAGCCAAACTCTATCCTGGGCAATCCCACAGATTGTTGGTAGTGTTCTGCCACCTATGCCGATTTTGATCATATCTTTTGTGGATGTGTTGAGATTCAGGTCTTTTGGAGGGGAGTAATGGAATGTATAGCTGAGGTTACAGATATCGCATTAAAGCCAGGAGTGGAGGTATGCCTTCTAGGATTGGTGGATGGTTTTGTCCATAAAAAGGCTACCCACACTCTTTTGACACTTTTATTATACTATACTATATTATACTAAGGAAACTAATAATGCTTTCATGGAAAAAATCAAGACCACCCACAGTACAAGCTGGAAAGGATTTATAAATAGGACACTTCCGTTGTATAAAACCACGTATACAAACAGGGGAACATTGGAAAAGTTTAATGAGGTTTGGGGCTGTTGGATTGATAATATACTTACAGTATCAGAATGATTGGGCAGATTCTGAAGAGAGGTATGGTGGGGGTTTACTGATCCATGGTGGAATGAAGGTGTCTTTTTATATATTTGAAAATAATTTGTAATAAAGATATTACTTCAACAGCGCATACCTAATAATATACAGGGGAGTGAGAGATTCCTGTGTGAAGTTGTACGTGGATGTGGAAGTGTGTTACTGGTGACACTTTTTAGGGATTTTTGTTGCCAATAGCCCTGGGAGGTAGATAATTGTTGCAGCCTGTGCTGTGGTATAGGGGATTTGAATGCCACCTATATTCTACCTTTTTTTTATTTTTTGTACATACAATGTGCTTGTGCTCTAAGAATTTTTGTCTTAAACGTGCACCCAATTAACCGTAGGTGTGTAATATGTACTTTTATACTTTTTTGTATATGTACTTTTACATAGGGATGCACCGAAATTTCGGCCACCGAAAATGAGCCTATCCCATTTCGGCCGATAATGGGTTAACATTGCCGAAATTAATATGGCCGCCGTGAGGAAGGAGGAGGGCGCAGCGCAGGGCAGGTTTTATAAATCCCGCCTCTGGCCGGCCGCCCGCCTCTCAATGACGTCCCTACTACGATCTGTGCATGAATGAAGGGACATACCAGGCGGGAGGGCGGGGCGAGCGGCCGCTAATAGATATAACTATGTGATCCTTCCCTGTCAGCGGGACTGTGTGTGAATGAGAACTGACCTGACACCGGGCGGGGGGAGTGGCCGCTAATAGCTGTAACTATGCGAGCGCTTCACCTCCCTGTCAGGCATGTATCTCCTCTGACAGGGAAGTGAAGGCTCACATAGTTATAGTTCTTAGCGGCCGCAAAACCCCGCCCCCCCCCCCCCCCCCGGTGTCAGGTCAGTTCTCATTCACACACAGTCCCGCTGACAGGGAAGTGAAGCTCACATAGTTATATCTATTAGCGGCCGCTCGCCCCGCCCCCCCCCCCGCCCGGAGTGTCAGTTAATTCAAATACATCATGCCGCTGACAGGGAATTGAAGAGAAGTGAAGGGCTCACATAGTGACAGCTATTAGCGGCCGCTCGCCCGCCCTTCCTCCCGCCCGGTGTGTCACTTCATTCATGGACAGATCGTAGTAGTAGTGACATCACCGGGAGGCGGGCGGCCGTCCAGAGGAGGGACTTTTGAATAATGGACACCGGAGGAGCTGAGTGAGTAGGAGAGGGACGCTGAGGCTGATGCGGGGGGGGGGGGAGGGGTGATAGCTGAGGCAGCTTACCATTGGTATTAGCATTAATTATGCAGCATGAGGGGGTTAATGTATTGTCACTGTTGGTCACTGCTGCATTAGTGACCGACCAGTGGCAGTTAATTAACCCCTTTGTGCTGCATTAGTGCAACCAGTATCAGTGCAGCCAGTGTTAATTAACACTGATACTGGTTGCACTAATGCAGCACAAAGGGGTTAATTAACTGCCACTGGTCGGTCACTAATGCATCAGTGACCAGCAGTGACAATACATTAACCCCCTCATGCTGCATAATAGAAATACCATTGGTAATTAAATTAACCACTTGCCAACCTGTCACAGTACATATACTGTGACAGGGTGGCAGCGACAGGTGTACGTCGCTGCCTGTTTTTGGTGTATGCCCCTGTTCCATCCATTTTTAAAATTATTTGGGGGAAAAAGTAATTTTCGGTTTTCGGCCAAGGGCGTCCTGCATTTTCGGGTTCGGCCCAAAATTTTCATTTCGGTGCATCCCTACTTTTACATGCATCTAGAATATTTTAGTTTTTTTTCTTTTTTTTTTCTCTCCCCCTCTCCTCTTGGGTTGGGTTTAAATTGGTAAATGTATGTATTGTTCGCGCCCTTTAGGGCATTTGGATGTATTTATGTATTAATGTTATTTGTATTAAAAAAAATAAAATAATAATAAAAAAAATATAGATTTTTTATTGTTTATTTTTACACTTTCCCTTTAATTTTTTTATTTTTTGATCACTTTTATTTCTATTACAGGGAATGTAATCATCCCTTGTAATAGGAATAGGGGTGGGGACTATCAGACCACAGGTTCTCTTTTTACAGAGAGTTCTGTGTCCCCACATCTGTCCTCTATGCTGGAAAGCCTGAGATCAAAAAAATAAATCGATCTTACGCTTTCCAGCCAAAAAAACAGCAGTGTTTACAATTGCCGGTGCCCGAAGTGATGGCATGATGCCGTTTTTGGCCTCTTAAGGTCATAGCCGGGAACCATCTTGTCCACTGCCAGCTCTATGGTAAACCGCCACCGGCGATTCATTCTCCAGCATCCTGATCGCACGGGAGAGACCGGAGGGTTACAGGAGGGGGAGGGGGGGGGGACTGTGAGGGAATCGCCGGCTGAAATAAGCTATCTGGACGATGCCTGTAGCTGCAGGCATCATTCCGATATCACCACTTAAACTCCAGGACGTCGTATGACGTCCACCTAAGGTTAAAGTGGTTTTTAACCCACTCTGCTAATTTAATATAATCCTGTGTGTTTCCTAAGGACAGGCGCTCCTGTCTCTATGTTTTATAAAAAAAATTCCTGGCTATACCAGATTTCAGAGCGCTGCTAACGTGACCTGATGGCTCTCTCCTCTGGCCATCTGAGAGCTGCAGCGTGCGGGGCCGAGATTCCTCTGCTGACGTCCTGCGGGACGAGAGGAGGAGTGAGCCAGCCAGTCACATGAGCATCAAACGGGGCTCTGAAATTAAGTATAGCCGGCATTTTTTTTTTTTCATAAAAACACAGACAGGAGCCCCTGTCATTAGGAAACACACAGGATTATATATGATATTAAAAGTAATTTCAGCAGCAGGAGGGGAGGGGGCGGGCACGGACACGGGAGCAGACAGGCAGGGGAGGGGAGAGAGGACAGGAGAGCTGCGGATGATGGAGGCACGGAAACTGACCACGGTTTATCATGGCTGCTTAGCCCTGACACCGTGGTCAGTTTACAGGGGGAGGGCAGGATCAGCCAGGTTTTTTTTTTTTTTTTTTTTTTTTTTTAGATGATACAGGGGGCCAAATACACAGCACCAAGCCCTGTGTAACATGTTTTAAAGGAACAGGATCGTTTTCCATTTCATGCTCCTTGAGTGCATGACCACCAGATGATCTACCAGTGCAGTTAATTTTTCAAATTGATGTGTCACTTTAAGGCTGGGTTCACACATATGTGAATTGGGTGCAGGCTTTCCCGCATCCAATTCACATGACAGAGTGTGGCCGGCTCTCAATGGGGCCAGTTCACACAGCTTCGGAGCTGCGACAGTCCGCATTTAAAAAGGGTCCTGTGCGTCTTTGATTCCGATTCAGGTGCAAATTCAGGCAAAAATTTGGACCTGATTCACACCTGAATCGGGTGAACAAGAATGCACTGGACCCCCTGCTGTGAGCTGCGGCTGCTGCATATGTAAATGGAGCCTGAAGCAACTTCGTCACTAAACTGACAGTTGGAATAAAAGCTGTTAATGCAAATAGTAAAGTGAATACTTCTTCCACTGCCCACTCAGCCGAACACTGCACTAATGAAGAGAAAATGTCCTGTTAGGTCTCTATAGAAACTGATACTTGCAATAATAATTATCTTTTCTGTCAACACTTTCTCTTAGAATAATCTGCTGTTTTTATGGTTTTCACAATACTGAGATTTTAGTAAATGCACAGAAATCGTTTTTTGGTGCCATGCCAATCACTGGAGATGTATTCAGCGGCTCTCCAGCAGATTTGTGATCGTTAAGGTTCCCATATAATCTTTTTTTAAACTCTCTACCACTGCTTGTGGAAGTAAATTCTACATCCTTACCGCTCTGACAGTAAAGAACCCTCTATGCAGTATAAGGTTAAACCGCTTCTCTTCCATTTTCAGTGAATGGGCGCATCTTATTTAAATTCCCTTTCACTAAAAGGTTTTTTTCCATATGCTAGTCACCAGTACAGTATTTTGTACATCGCTGTTATATCCCCTCTCAAGCGTTTCCTTTCCAAAGAGAATAAGTTCAATGATTGTAGTCTTTCCCCATAGCTGACATCCTCCAGTCCCTTTATAAGCTTTACCAAACTACAATTGTGTTGTGCTTCAACCAAAACTGGAACATAAACTATTAAAATTAAAATTTCATTAAAGCTAGACCTTGACATTAAGGTTAACTGCAATCCCAATTAATATAAATCATAAGAACATCATGCTAAACTGGTGTTAAATACATGCGGTGATCAATATAAATAAAAAATAACGTTAACATGTAAGTAAGAAATGTGTAAATAGTCCACAACAGTGTAGATTATAATAACTGTAAAAATTATCCCAGTCATCAGTCTTCTTCTTTAGTCCAAATGCTCAATCCTTCTCCCTTTGAGAGTTCCAATAGAACAAATCGGTGTTTTACCACAAACGTGGTCATCTTCAGAAATGCGACCTTGCAATTAAGCTTGGTCAGAATACACCCTTCTGGGTTCAAGCAGAAGTTGCCAATAAGCTGACCAAGATTACTCTTTTTACATCACCCCATGTGCTTGTTGATATCCAGGTACCATAAGTGAAAAGATCTCAGTCGTGCTTATACCTTTTTTAAAACAATCTTTTTTTATCTTTTGTAACTGTCTTTGCCCCTCCCATACACGTGTCGACACAGGGTCATGTGTCTTCCTCAGGCAAATTCTATTGGACAGTGGGCTAGCTTGCTACATAAGCGGACGCCATTTTTTTGAAGCTACAGGGCGCCACGATTTTCCGATAGTTTGTGCTCTACTGCACTCCCATACCCTCCATAAACTAAAGTTTTCAATGTGGCTAATTAGACAATCAGCAACGATACCCCTTGTAGTAAGCTTAAAGCGGAGTTCCACCCAGGGGATACTTTTTTTAATAAAAATACCCCCGGGACAGTCAGGGCTAGTACATTCCACAATGGCTAGCCTCTGATCTGTCCCAAGTTGCTCTTACCTTTTAGGAGAAATACTTACCTTGAAAAAGTATTCTCCAGCGCTGCCATCTCAGGTGTGGGCATGCCCAGAAGCTGTTTAGAAGGGAATGACGCACGCGCACCGGAACTGACGTTGGGGCCGGTGCAGGCGCATTGATTCCTGGGAGCGATGACATTCAGCTCCCAGGAATCATTGCAAACGCCAGGAAGTGACGAATCGCCGTGGCCGCCGAGGGGAGGAAGAAGGAAGTAAGGTAAGTATATTTTCTCTACAAGGTAAGTAAAAAAAAAAATTGCGATTACCCATTTGTTTTTCAGGTGACCCGGAGCGAGAAGATGGAGGTAAGTATAAATTTAGGGTATGAACTCCACTTTAAGCTGATTAGCTGTTGTTGTCTCTATAGATTGTAACACAAGACCATCTTACAGCACAGTGTTAACCAATTCACCCTGTCTATCAATAATTCAGTAATACGATGTATGGGCTAATATTGTTACTATACAATAACATATTTTACTTTACAAAACCTTTATTATAAAGAGAAAAATAGTTAAAAAAAAAAAATATATATATATATATGGCCCACCTCCAGGCTCACCTGCCCCCTATCTATCCATTAGCTTGCATGTGCTTCCACTGTGAAGACTCTCACAAATTCACTAGAGTTAGGACTGCAGTGTGCTGTGCACTGCTGTTTCCACAACCAAGGTTCTCATACAGCATACAATACTGAATGGTCAGAGAGCTGGTCATGAATCTGAAAGGTCATTAAAGAGAGCGGCAAGGTCATTGAAGGTGCTTCCAGACTGCAGCAATTGGAGGATGACTTCACCTGCCATCTACACACATATACTTTGGGCGTTGTATGACCCTTTTGGGTCTAAGCTGCTGGTAAGAGTGTTTAGTGATTCTATCTGGTGGATCCTTCTTTCCCTGCACTTCTACTGGATTGATTTGGACATTATTTCTCACGAGGAGTTTGTTCTGTCAGATTGATCCTGTTTTTATTGAGATTAGCGCGACACCTTTCTACCACTGAGCTTTATTTATATGGTTAGCACAATTTTGGAATTTTTTACCCCTCATTAAGGGGGTAAAACCTTCTGGGACTGGAGTGGTTAAGGACCCTCAGATGTAAGCCATCTGGTCCTGGTTGACTTATTTAGGTTACATTTTTCAAGTCTATTTCTGATACTGTCTTCTGTTAGCCACGAGGGTGCATTCTGTTACGTTTTATTAACATTACAGTACTTGGTTACTATATCCCCTCATTGCTTTTGTGAAAACCGAGGAGAAAAATGCATTCAAAACCTTTTGCCTTCTCTTTTTGTCTTTTGTAACCAAATTCCCTTCATCATCCTTTATGGGGCCAATAGGTTCTGGCCTCACTTTCTTACTGTTTATATATTTAAAGAATTTCTTGGGGTGTTTTATACTCTCTTCTGCTATGTGCCTTTCGTGGTCTATTTTAGCTGCCATGATTGGTCTTACATTTCTTATTGTATTCTTTGTATTGTTGGAATGTTGACAATGACCCCTCAACCTTTTATATTTAAAGGCTTTTTCTTTTGCTTTCATATGCATTTTTACTTTACAGTATAGCCACCCCGGATTATTTTTAGCTCTTTTTAACGTATTTCCCATTTGGAATCCACTGGCCAATACCTTTTTATTTAGTATGCTCTTAAAGCACTCCCTTTTTATTTTTCCATGTTCTTTGTTCCTTGGATTTTAAGTTGACTCTTTTTAATTTCAGTGTACAGTACTTGTATTACCACTGTGCTTCATATTTCTGTGATTTTATACTGAATCTAATTGACTTGTGGTCGCTATTTCCTAAGTTGCCCCGTATTGCCACAATCCTCACAATCACTTACATACAGGCATACCCCTCCCCCTTTCCTACCCTCCTATCTATGATATAGGGAAAACCCTTGAATAGTTGCCAACCAATCATGTGAGCTGTCAAACCAAGTTTCTGAAATTCCCACAAAATCGAAATCCTCCTCGTACATTAGCAGCTCCAGTTCTCCCATCTTATTAGCCAGACTTCTTCTATTCCCCAGCCACTTTTATAGACCCCTTACATTGTCCCTATTTGATCAATATTTTATTACTTACAACACACGGTAACTCTGTAGTAGAGGAAAAACAAGTTCTTAAAAGTACATTGCAGCAAGCACAGAAAATCAAGACTTGAGATGCATTCACAGGGCACCACATACTTCCCTAAATCTTCATGCGGGCATTGCTGTAGTTTACCAGTTCACTTTTGTAATTATTCTGGCATTCTTGAAAGTTTTGGCTATTCTAGGATGCATTGGTAGCCCTCTGGTTTAAATTTTTTTTTTTTAACTGGAGTTGCACTGTAGAGTGCAAATATGTGTTCTATATGTTAGAAGTGCCATTTGTGTTGCATAGCAGGCAATGTCAGGTGTGCTGTTCTATGAACTAGAAGAGTGTTCATCCATGTTTTTCATCCACAAGCTTGCACTACCACCAGTGAGGTACAGTGCCTTGAAGAGGTATTCGTACCCCTTGACCTTTTTCACATTTTGTTATGTTACAATCAAAAACGTACATGTATTTTATTGGGATTTTATGTGATAGATCAACACAAAGTGGCACATAATTGTGAAGTGGAAGGAAAATGATAAATGGTTTTCCAAATTGTTTTACAAATGTATGAAAAGTGTTGCATGCATTTGTAGTCAGCCCCTTTTTACTCCGATGCCCCTAACTAAAATCTAGTGGAACCAATTGCCTTCAGAAGTCACCTAATTAGTAAATAGTCCACCTGTGTGTATTTTAATCTCAATATAAATACAGCTGTTCTGTGAAGCCCTCAGAGGTTTGTTGAGTATATAAACCACATTGTTTTTCAACCTTTTTTTTAGTCTTTTTTTAGTCTTTAAAAGTATGCAAAAACCCTAGGGACCCTAGTCAAAACAGGTCATACATGGGTCGAATGCCGATATTTTGAAATTTAAGTAAAAATAAAGTCTATTTTAAAGTACAACCGTCAATGGGCAGTAGTGAGAGCCACAGCCTACACATATAAAAAAAAAAAAAAAAAGATTCAGGCTTCCACAAAAGTAGAGGGTAAAAATATAGCTGTAGAATGAATAATGTTACACTGTCAAAAATCCAGAAATTCAGACCTGAAGGAGGCCACGCCTTCGAAACGCATAGTCCTAGCAACCAAGGTGTGATGTGAGAGGGTTCCTTCCCTGTGTACCAGGTCCCTCGAAGCTTGCAGCGCAGTCTCCGTCTGTCTGTGACGCCAGTGCAGCGCCGGCTGGTCCGAGCGCAGGCGCACTGTGGCCAGCCTACTCTGAGACGTAAACCCTTTCTCCCGGAAGTCTCTAGTTAGGAGGAGGCTGCCAGCCAAAAGAGGACGAGCGGCTAGCGGGACCTGCAAGAGAGTTGCTCTCTTTCTGGGGACACATGGAATTGTACTCCTATGCCTGACATCCATCTTCATTTGTGTGTGACATTTTATATGGCTGTGTTTTCACTGAATAAAATGGTGTTATGCTAGGGCGGCTGTGCGCTTTCTTCTTTTATCATTTTACACTGTCAAAAAGAGTTTTCTGATGAAAATCGTACCTTTATAATTTTCATTCAAATTTTGCACCATTAGTTGGCCACAACAGCCGATTTTTTCATATGGCCATCAAATCGGAGTGATCGGGCAGGTTGGAAATTTTTTGAAAAATGAAGGAATTTCTAAGAAATAATGTATGTATCATGTGAGAAATATAATTGAAAAAAGAAATGCGCAGGAGCTGTGATGTGGAAACGAGAAGACTTCCAACCAAAAATGTTCTTTTCTGAAGCAACATGAGGTGAAATTGAAGGCTTGGTTGGTCGAAACTTTGAAATCCATGGTGGCACCATCGGATCACAAAACGCTCAAAATTTCTGATTTTCGAAAGAAAATTTGTTCAGAATTCGACACATGTATGTCCTGCATAACATGTAAGAAACGTGAATGTTACTTATCAATGGGAAAGCTGAGCCTCGGACAAAGCACACAACCGACTTGATGAAGTAAACTTCACATCGGAGGTCCCATTACATAAGAGGCCTGTACCGATGCAACGCATGATGAATATCCAGGGCAAACAGGGACTAGTGCTTGTGGTACTCAGGGGCAACCCAGACTGCACCCTGGTCGAGAAACACTACATTAGATGGGACACTATGCTTTGAACCTACAAACCTTATTTCTGAACTCTTCTTTTTCTCACTGACCTCATCTACCTCCTCGCGTTTATCTATCTATCTATACAGTAGTTGTCAGGTGGAATTTACCGTGCTTGCACGTGGCATATCTATTTCATCATTGCAATTAACATCTTCTGGTATGGGCCAGGAGGATGTATTTTTCTATAATATAACTAAACTAATACTATAAATAAAAACAAACACAAATTAATTTTTTGGCATAAATAAATGGCCGCGGCACTTTATTGGTTATAAATAAATTAAATAATTATTTATTCAAAATTCCATCAAATAATTTTCAATTCCAACAAAATTATAAAACATAAATCTGTATCGCTCAGTCCCAGAACTCGAGCGAAAATAAACATATTTAAAACCACCAAAGTCCCCCCTTAGATCCAAGGGTGACTCTACCACATAAAGTGCCAGCGACGGGTGGGGGGGAGGGGAGCTCGCCAGGCAGTCACTTCCTAACTGAGGGGGATTACCTCAGCGACCCCTTAATAAAGCCTTGGGTCAGAACCTTCTAGAGGGGCGCGCGCTGCTGTGCAGCCCGCCAAAACCATGCTTAACATTTAAAGGGACAGTGTCTTATAAATTAAATAAATTCTGACACAAAATTTTTTTTTTTTTTTTTAAACATCCCCTGTCCCATGTGCGAGGGCACCTATTACTTGTGCCCTCTTACCATGGGCCAGGAGGATGTATTTTTCTATAATATAACTAAACTAATACTATAAATAAAAACAAACACAAATTAATTTTTTGGCATAAATAAATGGCCGCGGCACTTTATTGGTTATAAATAAATTAAATAATTATTTATTCAAAATTCCATCAAATAATTTTCAATTCCAACAAAATTATAAAACATAAATCTGTATCGCTCAGTCCCAGAACTCGAGCGAAAATAAACATATTTAAAACCACCAAAGTCCCCCAAACGCCGGGACTAGTTGCAAACTTGTACCGGCCCCCCCACCACCGCGGCCATTTCTATGCTATTTTGAAACCCTAAATTGAGTATATCTAAACCTATATCAGATAAATGGATTCCATCCTGCCTGTAAAGGCCAGGGAAACCACCTTCAAGGTCCACGTGTCGGAAAGCAAAACCACCAACCAATGGCATAAATTTTGCCATTGCATGATTTACTCTCCTCCTGGTCCTCTCCAAGGGCTTAAATTCCATTGAAGACAACCATTTCAAACGAGGAACAATTTCCGAAAACACCATTGTACAATTCGGAAAAATTAACTTGAAATTGTATAGATCCTTTTTAATCTTGAATAATAAATCTAATGACTTCAAAACTCCCACATCATTCCCTCCCAAGTGGAATATCAATACGGATGGGGCTGGCCAAACTTCTTTTAATCTATAAATCAAGTCACACAAATTAACCCAACTCAGACCTCTCACTCCTTTCCAAAATATATGCAAATGATCAATATCAAAAGACAAATTTTCAGTATAACACCGGTGTGCAGCTCTTTTTCGTGCCCAGTGAACAAACGAGTGTCCAATGATCCATACGGAAACTTTGACACCTATGGAATCAAACAGATAAATTAGGTCTGATATATAGATTAAAACTTTTCGATTCCCACCTTCCCAACTTTTTTATCATAGACTCATCTAAACCCATCCTGGCCGCTTCCGTGGCCGCTCCTATCCTAAACGAATGTGCGGTAATTCTAAGCTTATCCATACCTAAATACTTAAGACATTTTTTTAGAACAGCTGAAAACTGATATTTTGTGACTACTGAACCATCTATATGAATAAAGAAATTATTTGAAAAGGGGGGCCTGACCTCCAAATATCTGCTAAGAACCGCACAAGGACATATATACTGATCACCACAAGCTGCCAGCTCTAACCAATGGCCTTTTCTAAACTGATCAGTTTTTGATTGGCTAATGAAAACATTAACCTTCTCCCTACCCACAATGACTTCTTTCGCATTAAGGCCTGATTGGCCCACCCTATTGTCTGAGACCAATTCGGAAACACGAAGCGCAGCGAAAAAACAAAGCACAAAGGCTGCCGAAAAAAGTCTAGCCTCATATTCCGAAAAACAGACAGCAGGGGAGGCCAAGCATAATCTTCTAAGTAAATCAATTGATATAGGTCTGCGTGTGTCAGGGGTGAACATCCTCTTTCTATAACCTTTGAGGGCTTGTCTTATTGAGAAAAAACTCATAAACCCTACATAATTCTTCAATTTCAGAAAAAATGAAACCCCGGCTAGGATCTTGTTAATATGGCTATATGATAGCTGCTGTTTCATCAATGTGCATAAAAAAACTAGCATGTCACCCTCCCTAGGCGGCTCAGATGGAATACCCATCTCATTACAGAATAACAACCATCTCTGATAAGCAGAACCATACTCCGACCAAGTGTGAGGTGCCACCGAGCACTTTATCGCATCAAAGACCAGATCTAAATCAAGGTCCACAGGTGATCTGGGCAATGACATCCCACCGGATCGGCATTCGGATGAAGTTCCCTGAAACGAGAGAACTGAAAACGGGATAGGGAATCAGCTATGCAATTTGACACTCCAGGAATATATTTGACCTTTAACCAGATGTTTAATTTCAAACATAAGAAAACAAGATAACGGAGAAGTCTTAGTACCAATGTAGATTTTGATGACAAAGCATTTATTGCATACAAAACTCCTCTGTTATCCGAGTGTACCCAAATTCTCCTGTCCCTGAAATTAGCACCCCAAAGTTCAAGGGCAACCAAAATCGGGAATAATTCTAATAAGACTATATTATTAGTAAATTTACTCTCAACCCATGACGTAGGCCAAGATCCGCAACACCAATGGGTGTCCCAGACGGCCCCAAACCCTAAAGACCCTGCTGAATCCGTAAATAACTGGAGGTCAGCAGCAAAAACCCAGTCTTTTTGAAAAAATGAACGACCATTATAGTCGTTTAAAAAACGCGACCAAACGCGCAGATCATCTTTTAACTCCGCCGTTAGCCGGATATGCGCCAAAGGAGACTTAAAGCCAGACATTGCTAGAGCCAAACGCCTCGAAAAAATTCTACCTACTGGCATGATACGCGAGGCGAATGCTAGCAGGCCTAGCAGAGACTGAAGCTCTTTTAAGAGAACTTTCTTTCGCCTCAAAAATTCACTAATTGTGGACTGCATCCTAGAGATTTTTTCCCTCGGGAGCTGACACTCGCCAATGGCTGTATTAATAGAGATACCCAGGAATTCAATCAAAGTGTTAGGTAAAACCGTTTTATCCTCAGCCAATGGTATCCCAAAATGTCTACAAATAAGGGAAAATAGCTTTAGCAGCAACAGGCAGATGTCAGAATCAGGGGGTCCCACAAAAAGGAAATCATCCAAGTAATGTAAGACCCCCTGACAACCCGATTCTCGAACCATCACCCACTGAAGAAAAGTCGCAAAGGATTCAAAATAGGCACAGGACAAGGAGCATCCCATCGGCAAGCAGCGGTCGAAAAAGAAAAAACCATCAAAATAAAAACCTAAGGAATTGAAGGCTTCCGGATCAATAGGTAATAATCTGAATGCCGATTGAACATCCGCCTTAGCTAATAATGCACTAGGGCCATATTGCTTAATCATATCAACCGCCTCATCAAACGTAGTATATGAAACTGATGATATAATAGGGTCTATATCGTCATTTAACGAACCACCTCTAGGAAAAGACAGGTGATGTATTACTCGGAAGGAGTTAGGCTCCTTTTTAGGAACCAAACCTAGAGGAGATATACGAAAGTTCTTAAAAGGCGGGTCCAAGAATGGGCCTGCTACTCGCCCAGCCTCAATTTCCTTGCGAATCTTCTCCCTGGCTATATCTATAAATTGATCTGTTGACTTTAAATTTTTTTCAACCTTACAACCCAATCCTTTAAAAGATGGAAGCTTAAAACCTGATTGAAAACCATTAATTAATAATTGGGCCTTCTCCTTGTTTGGATATGCCTGCAGCCACGGGAGCATTTTTTCCAGCCTCACTGAAGTGCAGGCTTTTCTGAAAAATATCCCTGGATGACTGATTCTGCTGACTTGCCCTCTTAAAACATTTTATTGCTGGGTGATTGCCCGTACAAAATGAGCACTCATGTTTAAATTTGCACGCTGCTGCCCACTTACACTGCGTTTCATTATACGCATAACAAATTCCCTTCCTATAGGGGGAGGCCATAGGGGCAGCACTTAATTGTTTTGTTGGCGTAAACTTTTGAGGAATAATTAAATTTAACCAAAGGCCTACGTCCTTCATGCCCCATTTCAGGCTGGGATAAACTGATAGTTTCTGTCGGAAGGACTCATCGTAATAAAACCATCCCAGACCACCGAAGTTCTTATACGCTTCCAGGATATGTTCCACATGCTGGAATAACCCACTACAATATTCTGGAAATTTTTCACCCAAAACCGACGAATAAATGCAAAAGGCTTGAAGCCAGTTATTGAATGACCTATAAACCGGACGCCTCCTATTTTCTTCTTGCCCGTCATCAGATTTTTTTTCATTCTTGAAAGCAAATTCCTTTGCTGACGGCAACAATGAAAGTAAATCGATAAATTCACCTTTCCAAATTTTCTCTTTGATCCCTGCTGTGAGGTGATAACCAAGCGGCGACATATCGCATGGCATCACTTCCTTCAGACACGTCTCGGGAACCGTGTGTGCCAAATGACTAACTCTGGTACCACCATCTGACACAGGTGTAACCGGAACACTACTTACCACAGTCGCCACTTGATTCATATTGCTGACTGGGGACCATACATTACCAGGACCTTGTATGCTGAAACTAGGAACATTAACAGCAGGAACAGGTGTAACATTCAACAAACTCGCAAATTTAGATAAAGATTCTAAAATAACATTTAAATTGTTCAATTGTGCCAACTCACCAACTCCTGTCGGCAGCGTAGCTGATTGGCTAACAGGAGGCGCCATATGCTGTACTTCTGCACTGCTTGTATTCACCTGTGGACGTAAAGCCTGGCTAAGAAAAACCTCTTCAGCTGGTACCTGACTGGAACTATCCTCCCTAGGTTGCCTAGCAACCCTCTCCTCAGATGCTCTCTCAATTCTGCTTCTGTGAGGCCGGGTGTTATCCCGCCTTTCACCACTGGGTGGCGGTGATGGTGAAGCAAACCTTTTTCTCTTCGGGCCTCTTCGGCTCCTTCTCAGCCCTCCCGCAGCTTCTGACAGTCCCGCAGCTGTGCTGTCTGACTCCTGCCTCGAGGATGCTGGCCGCTCCGGAGGACGGCTCCGCTGACCCTGTCTGGTCCCTGCCTTCCCTGCTACTGGTGCCTGAGGTGAGGGGGATACACTCCTCACGGCCGTCTCCTCTGCCCGCACTGCGGCCGCAGATGCAGCCATTCCGCTCACCTCCTCCCTCAGCTGTTCAGGTTCAGCTCCGCTCACCATGAGACAGTTCCGCAGCCATTCTTCTCCCCCTTCTAAAGCTGCTCTTTCCAATACTTGCCGGACAAGGGTCTTCATTATGGCAGAAGAGCCAGCGAATGCCGCAACGCCGCTGAGGAGAGGAGAGCTCGCCAGGCAGTCACTTCCTAACTGAGGGGGATTACCTCAGCGACCCCTTAATAAAGCCTTGGGTCAGAACCTTCTAGAGGGGCGCGCGCTGCTGTGCAGCCCGCCAAAACCATGCTTAACATTTAAAGGGACAGTGTCTTATAAATTAAATAAATTCTGACACAAAATTTTTTTTTTTTTTTTTAAACATCCCCTGTCCCATGTGCGAGGGCACCTATTACTTGTGCCCTCTTACCATTCTTTACCTGCATTATGAACATAAGGGCAAATCATTCATCTTCTTCATAAAATGGTGCTTACACTTTTGTATACTTTGATAATAACTTGCTTTTATGCCTATCATTTTGTTAAGAGGTACCGTGTAGTACCGTGTTTTTTTTTTTTTTTTTTTGTGGAAGGGATTTAAAGCATACATAATGATTTGATACTGCTCCCAAGATATGTCTATGTGCTAAGACTGCTGAAAATCAGAAATCTACTGCATCTGTCCACCTTTTAAATTACTTTTGATCTTGCAAGTTGTCTATGGTGTGTATATTGCACAGCATCTGTAAAGCTTTTAATCATTCTTGGGATTACCAAAATACTTTTATTCTCTTCCACTGTCTGTCATTATTTAAAGATCGGATGTGTTTCATCATTAAATGTGTCTGATAACAGCTGATGCTGAAACCAAACATTGATTTTGCTTTGAACAATAGAAAGGATGATCCGCCTGCTTAAGATGTGGTTTATCACATTTTTTTTTCAGAGGCCTTTATTCTTTCCCTGTACTTCTCGAGTTTAAAAAGGATCCATTGTTTTGAGGATGTTGAACCGTTTCTGATCCCGTTAATAAATTGCATAATTCCTTTGGCTATAGGCCCCATTTTTACCCATTTGTTTTACTAAGTATAGCGGACAGCATCACTATGTGCTTATATTTAGCCAGTGTAATCATTTCACAGGATATGCTGAGGAAAGGTATTTTTAAACCTGAGGCATTTTCAACCTGACATCTCCAGAATGTGTAGTTAGGACTTGCTGTTGCAATGTATTCAGGAGCGCTTGTTATAGGATAGTCATTTTATCATTGATGTTGATATTTCACATTGTATGTCAAGTAAGACAAGACAGTGTAGGGGCTTGCACATTGATCATAATCGGGACTATTTTAATAAAGGGCCAAAAAGAACCATTTGCCCTAGGCATGTCAGGACAGGGGATGTCTACATAGAATTTTAAGCAGTGGTACTAAAATTGGTTCAGATTTTAAATGTTCCTAGGTAAAAAGCCAAGGGCCCCACATTTAAAAAATGAATGCCCATATACGTATAAACATTTGTACTGTGCCTTTTGGTTCCGGCCACTGAAGGTTGTGAATGTCATTTGGCACTCTTTATTTTGGGACACCTCACACCACACATTTAATATACAGAGATGCTTCCTACTTTTAGGCCTCATGCACATAGACAGAATAAATGTTACTTTTAGAGGCATTTGTTTTCTTTTTTTTTTTTTTTTCAGTTTTTTTTTTTTTTTTTCAGTTTTTTTTTTCTTCAGTAATTTTTAATTAAAGTTTTTCAAACTCGTTCGCATTAAAAAAGTATATCAGTATACTATAACACACACGGAGGTGCAATGGGTATTGGGGGAGAAACCTATAGATCTATTCCAACAAGCATATCTTGTATATAACTCCACTCCATAAGCTACATCATAATAAGCAACGAAAGAAAGACTAACAGAAGAATAGGTATGGTATGGTTTCCCCTGTCGCTCCTATGGAGCCAATATGAGGAGAGAGAAAGGAGAACCATGACAGTGTGGCCATATGGCCGTCATCTATACACCTATGCAATATGAAGTTAGTGGGGACAAGAAACCTTACCAAGGAGGTAGAGCAGCGATCTGGGTACTATCACATCCCCTTCAGCACGTCACCTGCACCAAAACATTATTATTATTATTATTATTATTATTATTATACAGGATTTATATAGCGCCAACAGTTTGAGCAGCTCTTTACAAAACGTAGGCAGACATTACAATACAATTTGGTACACAAGGAATACGAGGGTCCTGCTCGTTGCAGCTTACAATCTAAGAGGGAGGGTCAATTGATACAAAAGGTAATATCTGTGGGGGGATGAGCTGATGGAGAAAGTGACAGTGTATTAGAAGCCCGATAGGCTTATTTAAAGAGAAGGGTTTTCAGGGATTGTCTAAAGATGGATAGATTAGGGGATAGTCAGACAGATGGGGTAGGGAGTTCCAAAGGATGTGAGAAGCTCTGGAGAAATCCTGGAGGCGAGCATGGGAGGAGGTAACAAGGGAGCTGGAGGTCTTGGGAGGACCGACGAGAGCGGCTTGGTTGATCTCATAATGTATACTTCCCTGGTAAATCAAGGGAATAAGACGACAAGGCATGGAGGGGAAAAAAAAAACCTCAAAGGAACAAAGTGAAGGAAGATTAAGGTAAAGAGAGAAGCGTGCTTCATACTATCCGAGCATAGAGGATTTATGCTACCTCCATAAGGCAGTGGTTCTCAACTCCGGTCCTCAGGACCCACTAACAGGCCAGGTTTGCAAGATAACTGAAATACATCACAGGTGATTTAATTTGCTGCTCAGTGATTGCAGTACTCTAGTCTGCATCACCCCAAGGTAATACTTAAAATCTGGCCTGTTAGTGGGTCCTGAGGACTGGAGTTGAGAATCACTGTCATAAGGCATCCGACAGGTATTTAATCCAAGGTTCACAAACGTTGTCAAAGATGGCAGTTCTATCAAGTAATATTGCCGATAGGCGTTCATTAACCAAGATCCACGACAACTTTGTTTTCACCAGGTCGAAGTCACCATGGTTGACTTCTAAGCCACCGCAATCCTGGCTGCCGTAAAGATAAATGCTATAAGTTTTCTTGCAGGTCTCTGTAACCCCTCAACTGGGTTTCCCAATAACGCTTGCTGTGGGGGGATTTAATAGGGTTGACCTGGGTTAGTGAGTAAAGTTAAATGCAGATCCAAAATCATTTGGCTTTTGGACATGTCCACCATGTGTGAAACACTGTACCTTCCATATACCACATCCCCGAAAAACATGAGGGGGAAGTCCCTGGGATTCTTTTTTTTTTTTTTTTTAAATGCCTTTAAACACAGCTCCATTTCAGCCATGATATCCATGCACATTGTGGCATTTTTACATTCATATTTTAGAACAGTATTCAGGTAAAAAAAAAACCTGCCCCAAACCTGTGTTCAGAGAAGAGTTTGATTGGCATACTTTATGCACATAAACGTAAAGGCACAAGTATGCACAAAAATTAAATTGAGTAGCTAGAATAAATGAATATTCTAGCTTTTAAAATGAGTTTAAGCACATGCTTCTAAATGCCATACACTTAAATGCACACAATTACTTGCCAAAGCAAGCATTTTTTTCACTGGATGTTTCTGCCAGCTCCTGGCAGAAAGATCCAGCATAGATGGGAGTATTTTAATATGCCTGTGTGCATAAAGCCTTAGAGCTATGTGTAATAATGTTGGATAGTATGAGGGACTTGAATGCAGTCCAGGCAATAATTTTTACATTTAAAAAATGTTAAATCTGCAAAAATAACTTCACTCCAGGCAAACCTGGTAAATACATTATTTATCATTACCATTATTATTATACAGGATGTATTTATTGCCAACAACTTGTGCGATGCTTTGCAAAATGAAGGCAGACAGTACAGCTACACTAAGGCCCCTTTCACACTAGTGCGACTTGTCCCGCGATTTTGGACCGCAAAATCGCATGACAAGTCGTTTTCCATTATTTTCAATGAGCCCCATTCATATCAGTGCGTTTTGAAGTCGTACCGACTTCAAAGTAGTTCCTGCACTACTTTGCCACGATTTGATTGCGTTTTGAGCCATAGCCATTGCTTTCAAAATCGCGGCAAAGTCGCGTCAAAATCGCGGTAAAATCACGTTGCATAAGTGTGAAAGGAGCCTAAATAAAAATATATAGTGGGGCGCTTCTATATCACTCATAGACTATCAAATCATCTTGTTAAACAAATGTGAAGAGAACATTAGGTATAACATAGATAAATGTATGTATATAAATCTCATTACAAAAACAATGAACAAATACGTAGATATAAATCCTATGTGCTTTACATGTGAAAGTTTGTGTATCAAAATCCACCTCTTTCACAGTTTGCAAACCCACTCCACCACCATGAACCTCAGTTGTGCCCTCACCTATTCAGATGTACCCAGTACAATAACGGAGACCATATACAGCCTGGTAACAACAAATCCACCAGACCTTCCTCTGTAGTTCATTACCACTCCTCGCAGTTTCTCACCAGCAAGGGTTAATGATCATAAAGAGATACACAGAGAGAGCTAATAGCGTGAATCTGTATGAAATTTATTTGAAAACGTGTTAAATAATGAAACCGGCATCCATGTAAACTAGGGTTACACCGATACCATTATCTGTCCTGATACTAAGCATTAGCACAAGAATCGGTACCTGAGACCGAATTTTGCAGGCTCTGTTCTTTCCGCTGTCGGTGAGATTCCCCCACTGACAGCTGAAATGTAAAAATCAAAAAAAGGCGGCAATTATCGGTTGTTAAGGAGCAGCGCCGCCGCATCCTTAACAACCGATGACTCATTCAGTTGTCAGTGGGGTTCCCCTGTTGACAGCTGAAGTGTTAAAGAAGTCCGGCAATTGTAGCAGTCTTAAAAAAAAAAAAAAAAAAAGAAAAAAAAAGCAGCAGGGCAATGTTTATCAACAACATTGCTCAGCCACTGAGTGCCGGTTCACACTAGTGCGGTTTGCGAGATCGCATGTAATTCGGAGCGCACTGCTCCTTCATTACATGCGATCTGATGTGCAGATGCGAGTTCAGCCATACACTATGTATGGCTGAATTCGCATTGTATCCGCACCAAACACGCACATGAGGCATTTTTTCAGGCGCATCACGATCGGATCGCACAGTGGTTCACACTTGTGAGATCCGATTCTGTGCGAACTGTCAGATCGCACTGCGATATGCAATCAAACTGGGGGTGTCGTTAACATTTAATTGACACCCCCTGCGTATCGCATATGGCAGTGTGAACTGCCAGATGTGCGTTTGCGATGCGGGAACACGCTGCATATTCGCAGCGTTCCGGGCATCGCAGAAATGTGAACCAGCACTGAAACACTAAGATTAAAAAAAAGTAATTTATTTTTGTATCTTTCTGTTTCTTCATCTACAGATCAAAGGGATAAACTTCAAACCGCAGATGAAATCAGTTTAAAGCAACCTTAACATATATTTATATGTGTCACATAAAAAATAGCGCAAAATGTGAAAAAAAAAATATATATATATACATATATATAATCTGTAAATAACTTTTCAATGCTTTGTACCATTGCGGACAGCTGCGGTAGATATTGGTAATTAGTATCAACAAGTACTAAAAAAAAGTATCGGTATTCGTAAAAATGGTATCGGTGCATCCCAAATGTAAACACTAGTATCCTTTGCCTATCATAGCCTCTGCAAAGTCCAATCACATGACAAGTCACACCCTATTGCCGGCAATTGCACTATTTAAATCGGTGCGACAACGACTCTGCGGGGCCATGTCGATTTAAAAAAGTAATTCCTGCAGTACTAGTGATGATTTATGGGGCCACTTGCATAGACCTCTGTGCATGAAGCTGCACAGATGTCTTTCAAGTTGCACCTGAGGTTGCACTGACGTGACAATGAAACCATGCGATTTTCAGATGAAGTTGCACGATTTCAGAGCCACAGTGCTAATAAAGGCTGGGATTATAGGATAATACCTTTTAAACTATTCAGAAAAGACAGATTTAGCTTTCAGGTTTGATTAAATTATCTTTTTAAATTCATCAGTGACTAAATGCATACATTTTTTGACACATAGCACCCTTGTGTCTGATGCAGCTAATTACAAGTTTGCAGTAATTTTGGTTTACATTGCTGACAGTAGATTCAGGGCCAGTGGACTGTAATAAATATCATATTCACAGTGTTGGCTTCAGCACAAGGATTATATACTACAGTGACAGGGAGATCCATAGTGACATTTAATCCATGTTGATGCAGGACTGCTCAAGAAGCAGGTGCTAGTCAATCGGTTTCATCCTCCTGAGAAATCAATGTAGCTGTTAAGACTCACCTTAAGGCATGCTGCATTCTCTCCGGTGACATGCTGTCCTATCTGTATCAGGAGGGAACTTCGATTTGGCTCACTATGTAACTGGGCTGTATCTATGCAGAATAGTGACTGACACAGCTGTGTATCAGAGCAGGAAGTAGGACACTGGCTTTAAAGAGGTAAACTACATTACAACCTGGATAGATGTAGCATATGTAATTAATGTGATTTATTAACCACTTAAGGACAGAGCCTATTTCTGTCACATGTTGTTTACAAGTTTAAAATCAATATTTTTAAATTACTTAGAAACCCCAAACATTATATATATATATAATATAAAATATATAATTTATTTATTTATTTTTAGGAAAGACCCTGGAGAATAAAATGGCGGTCATTGCAATATTTTTTAGTCACGCGGTATTTGCGCAGCGGTCTTTCAAACACCATTTTTTTGGTACAAATTTTTTTGTATATTGTGAACGATGATGTCACGCCGAGTAAATGGATACCAAACATGTTCCGGTTTAAAATTGCGCACATCCACGGGATGGCGACAAGCTACAGTCAATAAAAATCTTCATAGACGACACTTTAAAAAATTTTAACGGTTACCAGTTTAAAGTTACAGAGTAGCTCTTTTTTTTTAAATTATTATTCTCTCTCTCTAGTGATCACGGCAATACCTCACGTGTGGTTTGAACAGCGGTTTCATTTGCGGGCGCGACTTGCGTATACGTTTTTCTTTCTTGCGCAAACTCACGTTGATGGGGGCGGTTAAAAACATTTTTTTTCCTTTTTTTATTTTATTTATTTTTTTAATTTTGGCACAGGTTTTTTAGAAAAAAATCTGATCACTTTTATTGCTGTCACAAGCAATGTAAACATTCCTTGTGATAGTAATAGGCAGTGACAGGTACTCTTTATGGAGGGATCGGGGGTCTAAAAGACCCCAAACCCCTCCACTGCACTTCAATGTATTCAGAAATGCCATTTTTTGCATTTTGAATACAGTCCCTGTAACCCGGACGTGACGTCATGGACGCCGCCTCCGGGTTACGTCATCGGAGACCTGATCAAAGCTGCATCCAGCTTTGATTGGGACTCCAACCAGCTTCGCGGCTAGTTGCTCGGGTCTCCCGGTGGGATTAAACGATCCCTAGCAGAAACCAGGTAGGTAAACGGAGAATACCAGCATCAGGTATTTTTACAGCTTAACGCTGCTGCTCCAGAATGCGCTGGCCCTGTGTGGTTTTTTTTTTTTTTTGTTTTTTCTTTTTTTTTTTACAGCTTAAAAAACGCCTATGCCACTTACAGCTCCTAAAAGCCATAGAATAATATGGAGGGTTGTTTTTAAGCTGCAAAGCAAAAAACCGCCTGACGCTCCTAAAAGCAGCTGTAAAAACGCCCTGTGTGCATGACGCCTTAACCTTTAAATACCCGCACCACTAGCATTCGTTTTAAATGAGTAGGGGATGCTATGTGTCCTGGGGGCGGGTAACGTTTGGATATTTTGCCACACTGAGAAACAACTCATGCGACTGCTGCTGTTCGCTGCCTTTTGTAGCTTTAAAGGATAAGGTTCATCTTTTGTAACCTGTTACATGCTACGCTCATATTCAGGGTGTAACATGTTACATATGCCTTGGTCTCCGCTATCCTCCAATCCCCTGTTCTGATGGCTAGGGGGGGATCTTCTACCTTGGCTAGCTGTCACATTGTTAACAAGATGTGACTGTGCAGGGCTCCGCCTACCTGCGTCATCCATTCCTCCCTTGCGGCTGTCTGCTTGTAGTTCTCAATGAACTGCCAGTGCACTGTTAAGGGCTGTGATAATTCATTAATTCATTGAACTTCCTGTCTCATGTGTAACTGCTTGCTTTTATTGGAGGTATGGGGATTATATATATATATATATATATATATATAATTTTTTTTTTTTTTTTTCTATCACGGTGAACTCATCCTTTAAGGGGGAAAAGTTGGGGGGCATTGAAAAGGAGGCAGCTCAGCCTTGTGATTTAATGACTCCCCCCAACCACAAGTGTAAACCTAGCCTCAGTCTGTCCGATGTAGTATGTGGAATTACATCCATGCTGTAGATATAGCAGCTAAATGTCCCCCCTAAATTGAAGAGGGATCAAATGGGGTTTACTAAGCTGTATTGTTTGCTGCCTACTGCAAATATTTTTTGTTAGTTCTAAATATGTCGCTCTGAAAATGTCCTTTACTTTGACTTTTCTTTAGTGTCCCAACTATGTGTGTCTCTAGGTGTCCACTGGGGATTTTTCAAGGCCTGAAACCTTTTTAATATTTTTCATTGTACTGTTTTCTTGTAGTACAGCAATTAATCATAAAAGGAACCATGTCCTTATAGTGCTGGGACCTCTTCGGGGTCATGGTTCCACATGCCAGGAGCATCGTTTAAACAGAAAATGTACATATACAATTATTGACGAACTGAACCAATTGGAGTGTGTGTGTGTGTATGTATGTATGTATGTATGTGTATGTATATGTGTGTGTGTGTATATATGTATATATATATATATATATATCTATAATTAATAAATATATATATAGATATAGATATATATATATATAAATGTGTGTGTGTGTATATATGTATGTGTATATATAATCTCTATCTGATAAGATTAGAATTTCATCAAAAAGTTCATTTATTTCAGTAATTCAATTTAAAAAGTGAAACTCCTATTCTATATAGATGCATTACACACAGAATGATATATTTCAAGTGTTTCTTTTTTAAAATTTTGATAAATATGGCTTACATCTAGTGAAAACCCAAAATTCAGTATCTCAGAAAACTGGAATATTACATAAGACCAATGAAAAAAAAAAAAAAAAAAAAAGATTTTTAATACATAAATGTTGGCTTACTGAAAAGTATGTCTATGTACAGTATAGTATGCACTATACCAATACTTGGTCTGGGCTCCTTTTGCATGAATTTCTGCATCAATGTGGTGTGGCATGGAGGTGATCAGCCTGTGGCACTGATGAGGTGTTATGGAAGCCCAGGTTGCTTTGATAGCGGCCTTCAGCTCGTCTACATTGTTGGGTTCCCATTATCCAATCGTTTTAAAAGCAAAAGTGTTTTTTTTTTTTCCTTTGTAGTTGTTTGGATATGCTTTTAAAAGTAAAACATCACCCCAATCACTAAGTGCCGGTTCACACTTATGCGATGCTGGAACGCTGCGAATATGCAGCGTGTTCCCGCATCGCATCCGCACATCTGGCAGTTCACACTGCCATATGCGATATGCAAGGGGTGTCAATTAAAAGTTAACGACACCCTCATTTGCGATCGCATATCGCAGTGCGATCTGCAAGTACGCACAGAATCGGATCGCACAAGTGTGAACCACTATGCAATCCGATTCTATTGCGGCTCAAAAAAAGCCTCATGTGCGTGTTTGGTGAGGATACAGTGCGAATTCAGCCATACAAAGTGTATGGCTAAACTCGCATCCGCACATCAGATTGCATGTAATTAGGAGCAGTGCGCTCCGAATTACATGCGATCTCCACAAACGCGGAAGTGTGAACCGACACTAAAGGAGAAGTCTGGCCAAAGCTTTTTTTGGCCAGAATTCTCCTATGGATCACAGGAGTGCAGTACATTTTGCACTCCTGATCCGTTTTCAGGTGACAGCGGGTTAAAGCTGTCTGTCGCCTGACTTCACTCAGCCGGGCCAGGCTGGGGAAAAATCCCAGCTTTACAGTTGGGATCCACCCACAATGTATGGAATGTATATGTGTAGATGGTTTTATGGTCTGATACGTAAATGTTTATGGATCAGTTTTTAAAGCAGGTGTTAATAATTTGTGCAATATCCATGTATGTTATTGGCAAGTAGCTGCTAAGGTTTTGCGTGCAGTATTGATTCACATAGAGATTCATTGCATTGTATTGTTATTTATATATTGATAATCAAGTATATATCAAGCTTTGGTCATTGTTAACTGTGTGGCCACACCCACAGGGGAGGTACTTCCTCCCCCAATCTTTGGGGCCATGTGGAGATACTTTTTACTATATATATAACCAAGGGTTCAGTCATGGCGCTTAGGCTCTGAGGAAGAGGCACAACCTCGAAACACGTCAGCCGTTTACTTTAACAAGATATTGGACTCCAACATCATGGATGTTGTTAGACGGAGTTGATATGCTGGTTTACATCGCTTGTTTGTGTAGACATTTTTAATAATTTATTAATAAAAGCCTACTGAGGATAATGCACTAGGCTGGTGCGCCCTTCTTTTATGTTTGTCTACAGTGTTTTGTCGACCACCCCGGTCGTAGAGGGCAGCAAGGTTTAGCCATTTGTGGATGCCAAGTGAGAGTCCCGGGACAGAGGCAGTCTGAGAACCAGATTCTGAGCGCAGGAGCAAGGTGCTAAGCATCGCATTTTTCTTTTTGGGATCCACCCACATGCCTGGGATCCACCCACATCAGCAGCTTGCTCAGTCTTTCAGCTGCACCTCTGGCGGACCGAGCCAGCCATTTCCTCTCACACCAGTGAGCTATGGAGGGGCAGAGCAGAGCCGGTGACTGACAGTCACATCGCTCTGTTTAGAGCAGAGGAGAGAACTGAGCGATCAGCGGTGTTTGATTGCTCAGTTCTCACTGCAGAGGTGGCAGGGAAAGAGGCTGCATCCAACTAGTTGTTTTTTTTTTGTTTTTGTTTTTTTAAACGTATACTTCTACTTAAGCTTTTGGGAATATTTCCTTTCAAAGTGCAACTTCCCTTGCAAAGTGAATAGCCTATTTGCGTTTAGTAAATCAACCTCCAAGAATCAAAATTGCTAGTGGTAGATTTCCTTCATATAAATTGTAGGAAGATTGACCGCACTCTGGTGAAGATATTTGTTGAAATCAAAGATGTTTCCTTTATTGCTCCAATAAAATCAAGTGACAGACAGTGTACAAGCAGACAAGGTTGACGCGTTTCACGACATTGCTAGTCGCTTACTCATAACCATACGGTTATGAGTAAGCGACTTCGCGTTTCACGACATTGCTAGTCGCTTACTCATAACCATACGGTTATGAGTAAGTGACTAGCAATGTCGTGAAACGCGTCAACCTTGTCTGCTTGTACACTGTCTGTCATTTGATTTTATTGGAACAATAAAGGAAACATCTTTGATTTCAACAAATATCTTCACCAGAGTGCGGTCAATCTTCCTACAATTTGTAAGCTTCCGGATTACGGCTCCGACCTGCACCAGGTTATCAGGCATACACCTGAGCGGCTACGCTTTCCTGCTTCCTAAAGATTTCCTTCATATGTCTGACCACTTTTGCAACTAAAGGTAGGCTAAAATGGTTGGAATTGCCTGACTGTGGACATGTATAGCTCACATCAGAACTTGTGTGTTTCTGTGAATGAGCTTTTCCCTGATGCTCTGTATAGATTTTAATGAAGCCTGGCAGCTGCACTTTTCTCATGGGTGCTAATGAGTACAAGTCGAGGCAAGAGAATAACACTTGTTCTATTTGCTTGTTTCTTTTACCTTTTTTTGGTAGCAACAATTTGTAGGACTTCAAAGGTGTCAATAAATCTAGAATATGGATATGTATAAAAAATATTTTTATTACAGAAATAAATCATGAAAAACCTCAGTCGGTACAAATGTATGTATTAAAATAAACAAAAATTGGGTATTAATGATAAAGCATGGGATAGAGTACAGATTGTGAATAACCCCACTGTTGTGGAATAACCCTAACTACTCATGATCCCAGATCCAAGGGGAATAAATATATTGGGGGACCTGTTTGTCAATGATAAATTTGCCTTCACTGAGTTGAAATCTCAGTATTCTCTCCCCAACTGGTATTTGTTTCGGTATCTCCAACATCTTGGATGCATTTCTTAGTTTGACCTGACAACGGTTAGGTTGACTATCAAAGGGCTGAAATCCCTTCTATGGGTGGAGTCCTTACCATAATTCCCCCCTCATATCTATAAGGCTTTACAAAACCCCAAGATCCCAGCTAAACAAAACCCCAAGATCCCAGCTATGACTAAAGCTGGCCATACATGGATCGAAGTTCAGCAGGGACTGACCGAATTTCGATCCATATATGGGCACTCTGGTTGTACACAAGTGGATCTATCGATCCACTTGTGTACAACCAGCATGTCTGGTTTTTCCAAAACTATTAGTGCCGCTGACTATAGCCAGCAACACTTATCATGGTGTTTTGCCAGGAAGGCTCCCCGAACACAATAGTGCCGTGGGAGGGATTCCCCCATCAACACTGACTGTGTTGAAGAGGGGATCAAGCAATTTGCATAATATATGGTCTGCCTTAGTGTCGGGGAAATCTTGTCCAAGTACATTACAAGCTTAGACAATTTATGATTGGGAGTACCCATTCCAACAATTAATCTTAGTCAGGGGTTGGCTTGTGCAATTCAAAATTATACACCATTCTTATTTTACACCATAAAGATTAGGACAAATGCTAACCAAGTTCTCCAGCATTTGTTGATGTACCTATTTTGCAGCAGACTTTTTACTAATTTCTTCCATACCACTGTAGCACTGCCCCCTAGGGGACTGCTGGATATAACACTTTCTGGATTCCTCTGGGTTACCCTTAGCAACTGATAGCAGAAAATGAGTACTTTAAGTCCTTGGCTCAGTCAATGATCAGTCCAGGGGATGTTGTTTTGAGAACTTGGATAGGAGAAGGGATGAGTGGGATACTCCAAATGACAACTATTCACAATATTGAGGACAACTGACTTTAGAATGCGGCAAGGCCGCTGCTTCACCCTGCCACTAAAGTGAAGGTATTTTAAGTGTTCCTGCTTGAAATTCTCTTCAGGGCTTTAAACTTGGCACCCACTTTCACTCCCTCTCTGTGTGCTGAAACCCGTCCTCTGACTCTACACTCCGGAGTGGTCCCCTTCCTGGGCAGACCCCTGGGCAAGTTCCTCTGTACTCACGGACACTGTTTTTCCAGATTTACTTCAGCCCCAACTCCTTCAGTCTCATCTCCAGGACCTTTGGGTTCAGAAACACTGTCTGGTTCACCAGGCCGACTGCCTGTGACAACCATCCACAACTACAGAAGGAGAGACAGCCGTCACCCTCCTTCCAGGACCTGGTTTCCCGCCCAAAGACCCCCTGCCTCATGTGCTCTTCGCTTTTATACTCTATCACATGATGCGCCTCTCATTGTGCCAACCCACTGGGACAGGTACAAAAGCCTGTGCATCATTGGCCAGGTTTCTTCCACTGTCCAATGAACCTCCTCATTGGATACAGTGGGGACACTCCCTCAGCCCACATGAATCGCACATTGAGCACACTGAGCAGGCCAAGCTACTGATCTGGCTCCCCTGATAAGCAGACAGAGCAAACTATATTTTACCTGTCTAGCACCGATCTAGGAGGGTGTTTCATCACCTTTTAGAGATGGGAACAAAGGACACCAATTAGCAAAAGTATGTAGGCATAGGACACACCCCCTACCATGCCCACTTAAAAGGCAAATATACAAAAAAAGATTAGTTCAACTCACAAGTGCTTTTTTTTTTTTTACCATTTTTTTTTTTTTTATACTGGCCTTTGACATTTACAGATGTAGCAATTTAGAAATTGGATGAAAGGTTTAGCATTGGGAAACACTTTTTTTGAAAGCTAAATAGTGCATTTTATTTACAGCTATATAGTTCAGACCAAAATGAGGGACAAATGAGGAGGACAGATGGACTTTGTTCCAAGTCAGGGACAGTCCCTCAAAATCAGGGACAGTTTGGAGCTATGTCTTCTGTAAGAATAAGTGACTATTGGGCTCAAGTATTGAAGTTAAAATACATTCTTAAAGCGTTTGCTACCCTGAAAAAAAAAAATAGGTTCCTGTTCCTTTAAAGCGTGTTATACAGCATAGTGCCTGTGCTGTGTAATTTGGCCCCTTCGATCACCTGAAATACCTGGCTGATCCTGCCTGGTTCTTCCCTTGCCCCTGTAAAAGGACCAGGGTTTATCATGGCTGCTGAGCCCTGACACCGTGGTCCATTTACGTGCCTCCGTCGTCCGCAGCTCTTCTCTCTCCTCTGTCCTTCTCTTCCCTCGCCTACCTGCTCTGTGTCAGTGCCCACCCCCCTCTCCTCCTGCTGCTGAAATTACATTTATTCTTTCATATAATCCTCTGTGTCTCGTTATGCTAAGTACTCCTGTCTCTGTGTTTTATTAAAAAAAATGCTATCTATACGTGATTTCAGAGCAGCACTCTACGTTCACATGATCGAACGGCTCTCTCCTCCTCTCCTCCTGACTGATGTCAGCGCGGGGGGGGGGGATCTCAGCCCCGCCCACTGCAGCTGTCAGATCAAGAGGGTGGAGAAGCAGGCAGTCACATGAGCGCCGATCTGCGCTCTGAAATCCGGTATAGACAGAATTTTTTTAATAAAACACAGAAACAGAAGTACATAGCATAACGAGACTCAGAGGATTATATAAAGAGGTCACAGTGGGTTAACAACCACTTTAACATCTCAATCCCCCAGGATTGTCTCTTGGGTCCAGTGGAATCCTTAACTTGTGGAAATCAAACACAATATTACTTGGCCTACTGTTATTTTATGCTAGAAAAGCCATTGTATTGATCTGGATGACCCAACCTGGAAGGTTAGACATCCTTGATTAATTCTGTTTTTGCGTCTATGTATATAAAGCTGCCTGCAACATTGATGTTCAGCTAAATTTCACAGGATATGTTCCCTGTGGCTGAAGTCTCCAGATATGGCTATATCAATCTAAGGTTATCAGATGCAAAGAGCCTCACTAGTCTGTTTCTTAACTGAAAATATAAAAAAGAGGACTAATTTGATATAAGGTGCACCTTTTTTTAAGTGCCCCCAACTGAAGAGATCCTCCCTGTAATAAAAAAAAAATGATTACCAAGAATAAAAGAGAAAAAAAAAAAACTTGTATTGCATAGATACCAACAGCCATATTTCCCTTGGTTGCTGCCCTTTACCACTATGCTTTACATCATTTTGTAAATAGATGCTTGAGTCCACTATTAGAGGTGCAGTGGTGGAAGGGGAGCAAATCCTCAACCTTTTTTATGGTTATTACATCCTCAAGTGATTGAGGGGAAATCTAATCTATAATGTCATAATTCAAAGTGACCCTAAACAATATCCTTCTACAAAAGTAATCCATACACATCCACTACATATTGGCCCTGTCTCTTACTGTATTTTTTTGCCACCTGGTAACGGGAGCCGGAAACTCTCCCTTTTCCTCACGTCCATTTGTTTGGAATGAGCAGTGTATGTTAGTTGTGGTCATATGCACAATACAAATACCATAGTCCCTAGTCCGTATCAAAAGTGAGCAAGAGTGGCTGCGTTCCTACATACAGTGGGACCACGGAGAATGAATGTAGCCACCCTCTAACAGGAGATGGAGAGTAAGAAGGGACCTTTTCGAGTTATGTGGTTAAATAGATTTCTCTTACGTCCTCCGACAGTCGCCGCCCCTTCCCAAGTCTTCACCAATGGGTATTGACCTTTGCTCCGCAGGAGTAGCTAGGCAACAAGATTTGTTAATAACAAAAGCTTTTAGCATAGACACACCCCTAGGGGCTGTCCCCTTAGTCAATACCTCCCTGCACCAGCATTCCCAACTCAGTTTGATCTTGCCTAGCTTAGGAGTAGCAGGCTTTCCTGTGCTGGGGCTTCAGTCTCAGCCTTCTACCCTTTTTTTGATTTTATTTCAAGTATTTTTTCTTTTCTTTACTAGCTGTTATTTTGTCAGCTTTAGTTTAGGGATCTTCGGATGAAGATGATCATGCGGAGCTGGGTCTCGGACTGGCCGCCCTGGATCCCAGGGCTGAGAGCCAGATGGTTCCCCAGCCTGCCATCGAGCGTTCAGCTACGGTTCGCCCTGGCGCTATGAACGACCCATCCCTGTTTGCTGCAGGGATGCTGCCTGTGAGGTGGCTACCTCACTGGACGCCATTCTGCGGTCTTGTGCTGCGGTCCACTGCGTCCTGGCTGCGGCACTCCCTGTCATCCTGATAGCGGTTTGTCGCTGGAGAAGGCTCTACACGCCATCCGGTACGGTAAGCACCTTCTGTGTGGGGACCATCTGTATGGGTGTTCAGTCTGTGGCTATGTGTACCCTCATGTCTGTGTGCTGTGCGGGCTCCCTGTCAGATCCCTGTATGGATGCATGCCTTTTGGGCTGCTGGGGGGGGGGACCTCCCGCTCTGCTGTGAGTTTCTGTGGAACTGAATAGTCAGACATGCCTGAGCGGCGACCGCTATTTCTTTTTGAAAGAAAATGCTGTGGATGGCCCTTTCCTGTACAGCGCTGTGTTTTGGCGCCGATTGCCGCCATTTTGGCGGGCCGCACTCGCTCGAGCACATGTCGGCGCCATTTTCTTGTAGCCTCGATCCCTCAGCCTGAGCGGCCATTTTTGCGGAGCCTTCATGGGCTATAATAGTCAGCCGGTTAATGCATCACTTCCTCTTTCTCTGGGACAGCGATCGGTGGCAGCAGCCTGTTTGTGCTCTCTCCAGGTTTTTTCCTTCTTGTCCTGTCATTCCTTGCTCAGTGTTCTCTATCCCTGTGGGATCGGTGCATGCAGTAGTGTGCGGTGGGCTGCGCTCGCTGGGTGTTAAAGGGACAGTATCCCTTTTTAATTTTAATACTGTGGGCATGGATTCTCAGGATAGCAAGTTTCCCCCCGCTCTGGTGGGGGACCAGGGGGCTGCTGCACCCCCCGAGGGGGCCGATCTGGCCACTGTAGTGGCATCCTTAGTGTCTCAGGTGCAGATGCTGATGGCTGAACGATCCGCAAAAAGGGCCAGGTTATCCATTTCCTCTGAATCAGAGGGCGATATGGCTGCTGGGGCTGGCGTGCCCTTCTCAGGGTCTCGCTCATCTCTGGACCTCGTGGGGTCTGAGGGGGAGGCGGAGGTGGAAGGGGTTGATACTTCTCCCACTGGCTCGCCTGAAGATCTTGCACTCATGGATGAGCTGATCGCTTCCATTAAGGATACTTTGCACTTGGAGGATGAGCCAGCTCCTCCTACTAGGGTGTCCTCCTTTGGGACGCAAAGGACCCGCAAATCTGCGCAGGTTTTTCCCTGCCCTACTGAATTTCACCATACGGTTAATGAGCAGTGGCGCAATTTAAAGAAGCCCTTTACAGTGCCGAATAAATTTAAATTGCTTTATCCATTCGTGCCATCCACCGACGAGCGTTGGTGTGTAGCGCCTCGGAGATTGGAGTCTCTTGCCCGTCATGCCTACATGGTTGCTGGTTCTATGCTAAAACCTATTTTTGCTTTGGTTATGGCGGCCCAGGCGGTTGCCGATTGGACGAAGGTGCTCAGGCGCACCCTGGTGGCTGCTTCGGCTCCGCCCACCACATTGGCCATGGTGGATCAAATCCATCAAGGCGTCATCTACTTGTGTGATGCAGACTTGAATTTGGCTCCTTTGGCTGCACGTCTGTCTGGCGTGGCGGTGCTCAACCGTCGCCTGATATGGCTGAAGAATTGGTCTGTGGACCAATCTTCTCGCAAGACGTTGGCGGATTTTCCCTACGTGGGATCTCGCCTCTTCGGCGAGTCTTTGGATACTCTGATTAAGGGTGTTACTGGGGGCAAGAGTACTCTCTTACCCCAGAATCCCAAGCACAAGTCTTTCCGTGGCAAACGGAACCCCTCGTTTAGGCCCTCCCAGGGGTCCTTTCGTGCCTTTCGGTCACAATCCAAGGGCAAGCCCTTCAAGGGCCAAGGCTCCCAGAAGAAGCCGTGGGCGGGTAAGCAAAAATCCGGTCAGTCCGGTTCCACTACCCACGCTAGTTCCGCCTGAAGGGACGCCCTCACCCGTTTCTGGGGTGGGGGGACGTCTGCGCAGTTTCCTCCAACCTTGGCTGATCCGCATTCAGGACAGATGGGTTCAGGAAATCGTTCGATCTGGTTACAAGATCGAATTTCTCTCTCGGCCGGCGGGCAGATTTTTTCCCTCAAATCTTCAGCTGTCTCCGGAGCGTTTGCAGGATCTGCACCTAGCGGTGCGGGACCTGCAGACCCAAGGAGTGGTGGTCCCGGTGCCTCATCGGGACAGGTTTCGGGGGTTCTACTCCAATCTGTTCACTGTGCCCAGAAAGAAGGACAAGGTGCGTCCGATTCTGGGTTTGAAAGCTCTGAACCGCCTTGTGCGGGTGCACAAGTTCCGCATGGAATCCCTGCGCTCGGTGGTGGCTGCCCTGAGTCCGGGGGAGTTCATGGCCTCCATCGATCTGAAGGATGCGTACCTACACATCCCCATCTTCGAGGGTCTTCAACGGTACCTTCGATTCGCCATTGCGGAGGAACACTACCAATTCGTGGCGTTACCTTTCGGTCTCGCTTCGGCTCCGCGGGTTTTTACCAAGGTGCTGGCGCCGGTCCTGGCCCTGTTGCGGGCACAGGGTATTGCGGTCTTGGGGTATCTGGACGATCTCCTCATACGGTCAACTGCCAGCCAGAGCCTGATGGCCGACCTGTCCACCACGGTGCAGACTCTGCAAGAGTTCGGTTGGACCATAAACTTTCCGAAGTCGACTCTGTGTCCTTCGGTTCGCCTTCCCTATTTGGGGATGATTCTGGACTCTGTACAGGCGAAAGTTTTCCTTCCGGAGGACAAACTCCGGACGCTTCAGGACGAGGTCGGGGCCCTCAGGGCCAACCGCAGCTCGTCCCTCCGGACATGCATGAGATGTCTGGGGTTGATGGTCTCGGCCTTCGAGGTGATCCCCTTTGCCCAGTTCCACACGCGGGGTCTCCAGGCGGAGATTCTGGCGAAGTGGGACTGGCGTCCGCAGTCCTTGGATCTGCGGATCTCGTTGAGCCACCGCATCAGACAGTGTCTTCTGTGGTGGCTCCAGTCCCCGGCAGTGTCGGGGGGCAAGTCTTTTCGTCCTTTGCTGTGGACGGTGGTCACCACGGATGCCAGCCTGACGGGCTGGGGTGGTGTCCTGGGAACTCTGTCCGCCCAGGGGACATGGTCGGAGGAGGAGTCCTCCCTTCCGATCAACATTCTGGAATTGCGAGCGATAAAGCTTTGCCTTCTGCAATGGTCGGAACGGCTTCAGGGCCGTCCGGTTCGGGTTCAGACGGACAATGCCACCGCGGTGGCCTACATCAACCACCAAGGGGGCACCAGGAGTGCCCGAGCGGCTCGAGAAGTAGCCGACATTCTGTCTTGGGCCGAGACGCACGTCCCGGCGATAACGGCAGTTCACATTCCGGGGGTGGAGAACTGGCAGGCGGATTATCTGAGTCACCAGACCCTGGACCAGGGAGAATGGTCCCTTCACCCGGATGTCTGCCAGATGTTGTGCGCGAAGTGGGGTTCCCCAGATGTGGACCTGTTCGCGTCTCGTATAAACAACAAGGTGGAAAGGTTCGTGGCAAGGACGAGCGATCCTCAGGCAGACGCCTCAGACGCGTTAGTGGCGCCCTGGCATCAGTATCGTCTGATGTATGCCTTTTCACCGATTCAGCTGCTGTCCAGGCTCCTTCGCAGGTTAGCTTTGGAACCGCACACGGTGATTCTGGTGGCACCGGACTGGCCTCGCCGGTCTTGGTACGCAGACCTCGTGAATCTGGCAGTCGACGCTCCGTGGCGTCTGCCGCTTCGAGAAGACCTTCTGTCTCAAGGGCCGATATTCCATCCTGCTTTACAGTCGCTGGCTTTAACGGCCTGGCTGTTGAAAGCCAGGTCCTGAAGGACAGGGGTCTCTCCCCTGAGGTCATTCCCACTTTGATCAAGGCTAGAAAAGCCTCGCCGGGAAAGATTTACTACCGTACTTGGAAAGCATACTTTGCCTGGTGTGAGTCCAGGGGGTTTTCCCCTCGCTCGTACTCGGTGTCCAGAGTGTTGGCTTTCCTCCAAACTGGAGTGGACCAGCGTTTGGCGTTGGCCACGATTAAAGGCCAGATTTCTGCACTGGCCGTCCTTTTTCAGCACCCTGTGGCGTCAAACTCGTTGATCCGCACCTTTGTTCAAGGGGTGCGCCATTTGGCCCCTCCGCGGAGGGAGCCTTTGCCTCCGTGGGACTTGAACCTGGTTCTGTCCGCGTTGCAACATGCTCCCTTTGAAAAAATCAGGGAGATCTCGTTGCCTCAGTTGTCCAAAAAGGTGGCCTTTTTGGTGGCGATCACCTCGGCTCGCAGGGTGTCGGGGCTGGCGGCTTTGTCCTGCAGCTCTCCCTACTTGGTGATCCACAAGGATAAGGTGGTCCTGCGAGCTATCCCGTCCTTTCTGCCGAAAGTGATCTCGGATTTTCACCTTAATGAGGAAATTGTCTTGCCTTCGCTCTGCACGAAGCCAAAGCATCCTAAGGAGGTTGCCTTACATTCGTTGGATGTTGTCCGGGCGATCAGGGTTTACCTGTCGTCCACTAAGCCTTTTCGCAAGGCGGATGCTCTTTTTGTCCTTCCTGAGGGACCTCGGAAGGGCATGGCGGCGTCGGCGGCGACTATCGCCAAATGGATTAGACAAAACATTGTGCAGGCCTATGCCTTGAAGGGGAAGGTCCCTCCCTTCCCTGTGAAAGCGCACTCTACCAGGTCTTTGAGTACGTCTTGGGCTTACAGGCATCAGGCTTCTGTGGCCCAGGTGTGTAAGGCGGCGACTTGGTCGTCCGTTCACACCTTCTCAAAGTTCTATAAGGTGGATGTTCAGGCGTCGGCTGATGCCTCCTTTGGCCGTAAAGTTCTCAGTGCGGCAGTGCCTTAGGGACCCCTGTTTTTTGGGTCCTTGGCTGTTGGGGTGTTTTATCCCTGGGTTACTTGTTTTTTCCTGGGTTGTTGCTCCTGTTGAGCACGATTTTCCTGTTGCCCAGTTGGTTCTCTTACTGTGTGTAAGGTTCCTTTCTCTGATGTGGGTACTGCGTTGCTTTTCTGCGGCTGCGTCTCCCACCCCTCAGGTCTACACTGCTTTGGGACGTCCCATTGGTGAAGACTTGGGAAGGGGCGGCGACTGTCGGAGGACGTAAGAGAAAACTGAATTTTTGTAAAATCTTACCGTAAAATTCCTTTCTCTGAGTCCTCCGACAGTCGCCGCCCCCCGCCCCTCTTTTGGGGTTTTTGTGTACTCTTACTGCTATGCTACCAAACTGAGTTGGGAATGCTGGTGCAGGGAGGTATTGACTAAGGGCACAGCCCCTAGGGGTGTGTCTATGCTAAAAGCTTTTGTTATTAACAAATCTTGTTGCCTAGCTACTCCTGCGGAGCAAAGGTCAATACCCATTGGTGAAGACTTGGGAAGGGGCGGCGACTGTCGGAGGACTCCGAGAAAGGAATTTTACGGTAAGATTTTACAAAAATTCCGTTTTTTTTTTTTTTTTACCACTTGCTGGCAAATCGCATACATGTATGTCATTTGACTTCAAGTGCTTATACCGGGATGATGCCTGCAGCTAGGGGTATTGTTTGGTTTTTTTTTTCAGTTTTTTTTTTTTTTTTTTTAATGCTAAAGCCATCCTAGCAGCTAATTGGGCCACCCCTGGTTCTCCGGCGCTTCTTCTGGCTTACCATAGAGCTTTTCAAGGACCGGAAGGTCCCCAATGAGCTCTGTGGTATAGGAAACCGGAAACGGCAAGCATTTTCGTCACTTCTGGTTTCCTCAGATGTGAAAAGCGCATTTTTAAATATTGAAAAGATCTGATCACAGTAATCTTGGTGTGATCAGCGCATTTTTAAATATTGAAAACATCTGATCACACCAATCCTTGGTGACATCAGATGCTTTTAAGAGCAGAGGAGACATCTGGGGTCTAATAGACCCCAGATCTCTCCATAAAGAGTATCTATCACTGCCTATTGTCACAACGCATGTGTACATTCCTTGTGAGGGCAATAAAAGTGATCAAAAAAGTTTTTAAAGAAATGGTGTAAAAATAAAAAACACACGTTGGTCCCACACGCATACGTAAACAGTGATTGCAGCAAACCTGAAGTATTGCCACGTCATAGCGAGAGCAATAATTCTTTCACCAGACCTCCTGTGTAACTCTGCGCTGATAGCCTTGCCTAATTTTAAATTCCGTAGTTTGCCGCCATTCCACAAGTGTGCGCAATTTTAAACCTTGACATGTTGGTTATCCATTTACTCAACAGAACACCATCTTTTTATATTTTACCAAGAAAAAAAAATGGGTATTCCTTTTAAAGTGCATTTTTTTTCCAAAAAAATTTGTATTCGAAAAACCACTGCACAAACACCATGTGACAACATTTTTCAAAACCCACCATTTTATTTTCTAGGGCACGTGGTCAAACACAAGCACTGCGGGCCAAATCCAGCCCGCCAGGCCAATTCACGTGGCCCTCACAGCTCTCCAGCAGCTGCGGCAACCCCCCCCCCCCCCATTTCTGCCCCCACCTTGTCTCAGCAGCCAGCCCCACCTTGTCTCTGCAGTCAAAAACTGAGAGGAGGACAGAACTCCTCCGCTTGTATCCTGCGCTTCTCCATACAGCCCCGGAGGGAGGGGCCCATTTCACCCCCCTCCCTTCCTTGTCTCAGCAGTTGGCAACAGAGAGGATAGAACTCCTTCTATAGATCTTGAACATCTCTGTGCAGCCTCAGCACCCCATCGTCTCTACCTCTGCTGGACTCCGCATTCATCAGTTTCCAGCCCCCCTCTGGTCCTCCTCCAGACCCTGCATTTTCTGCTTCCCAGTCCCAGCTTCTACCTGGCAGCAGCACAAGGTATTGTGATGTAAGGGAGGGTGCAGGACTCTTGACTTATGGTTGGGGGTTCTGGACATCTAATGCAAGGGGGGTGCTCTGGACATCTAGTCTGGACAGATACAACTGGCCATTTAAGGAAAACCATAATGCTGATGTGGCCTGCAATGTAATGGAGTTTGACATCCCTGCGCCTTTGTTTAAAAAAAAAAAAAAGTATATAATGTGTGTGTGTGTATATATGTATGTGTGTATGTATGTATATGTATGTATATATATATATATATAAATGTGTGTGTGTGTGTATAGTTTGGGGGTTCAAAGTAATATTCTTTTAAAAAATACAGATTTTTACTTGTAAACAAATAGTGTCAGGTCTTCAGGTGGTTAAACCAGAATTTAGGGTCAGTTTAAGAACAAATATTTTCTACAAACTGATAGTATAATAGCTACACAATGGGGTTGATTTACTAAAACTGAAGAGTGCAAAATTTGATGCTGCTCACAGAAAAACCAATCAGCTTCTAGGTTTTTTCCCCCACAGTTTAAATAGGAAATAAACCACTGCATTTTTCCCCCTGACCTACAAAGTAAAGGCATAATGTGCTAGTATGCATCGCATAAAAAGAGTACCTACAAAGTAAAGACATAATGTGCTAGTATGTATCGCATACTAGCACATTATGTGAAACTTACCTGCAAAGAAGCCTTCCTTGTCACCACTGGGGGCCGCATCCATTTTCACCTGTCTTCTTTCTGGATCCGCAGACTCTGGCTGTGTGATTAGCCGCAGCCACGAGGCGCCGGTCACGGCACAGGGCTCTGAAGAAACGGCACATGTGGCCTGTACCCATGACATCATCGGCTGCATATACAGTAAATAACCCCTAAACGGTGCATGTTTAGGAGATCTTTATAGTACCTATAGGTAAGCCTTATTATAGGTATTATAGGTACAAACAATTCTGGCTGCACGATATTGGGAAAAAAATCACATTGCGATATTTTTTCCCCAACGATATATATTGCGATATCTATACCCGCCTCTTCCTGGTGTACATGGTACAGTCGCCTCCCCTCCATATTTGGTACCTTCTTGCCAGCCTCGGCCCACGTGCGCTCCCTCCGCCTCTTCTGTTTGTCCCTCCTGATAGGGCTGTGAAGTCGGTTCTCCCGGAGGGAGGGGGAATCTCTCTGGCTGGGGGCAGACGGAAACGCGGGAAGTGGGTTTAACGCTGGGAGTTGTAGTCCTCTCCACCAGGCAGCTCCTTTGCACCAGAAGCACACTCCCAGTCCCCCACAATACACTTTCGCCCCACAGCACAGCGAACCAATCACGTCGTGAGTAGCGGCACAGCAAACCAATCAGGTGTGCAGGCACGTGTGATTTGTTCCCTGTGCCGCTGCCAACAGCGCGCTGCTCACCGCTCAGTCAGGAGAGCTGCAGGACGCCGGACTTAACATGTGGGACGGATGTCGGGCTGTATTCTTCTACCTTCACTGTGAGTCCCCAATATCGCATGATCCGGCGATGTGACTATCACCCACGCCCGCAGCACGATATTCGATGTTACGAACAATGGATGAAAGTTTACTTACACATTAATTGAACAAGCTGAAGTTGGAAGCTGATTGGCTACCATGCAGCGCTGCACCAGATAATGCACTCTCCAGTTTTAGTAAATCAACCACAATATCAATCTAAAAAAACAACCAACCACACTAGAGACTTAAGCCCCGTACACACAATCAGATTATCGATCGATCTTTCCTCTGATTTTTGTTGCATGCTAGTCTCATGTGGAAAGTGAAGAGGTTACTTTCATACGAAAATTTCCCATATGACAGAATTCTACTTCAGAAGTGATGTCATGTGTTGGATTGCTTTGTATGTATTCTTTCGTTTCTGAGCATGCCTAGTCTTGCTCTTAAGATTTTTTCAGATGAAAACCGTACTAATGAAGCGAAAATCGGACGTTGTGGTGACGTACGATAAAAATTTTATAGCCCGCACATCCATTTTTTATTGTCCGAAAATCCGTAATCGGCTGTTGAAAGCACCATACTAACAATCTGAAAATCGGCAGATCATTCGTCGGACGAAATTTTACTTCCGATTTCGTGTGTACGAGCCTTTAGACTAACTCAGCACCCAACAGTGAGCCAGCAGGATTAGCTTGAGAAAGCCATGACATGGAATAGTGAATGAGCGTTTCCCTGATGCTTTGTATAGATTTAAATGAAGCCTACCACCAGAACTTCTTTCATGGTCTGCAGTGTACAGGTTGATGCAAGGGAATATCACTTGTTCTATTGGCTTGTTTCAGCCTGCATTCAGTAGTTCTGTGTACACAGCAGGCGCATTGCTGACAGGCTTCAATTAAATCTGTACAGCATGTTAGTACAGCTCTGCTTGAATGACAATAATTGCTAATTACGGGGTTGCTAATGGCTCAGGCACTCCTCGAGTGCTGGTGTACACTAACATTAGAGTCAGTGCAATTGTATACTGTACATCCTCCTGAGCAACAAAGACCTTAGAAAACCTTTTGTGTTTTGTCTTCTTAAACCGGTCACCCAGTCATTATACTAATAGTACCAGTGCTTCTGGATTCTGTATATAGTATTTACTCTTCTGCATCTCAGCGTGTTCTACTGCTGAAACGCTAGTAAATGCAAACTAAAAAGGGTGATTTTGGGTAGAAAAAAAAAAAATCCATGTTTGCGATAGAGGCTTTATAGTGTTTTTTTCTCCATTTAGTAGTAATCTAAAACCCCAGAAATCTTTTTGGTTCCACTTACCAGCCGCTGAAATGTGTACTGAACCCCCACTGTGGAGTTTGGATACAGTGATGAAAGGACGTGCTGAAATGTGGCAGGTTTCTATAGAGACAAGAATACTATTTGCTGCTTTTGCAATTTTTTTTTTCATATGCACGATTTCTCCAAAACATTAGAACTTGTAAACATATTTTTCCTTTGGTGTAGAAATAATTCAGTTATTTTGGAGAATAATTTTTATTTTATTTTTTTCGCATGCAGCAAGCAAGCAATTAATGAAATTGCTGTTCCCAGGAGGAGCCTCCAGGTAGATCTGTTTGCTATATGTTGGCTTATCAAAATGAGCCACTGTGTGCGAGGTAAGGCAGCTGCGGGGAAACGCAAACAAGTGGAGGTTAGCTAATGATTGTCAGGGGATGCTTGAAAATGGATATATCAAAGCTGTCATTTCAGTAAAAAGCAGACATTTGTGGTGTGAATCTGGGCACATAGAAAACAATTGCTTTCTAGGTGCCCTTGCATTGAGCCTGCTTTGATCTATGCAGCTCTTTATGCTAATCATTTTATCGCAGAAACTGGACTGCTCAACAATGCAAAGAGCAGTAACCCATAGAAAACTATTAGCAGTTATTTGTATAATTCCTATGAACTCCAAAGACAACCTCATAATCTTCCAAGAATTAATATTTATTCTAAAAAAAAAAAAAAATTATCTATCCATCTATTGTATTTTCTGGCGTATAAGACTACTTTTGAACCTCAAAAAAATCCCCCAAAAATGGGGGGTCGTCTTATATGCCGAGTACAATATCTCCAAGGTAACCTAAGTATTACCAGTAGATGTAATCTCTCAAGACGCTGGCTGTGTGGGAATCCTGTACCGGTATACCGTATGTACCGTAGCTTCGGCTACATACAGTGTACTGTGCTGAGCCAATCAGGGAGAGCGATGTATTCTATTATTGAATGCAAAGCCTGCTTGGATTGGCAGAGTAACATCAGCCCGCCTCTCTGACTTTGCCAATCTGAACAGGCTTTGCATTCAATAATAGAATACATCGCTCACTGTGATTGGCTCAGCGCGGTATACTGTATGTAGCCGAAGCTACAGTACATACGGTATACCGGTACAGGATTCCCGCACAACCAGCGTCTTGAGATTACATCTACTGGTAATACTTAGGGTACCTTGGAGATATTATGAGAGATTACATGTATTACAGTACTAGGATACCTTGGAGATCTATGAGAAATCTGATGTTTTTCAATGGTGTTGCCTTGCTTCGGAAGGGGGGTAGACTTATACGGCGAGTATAGCCCAAAACCTATGTTTTAACTTGAAAATTAGGGGGGTCGTCTTATACACCCAGTTGTCTTATACGCCGGAAAATATGGTATCTATCTATCTATCTATCTATCTATCTATCTATCTATCTATCTATCTATCTATCTATCTATCTATCTATCTATCTATCTATCCTCACAAAAGTGAGTACACCCCTCACATTTTTGCACACACTTTGCTACAATGTAAAGTAGTGAGTGTACAGCTTGTATAAGGCCCCTTTCACACAGGCGGACTGTTCAGATCCGCCTGTCCATTTTTCAGGCGGATCTGAACGGATGCCCCATGCATCTCTATGGGGCATCTGATGTCAGCGGAGACATGTCCGCTGACATCCGATCCGTCAAATCTGGACGGATGGAAACCCTCTTTTCCATCCGTGCAGCAGATGGGATTGTATGAGAATGGACAGACCCTACCATCTGAATGTCGCATCTGAAATCGAGACTCCTCAGACCAAGCAACATTTTTCCAATCTTTCATTGTCCAATTTTGGTGAGCAGGTGCGAATTGCAGCCTCAGTTTTCTGATTTTAGCTGACAGCAATGGCACTTGGTGTGGCCTTCTGCTGCTGTAGCCCATCTGGTTTGATGTGTTGTGTGATCAGAGATGGTATTCTGCATACCTTGGTTTGAGTTACTGTTGCCTTTAGGGATGCACCGATCCGATATTGGGATCGGATATCGGCGCGGATACTGCCACAATAGCTGGATCGGGGAATCAGTAAAATGAACCGATCCACGGGCCGATCCAGTTTTGCCGAGTCCCGGCTCAGGCGTCCCTTACTTGGACGGAGCCGCCGATCCGGTTTTGCTGAGTCCTGGCTCAGCCATCCCTTACTTGGTGTAGTAGTAGTATGGGATGGGAGCCGCTACTTCCTGTATAGGTCTGGCTCACAGACGGAGTGATATCAGATGCACTCTGCCTGTGAATGGAGGAGCCATACACATGAAGCAGCGGCTTTGCTCTGTTGCATGCATATTGTGTATGTTTGTAGTTCCGGATCGTTATCGGCAGATACACAATGCCAGATATCGGTATCGGGACAAGAAAAGTCGGATCGGTGCACCCCTAGTTGCCTTTCTGTCATCTCGAACTAGTCTGCCCATTCTCCTCTGACCTTTGGACAAAAATTCCTTGTTGATGTCAAGCAACTGCCACTTACTGGATATTTTCTCAGGGCAAGCTTCCAAACGGGGACAACAAAGGACCAATTCCTGCATAATTTGTGTTAAACAGCCTCATGTAGCCTACATTAACGGGGAAGTAAAGTAACATTTTTTTGCTTTGGTAGGTAGGTCTACCATCTGTCCTGGGGGCCCAAAATTCTAATTTTGTAATGGCCATTTACTTCTGCTTTGACATGTAGTCTGCACATTAAAGAGTAAGTAAACCCTCTGAAAAAAAAAAGGGAGAAAAAAAACCTGTACAGACAAAGGCATAATGAGCAACTATGTATTGCATACTAGCTCATTTTGAATTACTTACCTTAAAACAAAGCCCCCGCAGTGCCACCCGCTCAGCGACAGGACGGCCAACTTGTTCGGCCGTCCTGGTTCACGTCCTCCGGCCATCTTATATTATTAAGTATAACATTTTATGTTTTTAAAAGAAAAAACTTGCCTTTTCAATCACTTTAAAGTTTATATAAGATTTACAAAGTTATTTAGTTTACATATATACCTTCAGTATTTGATGCATCATGTTTGTGATATTTTAGTTCCACGCTTGTCCAGTAAGCACTTGATATTGCAGGATTAAAGAATGAAAATGGCTGTTTAGTAGCAAAGACATAGGAAAGGATGTAATTGACCTTTCTAGCTGCTAATTGCCATTAAAACATTTAATCCCAAAACTCGATGCAATAATTGCATAATTCTGAGCTTGCAAGCTTACGCCAAAATGTGTTTGACTTGGTAATTGGCAGATTTTGACTGTGAGAGAATGTAAAATTAATTAAAAAAGGAACCCTGCCTAACTGTTCCAAGGCACCTTGTAGGAAAATCTGTATAAGCTAACCTCTCTCCTCTTCACAGTTACCTTGTTACAGTGACACAGGAGCAGGGGTGGGGCCGACTCCCGCTGTCTGTGTCAATGGACACAACAGTAGGACTCAGGAGCGATCCCACGAGGGTGCTCCCGGGGTAAGCGGCTTTATCTGGGTGTACCCGATGAAAAGGAGGGGCCTGGAGCGATTGCAGGGGAACTCAGAAGAGGATCAGGGCTGCTCTGTGCAAAATGAAGGCACAGAGCAGGTAAGTATAGGCACATTTGTAATTTTTATATATAAAAAAAAAAAAGGGGGGGTTTACAACCCTTTAAATATTAGTTTGGTTTATGCAGTGATTCTTAATAGTTGCACAGACAATGTTCTTGCAAATGTAAGGTTTGGATAAAAAATGTTCTGGTATAAAAATTTCTCGTAAACACCTCCTCTGTGGATATAATTGAGGAAAAAAAAGTCATTCTGATCCATATAGTTCATAAATGGGGTTAATCTTGATAATCCCATTTTAGATATTTCAGATATATAAAATTACAATTTAAAAAAACAAAAACACATAAATTGAGCACATTTTTTTTTTTAGCTCCCTTTTTATGGTTCTGCAGTATTTCAGGGAGCCAATATTCACTTCGTGTTTTTTATTTTTTTCTCATTTTCTTGACCATGAATAAGTAGCAGAGGATGATCAGATAAATACCTGCAGAGGCAAGTAATTGTAATCTCAATGCTGCTTTTCATATGTGCTGGTAAAAGGATCATTTGTTTGAATAGTTACAGGCCATAATAATATTGGGCCTAGCCTGAATGATTTTGATATCTATTAATATCAAGCCAAGTAGCAATTTGTCAGGCTCTGTAGTTTCCTTTAATTGGTTCTCTGTCACGAAGGTTCTTTATGTGTATTGATATAACATGAATAGAAAGCCTGCACTTTTCAGTTAACTCTGAACTAATATCTTAATCATATATTGTAGTATAGATTGAAATTCCACTTAACCTTTTGGTGACCATAGTTTATTGAAGCTTAGATGCCCAGACCAAGTTTAGTAGGGCCTTTATGCATCATTTAAAGTGTATGTTATTCCAACATTTTATATTCCTGATATGTGCCTGCTGTACCATGTACTTGTGTTTAAAAAGTATCCTGTTCTCTTTCATTTCTTCCTTTGTGTGAAATACTTGGGGATCCTGCCAGTCCCCCCGCTTTCCTATTTCTCACTGACCACACTAGACCTCAGAGCACATTCTTCTTAGCGTGGTCAGTTTTCTGCCTGTCTTCAATGATCCCCCTCCTGCACAGCCGTTCTCTGGGAAGATCAGTGTACTGCTGCTTCTCCACCCCTAGCTCTCTAAGCCACTTTTGCAGCTGAGAACAGAGATTACATGATCACTTAGGAGTTTAGAGTTGTAAACCTATAGCATATTGCCAATTTAAATATTAATTAAAAATAAATGAAAGCAGAACTTCAGCCTGACCTTCTTGCACAGTTGTGGAGCCTCCTCTCCTCTCCAGTATCTTCTAGCCCTTTCCACCCAAGCCTTATTGTCCTTGGCCTTTCCCTTTCATTCATTGGATTTCAGGATTTTCAAGGCATGTAAAAAAAAAACAGAGGTTTTATTTATTTTATTAGCATTTATGAAGAGGTTAAATATGAACCAGGGAATGCAAAATATAAACAGAATAGCCTTTCAGCTTTAACCACCTGACCTCCGGGAGATTTATCTCCCTTTATGACCAGTACTGCGTTACTTTAACCACTTTACCACCAAGCCTATTTTTGGCACTTTTTGTTTACAAGTTTAAATCAGTATTTTTTGCTAGAAAAATACTTAAAACCCCCAAACATTATATATATTTTTTAGCAAAGACTCTGGAGAATAAAATGGCGGTCATTGCAATATTTTTTGTCACGCGGTATTTGCGCAGCGGTCTTTAAAACGCAATTTTTTTGGGAAAATTACGAAAAATCACATTTCAATGCATTTAAAAAAAAACTAAACAGTAAAGTTAGCCCATTTTTTTGTATATTGTGAAAGATGATATCATGCCGAGTAAATAGATACCCAACATGTTATGGTTTAAAATTGCGCACACCCGCGGAATGGCGACAAACTACGGTCAATAAAAATCTCCATAGGCTACGCTTTAAAAATTTTTAACGGTTACCAGGTTAGAGTTAGAGTGTAGCTTTTTTAAATTATTGCTCACACTCTGGCGATTGCGGTGATACCTCACATGTGTCGTTTGAACAGGGATTTAATTTGCGGTGCGACTTCCATATACGTTTTCTTTCGTGCGCGAGCTAACGGCGACGGGGGTGGCTAAATTTTTTTTTTTTTTTACCTATTTATTTTATTTATTTATTTTTCATTTTAACACAGGTTTTTTAAAAAAAAAAACAAATCTGATCACTTTTATTGCTGTCACAAGCAATGTAAACATCCCTTGTGACAGCAATATGCAGTGACAGGTACTCTTTATGGAGGGATCGGGGGTCTAAAAGACCCTAGCCCCCTCCACTACATGTATTCAAAACGCCAAAAACGGCATTTTTGAATACACTCGTTTTTTGAATCTGCCGCCTTTAGCAGCAGAGTAACCCGGACGTGACGTCATGGATGCCGCCTCCGGGTTACGTCATTGGAGACCCGATCGAAGCTGCTTCCGGCTTTGATCGGGACTCCATCCAGCCGGCGGACGTGCCGGCTGGGTGCTCGGGTCTCCCGGTGGGACGGGAGACCCGGGCAAGGCTGCGGAAGGCGGCGGGAGGGGGTCGTCCCCTCCCGCTCGCTGGGGTAACGATCGCATCGGTCATTACCGCCGGAAAGCCGACCACCGGCTCTAAAAAAAACCGTACCGGGGTGATGCCTCTAGCTAGAGGCATCACCCCGGTACAACCACGCAGAGCCAGCCGACGTAGGTCTACGTCGCTGGTCATAAAGTGGTTAAAGTGGGGTACACACTATAAGAAAATCGGGCGAACGATTGTTCGATTTTCCTTGTTTCACAGCAAATCGGAACGATGAAATAAAATTTGTATGAAAATACTTGTATGACCAAGGCTTTTTTTTTTTGTTTATTGCTTCTTCTCATGCGCAATCTTTAGTTTCTGATTTTTCTCAAATGGTACACATTAACCACTTCTGGACCGGAAGATTTTCCTGCTTAATGACCAGGCCCTATTTTGCGATTCGGCACTGTGTTACTTTAACGGACAAATGCGTGGTGGTGCGATGCTGTACCCAAATAAAATTGACGTCCTTTTTTCCCACAAATAGAGCTTTCTTTTGGTGGTATTTGATCACCTGTGCGATTTATTTTTTATTTTTTCTACTATAAATAAAAAAAGAGCGACAATTTTGAAAAAAAAAAACAATATTTTTCACATTCTGCTATATAACATTCCCAAAAAAAAGGTCAATTTGTTTTCTGCTACATATTTTTGGTAAACAAAATTGCAATAAGCGTATTTTGATTGGTTTGCACAAAAGTTATTGCGTCTACTAACTACAGGAAAGATTTATGTAATTTTTATGTTTTTTTTTTTTTTTTTTACTAGTTTTTTTTTTGCGGGACTGCGACATTGCGGCGGACAGATCGGACCCCTAACTGACATTTTTTACACTTTTGGGGGTACCAGTGACATTACTACAGCAATCAGTGCTAAAAATATGCATGGTTACTTTAATAATGACACTGGCAGGGAAGAGGTTAACACTATGGGTTATCAAGGGGTAAATGTAAGCCATGGGGAGTGATTTTAACTGTGGGGTGGTTGGGTTTCTGAAATGATCAGAGAGACATGTGATCCTATATAGCAGGATCACATGGTCTCTGTGATTATTGCAGGGAGAAGGACGGATGGGTGTGTTTACATCAGCCGACCGTCCTTCTCCCTCAGCAGGGAGAGATCGCGGGTGTCAGATGGCAATCGAAACCGCCTGACACCTGCACTGGCTTCCCCGCTGACGAGCGCGCCCAGAGTACTTGCCTTTTTGCCCTTCTCCCTTCTCTTTTACAATCCACCCCCTCCCCCCCCCCCCCCGACTTTTTTTTCTACTAAGGGATGAGTAGTCCCACCTCTTCTGCTCCACTCCATTTTGGGCCACTGTGGCCGAACACTTGTTGCCATTTCCAGCACCGAATTCTGGATGTTTTTACACTTTGGCTTGGATTGACTCCCCAAAAAAGTGTGTGCTGCTTCTATGTTTACACATGTTTTTAACTGTTTCAATCCCCCTGCGTAGGATTTATTTTCTCAGCATGTACTATGTTCTATTGTTTCTCTTAGGCCCTGTTCACACCTGAGCATTTTTCAGCTTGTAATCTCTGCTCATCTCTGAAGTCACAAAACGCCCAAGCAAAATCCCATTCATTTCAATGGACCCTGTTCAGATCTGAGTGAGCTTCAGGCATTTTGCTTCAGGTGACAAAATGAAGTACATGAGCTTCTTTTTTGGCAGATTACAAGCGTTTAGTTCGATGTCAATGCATGCCTCCAAACCCCTGCAAAAAGCACCTGCAAACGATACACTCTGGTGTGAATGGAGCTTTAGGGCTCTTTCACACGGGCGATCCGATCAGATCCGCCTGTCAGTTTTTTAGGTGGATCTGATCGGATCCTCCATGCAGCTCTATGGGGCAGCGGATGTCAGCGGAGACACCTCCGCTGACACCCGCTGCCATCCGCATCCGATCCTGTCCGTGAAATCTGGACAGATGGAAACCCTATTTTTCCATCCGTTCAGGGATCAGATCGGATCAGAGCGGACAGGCGGTCCGCTCTCATCCGATCCCCCATAGAGGGCAGCGGGGGCTGAGACACCTCCCTCTCCGCACTGCAAGCGGAGACGGAGCTGTCACCCGCCCGGCTCAGCGGGGATCGCGGATCGATCCCCGCTGAGCAACACGGATCCGCCTAGGGAGGCGGACCGTGTGCAAGAGCCCTTACTAAAAACTATTGTACCAGAGAAAAGATGTTTAGCAGTGTATATTTACTAAAATAATTGCATTTCTATGTTCTATGTACTGTGGTAAACCCGATATAGTGTGTGCAGGGTCCTGGGTTTAGTAACACTTTAAATGTTTTATCTGAACCCCCAAACTGCTACATCTGCAGGACAGTTTGCTCTTAGACTTACTGGCTGGATGAATTGGTAAATTGCAATATGTTTTTGCTTTAGGGTTTATTAGCGCTTTAAAATCCATGCTGATTTGAGATATTCTGATTTTCGGATGTGGTGCTTTAGAAGCATTAACTAACAGCAAAGTCGCAGCTCAGCTTGGTACATTCAGACTAGGCTCACTGACTGTTATTTCAGTGTGTCCATGGATAGAAGTTTCCAGTGGACAATTACGGGTCATTGAGTAGGAAACATCATGTATAAACGCTGAGGCTAATTTTAGTATAAATTTAGGATGAGTGCTGGAGTTAATGCATGGACTTCCGCCCCAGTAATTTTCTATGTGTTTGCCTTAAAAGCTTGTGCTGCTAAGCTGTTCCTCTTTGTTCTATTGTATTGTGCGTTGCACAGGGTGAACTCATGATCTAGATTCTAGAAATGTGAGTCGATTTTCAGAAAGGGCATTTAGTGAAAATGACAGCAGGTAAATGATGTTCGTAAAAGTAGACCTGAACTCAAAACCTCTAGAAATGTTAATTGTGCTTAAGCAGTCCCTTTATAAGGGTCCATGCACACTGGGCACCGGAAAAAATGGCAGAACCTCTGGCAGAAAAACGCTCATAATGGCTCCTATTGCACATGTTTTTGTGCATTTTACATTTATATGCCCCCCCCCCCCCAAAAAAAAAAAACATTCCCAAGTGCTGATTTTTCACTATAATCAATTTACAGTTGAAAGTTGAAAACGCTGGATGCGCCTTAATGCCACATTTTATGCATGGCAAGCTTTTGTTTTTGTTTTTTCTTTTCTGGCCGAAAGCTCCGCTCAAAAACATGTTTGTGATGTGTATTTTTTTTTTTAGCCTGTAAGTGCCTAAATATGGCTGTAAACACCCCAATGTGAACACACATGAGCTAACGTAGAGTTGTTTCTGTAGGCTGAAAGAAAAGGAAAAAACGCCACATGCCTGTATAAGCAGAACTTATTTTTTTATGCCCAGTGTACATAGGGCTAAGGCCCCTTTCACACTTGCGGACTGTCCATTCAGATCCCCCTGTCAGTTTTTCAGGCGGATCTGAACAGACCCTATTTTCTATCCGTCTGGTGGATCGGATGAGAATGGACAGGTAGTCCGTTCTCATCCTATTCCCCCATAGAGGAGAGCAGGGATCTGACACCTCCGTCTCTGCACACAGAGCGGAGACGGAGCTGTCATCTGCCTGCTCATCGGGGGATCGGCAGATCAATCCCCGCTGAGCAGAACGACTCCGTCAATGCAACGAAGCCGTGTGAAAGGGGCCTTACATTTAAATTAAAATGGAAGTAAACCCATCCATTTAACAGTTTAACAAAACCGTTCCATTTCTGGAATGTGCTCTTAACCAAACTGTCAAACCATTCAATGGCCGGTGTCATAACGGATCACATGTGCAACATCATGGCAGTTGTAGATTAAACAGAGGCCAAGATGGCAGCTTCCTTGGCTGAAATTGATCAAGTTTACTTCCACTGTAAAGCGATAGTAAACCGCCTTTTTATTTTTTTTTTAAAACCTGCAAGGCAAAGTTATAATGTGCTAGTATACATCACTTCCTAGCACATTATGTGAATCTTGCCTTAAAACGAAATCCTCCAGCAGCGCGCTGTCACCACTGACAGGGGCTTCCATTTTTACCCGGTCTTCCTTCTGGGTTAGCGGACTCCGGTCCTTTGATTGAACGAACCGTGATGATGTCACTCCCAAAACATACACACAGGAGTCGCTGTTCACGGCACAGGACTCTGAAGGAACAGCACAGGTATGCCGTTCCTTCAGAGGGCATGTGTCAGTAAAGCAGGGGTGGGGAACCTTTTTTCTGCCAAGGGCCATATGGGTATTTATAAAATCCTTCGGGGGCCGTACAAAATTATCAACTCAAAAATGTGCCTGTTATATTTGGTCAAAATTTTAATTAACTCACCCCTAATGTGATGGCTGCAACTGCTTCTCTTTGGTGAGGTGTGTGATGTTAGCTGGTATTGATGATGTTGCTACTCGCAACTGGTTTTCCAGGTTTGCGTCGGTCAGTCTGGAGCGCAGTCAACTTTGTGGTCGTAAGTTTTGAAAAGAACTGCTGGCGGGTAATGCTGGTGGGTATAGCTGGCTGGTACTGCTGGTGGGTACAGCTGGCTGGTACTGCTGGCTCAGGCTGGTACTGCTGGCTTGTACTGTGCTGGCTGGTACTGCTGGCTAAGGCTGGTACTGCTGGCTTGTACTGTGCTGTGGGTACTGCTGGCTGGTACTGCTGGCTCAGGCTGGTACTGCTGTGGGTATTGCTGATTCAGGCTGGTACTGTGCTATAGGTACTGCCTTGGGTACTGCTGGCTCAGGCTGGTACTGCTGGCTGGTACTGTGCTGTGGGTACTGCTGGCTGGAACTGCTGGCTAGTACTGCTGGAGGAAGAGGCGATGTTTCCTGTGTTGGTCACAGGCGGAGTGCATTTGATATCACTCCACCTGTGACTCACTCAGACTGTCAGAACGGAGCCGGAACTATACAGGAAGCATTGGCTCCGTTCTGGCAGATCAGCTGAGAGATCAGCTGCATGGGGGGCCGGACCAAATTACTTCGAGGGCCGCATACGGCCCCCCGGGACGTAGGTTCCCCACCCCTGCAGTAAAGTAAAGGAACAGCACGGGTATGCCGTTCCTTCAGAGGGCACATGTCAGTAAAGTGAAGGAACAGCATGGGTATGCCGTTCCTTCAGAGGGCATGTATCAGTAAAGTGAAGGAACAGCACGGGTATGCCGTTCCTTCAGAGGGCAAGTGTCAGTGAAGTGAAGGAACGGCACGGAGTATGCCCTTCTTTCAGAGGGCATGTGTCAGTAAAGTGAAGGAACGGCACAGGTATGCCGTTCCTTTAGAGGGCATGTGCGGCTTTGCAAATAAATATCTCCTAAACAGTGCATGTTTAGGAGATATCTACTGTACCTATTATAGGCTTACCTATAGATAAAATTCAACCAAGGGAATTTATGCCCATGTTAAGGCCTGGTTCACCTGATTTGGATGTAAATACCCTCAAATGAAAGATGAAAGTCTGCAGTTAAAGCACATCTTGTTTGTTTCATTTCAAATCCATTGTGGTGGTGTATAGAGCCAAAAAAATTAGAATTGTGTCGATGTCCCAATATTTATGGACCTGACTGTAGGTGCATTGTTTTCTATGGAACCATACACACAGCTGCGTAAAGATGGGTAGTTACAGTAATAGTTATTTCCTTTTGGGATAAAGGTTTTAAATGAATGAATAAAAGCTGATCAGTTTTAATCACCCCTGCCAGTGTTAAAGTAGAACTATAGGCAAAACTTATTTTTTTTTTTTTGGTTAGAGTTTGGGAGGATTATAACTCCTGTCAGATTTATTTTCGCCATCTGTTTTATTGCGTAGATTTCCCTTCACTTCCTGTCCCATAGCCAAACGGCAAATTAAGGGAGTTTCCTGGGGACCCCCAGGTCACCAGAACTAGTGTCCCCATTGGAAGATTTCCCATCTATTACTTTTCTGGGGACAACCCAAAATTTGGGATTTTCTTTTACTTTCACTTTCAATGATAATGGTACACAGATGAACCGAGAGGGTGAATCGTCAAAACAGGGGCACAGACAGCAATAAAAACTGACAGGTGTTCTAATCCCTCTCCACTCTGTCCGAAACTAAAAAGTAAGTTTTGCCTTTAGGACTCTTTCACACGGGCGTTCCGTATGTCCGTTTTTCATCCCATCCGTTTGCGGATGAAAAACGGACATAATGTATCTCTATGTAAATACGGATGTCATCGGATGATCATCCTCTGACATCCGTTTTTTGTCAGTTCAGTTCAGTTTTTTTGAACGGAGGAGAACCCTATTTTTTCTTCCTTTCAAAAAATGGAACTGAAGCAAAAACGGATGTCAGTGGTGTCATCCGCAGACATCCGTATTTACATAGACATGCATTATGTCAGTTTTTCATCCGTAAACGGATGGGATGAAAAACGGACATACGGACCGGATGACACAAGTGTCATCCGTGTCCGTTACAAAAAAAAAAAAAAGGACCTGATGGGGCAAAAAAAAAGGAACGCCCGTGTGAAAGAGCCCCTAGTTGTATTTTAAGTGGTTTGTCTCATCCATGTAAACTGATACATTCTGCTTGAGAGCTTGTGCTTTCGAAAAAAACAGACTTGCTGGGTGATTCACCAGAGGACTATAGAAGAAAGCCTAAAAATGTAAAGCAATACAGCCATCGCAGCTAAGAATTGCTCAGCTGCAATATAATAAATGTTTGCTTTTGGGTTTAATACTACTTTAACTGTGAAGATAACCATTTATACACACAAACGCACACACTGTAGCCACCACTGTGTTTGTAACAGAAACATGCACCATTTGCAGCATTTGAAGTTGCAATTTTGACCTTTGAAAATGTCAGTACCACTTGCTGCTAAGCCCAGACAGGAATAGTTTTGTACTACAGTAGTGCTTTAAAGAATCAAAATAGTTTTTTTTTTTTCTTAGGAGTATTCAAACGTTGAGCTTAAAGCGGAGTTCCGGCCACAAAAAAAAAAATGTCAATAAAAATACCCCCGGGACAGTCAGGGCTAGTACATTCCACAATGGCTAGCCTCTGATCTGTCCCGGTTCGCACTTACCTGCAAGAAGAAATACTCACTTTTAAAATTTCTTCTTCAGCGTTGCCATCTTTCTTGTGGGCAGCTGAAGCCAGCGCGATCCTCTTCTGCGTCCTCTTCCGTGTCTTCTTCTCCCAGAATGCACCTTCACCGGCCCCTCTCGTCACTTCCGGTGCGGCGCCGCATTCCTCCACAGCTTCTGGGCATGCCCAGAAGCTGTTTAGCAAGGAATGCGGCGTCGCACCGGAAGTGACGAGCGGGGCCAGTGCGGTCGCATTGATTCCTGGGAGCGATGACGTTCAGCTCCCAGGAATCATTGCAAACGGGAAGTGATGGCGAGGGCCGCGGCCGCCGAGGGAGGAAGTGGAAGACAGGTGAGTATATCTTTCTACAATTACAAGGTAAGTAAAAAAAAAAAAAAAAAATCCTAACTATCCATTTCCTTTTCAGGTGAAGAAAAGCAAGCAGATGGCCACAAAATCGGTTATGTCGATTTTGTGGCCGGAACTCCGCTTTTAATGATTTTTAAAACTGGTTTTAATGAAAAGAGAAGAGAGACAGTGCAGGAATTTTTTACAAAACATGTATTGTAAAACAGATCTAAGCACTAGTATAAATAAAAGGGTTCTGTCTGGCCTATGATTCCGTGTGGCATTTGGATTAATTGCCAAGTCCAATCTGATATATCAAGTCCCGGACCCTCAAAAACATGACTATTTCTGAATATTTGGCAGTATCACGCTCCAAACGAGAGCTCAGATTTGCCAAATGCTATTTTTTTTAAATGTATTTACTTGAGAGGGGGGTCACACAACTAATTCTAGCCAATCCAAGGGTCGGAGGGGTGTAATGGAGGTATACTGGAGAGGATGCACACAGCCTAGCTCAGGAGCAAATCTGCACAAGAGCCCCCAAAGCAGCTGGCTTGCTATGGCGGTACTCATGGAAGAGGAGTAGTGGAGAGCGTTGGGGGGGGGGGGGGGCACAGAAGAGAAAATAAGAGAGCATTCTGTGAAGCGGTAAGTATAAGATCTTTTTTTTTTTTTTTTTTTTTTTTAGGGGGAAAAAAAAAAATCGCCTTTATAACAATTTTAACTGGTATCTTCTAGGGATGCACAGATACCATTTTGATACTGATACTTTTTTTTTTTTTTTTTTTAGTACTCGCTGATACCAGCTACCGATACCTACCACAACTAGTTTGTTTACACTTCAGCTTTCAGCAGTTGTACAAAGCATTGAAAAGTTATTTACAAATTAAATACATTTTTTTTTTTTTTTAAATATTGCACTTCTTTCAATGTGAAACATGTAAATATATGTTAAAGGTGTAAAAAATATTAATGAACAAAGCAAACAAACAAAAAAGTTTTAATTAGTAATAGTTTATAAAATACAATAACCAATAATAAAAAATATAATAAAAAAAATCATAAGGAAAATAATAATAATGGAGAAGGATAAGGAGATGAGGCTGATTAGAGTAAATGAAAGGTAATAAGGGGTTAAACAGAGGAACATCTGCAGATTGAAGTTCATCCTTTTGATCTGTAGACTAATTAAACCAAAAGATACAAAAATAAACCATGTTTGTTTTTTATCTTTCGGTTTAAGTAGATGAGCAATGTTGTTGATAAACATTGACTGGCTTTTTTTTTTTTTTATCGCTCCATTTGATGGGAATTCGTTCACACTTCAGCTGCCAACAGGGGAACCCCACTGACAGCTGAGTGAGTCATTGGTTGTTATGGGCGCGGCGGCTCCTTGACAACCAATAATTGCTGTTTTTTTGTGTTTGTTTGTTTTTTTTTGTTTTTGTTTTTTTACAATTCAGCTGTCAATGGAGGAATCCCATTGACAGCTGAAAGTATCGGTTTCAGGTATTGAAGCCTTTGCACAAGTACGGATACTCTTGCAAATGCTTAGTATTGGTGCAACCCTAGTATCTTCTGTATAATTTACTGTAACCACTTTTTAGGAATATAACTACACTAAGAATTATGGAGATTATATGAAACGTAACTCTGAATTTGTAGATTTATATATTAAAAAAAAAAAAAACCTAGCATCACAGATGTACGTTGCTCACTAGACCGTTTGACAGGTCTATTTATGAAAGGCCTCGATAGAAGTCTTTTGAAGATCCTCTAGTGCAGGTTTATGACATCTATTTCTAGCTGGTCTGTTATCTCAAATGTGTCACCTTCTCTGGCTGCCTAGCACAGACATGACATTTAAATATGGCAATTTTTGTTTACGGGCTTGTGAGTTCTGAGAGAAATAAGGGTGGTGCTGTGTTTAGTACAACTCCTTCATTCTCTCCACACCATTTTGAGTTCATCAGACAACACCACTGGATAGTCAATAGAAAATGTCCACAACAGACAGCATTGCGGACACTTGTAGAAGGACCCTTCTCCCCTACAGTCAAGCAGATAGAAAACACATCATGTCATATGATTTCGGATTTAGATGAGTGAAATTGGATTTTAGTGGGGTTTAATTTTCCTTTTAATAGCCTAGTGTATAGGTGGACGGGTTATGCTTTAGGTGTTCTTGCGTATAAGATGTGAATTTGAGTGCAGTTCCTACAAAAACCGCATTACTATTATTTATTTTATTTATTTTTATTATTATTATTGTTTATTTCTTAATAATGTAAAATTGTCAATCTCTGCTAGGAATGGGTTCATTTTTAGCAAATCTTTTTTTTTCTATACGTGCATGTTCTGTGTTTTATTGCATCAGTGTTGTACGCCTTGCTTCTTAATCCCTATCAATGGCCAGCGGTGAATTTAAAAAGCATTTTCCATATGCTGTCATTATTGTATGCTTTATAGTCACTTATTTTCGAAATACACTTTTCATAACATATTGTTAGTATCCAAGGCTGCTGCATATAAAAGCCTTGAGGACAATTTCACAATGTGTGTATGGTACTCTGTATAGGAAGAAAGAAACATAGGAAAATCCTCCCTTTCTTTTTTTTTTTTTTAACCTAACTTTGTAGAACTGTCATTTTCTTTAGAATATCCCTTAGAATTCTATAATGTGAAACACACACTATGGCCTAAAAAAGGATCGATCATTATCATTATCATGAAGCTTTTTCTTTTCAGTTTGTGTATTTATGTTCACGTGAAATAGTCAAAAATGAAGGGAACAAAGACCCTTGATTACAATGCTCATATATTTTATAAATAAGTACATAGTACTTTGTTTACCTGTTAGACGTATAGAAAGATATTCTGCTTGTATTGCCTTTCATGTTTTCCCTTGTAGGTTTAGAATTCTGTGCTAGTAATACTGGTAGAATGTCATTGCATCAGCCTTCAAGGTCACTTAGCGTTTTATTTCTTAAAATCGCTCTTTAGTTTTGTGTTTCTAGCTGCAAGTGTGTGGATTTTTATTTTTATTTGCATTCAGATGAATCTATTATTTTTCTCCCCTTACAAATTATTCAGCCGAAAAATATAACATGGCTGGCATGACAGATTTATCAGAGACCAGTACTTATTCTAAGCACGATTACTTCAGCTCCCATTGCATCAGATTAATAATGGTGATATCTCTTTCTTGTCACTGCTGTCTTTTATGATATTGCTTACAATGCTGCATGTTGGTATACTAGCAATCCAAACAAACATGTCAGAGTGCTTGAGAATCTGATGCATAGTAATACTACTTTCAGTGCAGCATTTTGAAATTGAAGCGGTTTATGCTTCTGCAGTTAGTTGCTGTAAAGCAAGATGTTTTTTCCTCACCTTAATTCATTCTCTGTTTTAAGGGAAATTGAAATAAAATAAATAAATAACAAACATGTTGTACTTCTTCTCGGGTCCCCGCCTGTGCTCTTGGCCTCTGCCGAGTGCCCCCAGAGCAAGCAGCTTGCTATGGGGGCACCCAGGCAGGCTCGCTCCCGAGCCACTGCTCTGTGTGTCCTTTCACATACAGAGCCATGGCTCGGCCCTGTTCCCTCTCTCTCCCCATTGGCTCATTGGCTGTAATTGACAGCAGCGCTGCTGTTTCAGCCAATGAGGAGTCATTCCCCGGAGAGCCGACGCTGTTGTCCACATCACTGGATGGCGATGTTGCTCAGGTAAAGTAATTGCGGGGGCTGCTGCACAGAGAAGGTTTTTTTTTTTTTTTTTTAACCTTCATGCATACTGTAGTATGCATGAAAGCAAAAAACCTTGTGCCTTTACAACCACTTTAAGGTAAAAAAGAACCTTCTGTGTTTAGCTCCCCCCAGCCCCCTAAATACTATACCTGAGCTTGATTTTGATCCAGCACTGTCCCCGAGATTAGCGGCTTTCCCTGCTCTCTCATCACTGGACGTCGAGGCAGCAAAGGAAGCCACTGGCTCCTGCTGTTGTCAGTCACAGTCGGGAGGGCAGGACAAGGCCCAGCTACGCTGCGCTGTGTGTGTGTATTTGACTTAGGCTGCATTCACACTTGAGCGTAGCGTTTTTTACCGCGATTTTACCGCGATTTTTACCGCGATTTTACCGCGATTTTTTCAGGCGTTTTTCATTGACATCTATCAAAAACGCTGGTAATCAGCCCAAAAAGAAGCTCATGTACTTTTTTCAGCTACAGGCGTTTTGCAAAACGCTCAGATGTGAACAGGGGCCATTTAAATGAATGGGGTTTTACTTGTTGGGCGTTTTGGAAGCGTTTCTTTTGAGCGTTTTTGGAGCTGAAAACGCCCAGGTGTGAATGGAGCCTTAGAATCAGGCACTTGGCAGGGGAAAGGAGCCAGTAGTGGGGGACCCCAGAAAAAAATTTGGAACTGCTGTGTACAAAACAATTGCATATTGCAAGTAATGCTGGCCATACATTATACAAAAAATCGTTCAAACTCGTTTTAGAAAAACAAACATTCGGCCATGAGAGCAAATGAGAGTGCTATCATGTAATGACCAATAAATCGTTCAAGGGACATAAATTAATCTATTTTTTGTTTGTTTTTTCACATATACCTAGTGCAAACAGTTTGGATGAGAAACACATAATCCTTTTCAATTTGTCGTTCGTTCGGCAGAAAGTTTCCAAACTGGTCCCTCGTTTTTTTTCGGCTCAAAAACATCACAACCGATTACCGATTTGTGCCCTTTAACTGGCCGAAAAACGAACAAAGTGTCCAAATTACCGAATTTCGACCGATTTATCGTATAGTGTATGGCCACCATAAGTATGACTTGTTTGTTGTTTTAAAAAATATTTATGTTTACAATCACTTTAGGCTACGTTCACATGTCAGCGAAGCGATCGCGGGCAGAATCACCGCGATTCTGCCCGTGATCCGGAAATCATTGCAAATCGCGGGACGCCTGTGCGTTGCCTGTGATTTGCAATAGCACCCCAAACGCTGTGCGATGTTGCCGCTTTTTCCGCCTGCCGAATCGCGGTAACATCGCGCAAAAAAAATCGCGGGACGCATGACGCACAAAAAAGGTACAAGAGCTTCTTTGGGGCGTGATGCGTCACACGTTTTTTTTTTGCGCGATGTTACCGCGATGCTGGAGGCAGAAATTGCGGCAACATCGCACAGCATTTGGGGTGCCATTGCAACACAGGCAACGCACGGGTGTCCCGCGATTTGCAATGATTTCCAGATCGCGGGCAGAATCGCGGTGATTCTGCCCGCGATCGCTACGCTGACATGTGAATGTAACCTTAAGGCCCCTTTCACACATGCTGTTCTTTTTGTCTGTTTTTTTAATCCATCCATTGACGGATGAAAACCGGTATCAATGCATCTCTATGGAAAAACGGATGTAAATGGATGATCATCCATTTCCATCAATTTTACATCTGCATCCGTCATCCTGTTTTTTTAAACTGATCAAAGCTCTATTTTTCTTCCCATTTTTAAAAAAAATTATCGGACGAAAAATGGATGTTAACTGACAAATGGTCAGTTTTTCATCTGTTTTTACATTGGTAGTAAATGTAAAATAAACCGATGAAAAATTGATGCGCATTACGGTGCGCAGAACGCTCATGCCGGTGTGTGCTTTGCAAATGCACTGAAGTGAGTTGTTGCAGTGTCTATTTTGTTATTTTCTTTTTAAAAACTTAAAATTACAATCATTCAACCTTGTTGCAGCACAGTGCCTGCCTCATTTTATGGCAACGCACACAAGGCACTGTGGATTACCACAAGGCATAGGTTTCAGACCAACCTCCAGATTTTTAGCAAAAATTGCCTAATTACAGTTTTGTGTACCTTTTTTGATTTTCAAGGTTTTGTAAACAAAATAACGGTTTTAAATTTGGAATTTTTATATTGTGTTTGTGTGTATTATCAATAATTTTACCTTATTTTTTGTGAAATTATTTTTTAATAAACATTTAGCAACAGGATCTATAACAAAAAGTCATTAGCACTATTATTTTATTGTACTTGCCTTGTGCTTTTAGGCTCTGTTCACACTTGAGTGATTTTTTTAGCTTATAAAATGCTCAGCTCTGACGCCCCAAAACGCAAAATTCCATTTATTTCAATTGTCCCTGTTCACATATGAGTTTTCTATAGCCTGAAGCACAAAAAAGTACATGAGCTTCTTTTTGGCATATTACAAGTATTTTTTGGACCCATAGACTTGAAAAGAAATGCCCGACTTGAGCAGAAGAACGCTCAAACAGCAGCTCTACACCCCAAATTTCCTCTCCATCTCCTCCCCATGTGCTTTCTAAGCAGAAACAGCTGAAGCTTTAAAACGCATGTAATACACTTCTAAAACGCTTTAAAAAGCTTGTAAAAAGCTGCTTTAAAAAAAAAAAAAAAAAAAAGCCAGAAAAATGCCAGCAAATCGATACGCTCAGATGTGAATGGAGCCTTACAGGAAGAGGGGTTTAAGTATTTTACAAAGTCTCAAAGCTAGAAGAAAAAATATAAAAAGGGAAATATTTCAAAAATATAGTCTGGCTACTTGAAGAGTGCAGGGCCTGGCAGCAAAAGAGTTAATGGCTGTCTTTTAGTTTTATCAAAAGCACAGGATTGCTGCAATTCATATGTGTACTGTTAACAGGTAAATGTAACTGCACTAGATTACCAAAAGTATTGGGACGCCTCCCTTTACACACACATGATCTTTAATGGCATCCCAGTCTTATTTCTTAGGGTTCAATATTGAATTGCTTTGTGGTGAGCAGGCATGTCCGAACAGGAAGGGCCATCCTCAAACTGTTCCCACAAAGGTGGGAGCATGAAATTGTTCAAAATGTCTTGGTATGCTGACACTTTAGGAAGTCCCTTCACTTGAATTAAGAGCTAAGCCCAACCCCTGAAAAACAACCCCACATCATAATACCCCCCTCCACCAAATGATTTGGACCAGTGCACAAAGCAAGGTGCATAAAGACATGGATGAGTGAGTTTGGGGTTTGAGGAACTTGATTGATCTGCACAGAGTCCTGACCTCAACCCGATAGAACAACTTTGGGATGAATTAGAGCGGAGACTGCGAGCCAGGCCTTCTTCTCTCCAACATCAGTGCCTGACCTCACCAATGCGCTTCTGGAAGAATGGTCAAACATTCCCATAGACACACTCCTAATCCTTGAAGCTGTTATAGCTGCAAAGGGTGGGCCAACGCAATATTGAACACTACGGACTAAGACTGGGATTCCATTAAAGTCCATGTGCATGTAAGGACAGGCGTCCCAATACTTTTGACAATATTTTTCCTCAGGAGCAAGCAGTTCTACCAGGATCATGGCTGTAGCCATGATCCTGGTAGTGGTTTTTAGAGCCGATGATCGGCTTTAATGTAAAAGCCACTCGATCACTTTCACAGGGCTTGGAAGTGCCCTGAAAAAAGGGCAGGTTGGTAATGGAGATAGAAAAACATCTGTTCCCTGATCTTTTCTGTTATGAATGAAACCAAAAAGGGACATTTCGTTATTTCTGGATTTGGTGCTGTTTTTTCCTGGCCTGTACAACCAGGGAATCAACCAGTCAAACAACTTCTGCTTGTTTGGCTGGCTGGCTGGCTGCCTTGGAGGGCAGAGGAGAAATTAGGTCTAATAGCCCCCTGATCTCTCCATAAAAAGTACCTGTCACTGCCCAAAGCTATTACAACGGGGTTGAGGAACTTGACTGGCCTGCACAGAGTCCTGACCTCAACCCAATTAAAACAAACTTGGTATAAATTAGAGCGCAGACTGTGAGCCAGACCTTCTCGTCCAACATCAGTGCCTCACCTTACAAATGCACTTCTGGAAGAACGGTCAAACATTCCCATAGACACACTCCTAAACCTTGTGGACAGCCTTCCCAGAAGAGTTGAAGCTGCTATAGCTGCAAAGGGTGGGCCAACTCAATATTGAACCCCACGGACTAAGACTGGGATGCCATTAAAGTTCATGTGGGTGTAAAGGCAGGCGTCCCAGTACTTATAATGTATATACACAGCTAAGGAGGAGAAGCAGTTAAAATATACTATCTGGCAGCGCTAGGAGAGTTGGACCACTGCTCTCACACAAAGCAGCAGTCTGGCTCACCAGTGGTCTAACACACTCCCTGAACACTGATCCAATCAACAAGGCTGCTCAGAAAACAGGGCGCCATCCACATAAGAAGAAAGATTAATGTATAAAGAAAACCAAATATTTCCATTATTACAACATTTAGGCTGTATTTCAAGTCAAAAATGTTTTTCTATGCTTTCATTTCAGTGGGAAAGGATTAGAACTCCCACTGGGGTTACTGCTATCTAGGCCTCTGAAGCATTTTCCCCTAACTTCCTTTCCTGCTGACAAGATTTTCACCAGATGAGGGTCTGGTCTGCAAAGGGAACATAGGCAGATAGAAAAAGATTGACTGTGGGGCCATTATTATAAAAGCTTTTATGTATACACAACAATATAAAAAGTGTAATTGAAAACAATTATCCATACTTTAAAGTTCACATATAAATTGTTTTTTTTTTTATCTGGAAAAATATGTATTAAATAAAGATTTCTGTAAATGTTTTAAATTAAGTAATTTAATAATAATAATTAAGATTTATAATATAAATCTTCATTTACTAAACATGGTGAAGTTATCCTTTACATTTATAGAAATCTTTATTATTATTAAATTTACTTTATATAAAGATTCCTATAAATTATTAAATTTAGTCCTAGTCCATTTTGCTGAAATTTCATTGCAGCAACTCAAAATGGTACTGAGTAGTTTGTATGGCCCTCACGTGCTTTTATGCATGCCTGGCAACATCTGGGCATGCTCCAAATGAGACGACAAATGGTGTCCTGGGGTAATTCCTCTGAGATCTGGACCAGGGCATCACTGAGCTCCTGAACAGACTGAGGTGCAACCTGGCGGCGTCGGATGGACTGAAACATAATGTTCCAAAGGTGTTCTATTTGATTTAGGTCAGGTAAATGTGGGGGACATTCAATGGTATCCATTCCTTTATCCTCCAGGAACTGGCTGCATACTCTCACCACATGAGGCCGGGTATTGTCGTGCAACAGGAGGAACCCAGGTCCCACTGCACGAGCATAGGGTCTGACAATGGGTCCAAGGATTTCATCCCAATACCTAATGGCAGTCAGGATGCCATTGTCTAGCCTGTAGAGGTCTGTGCATCCCTCCATGGATATGCCTCCCCTCTCCACGGCTTCTCCAGACCCTTTCACGTCTGTCACATGTGCTCAGGGTGAATCTGCTCTCATCTGTGCAAAGCACAGGGTGGCAGGGGCGGACCTGCCAATTCTGGTGTTCAATGGCAAATGCCAATCGAGCTCCATGGTGAGCACAGGGCCCACTAGTGAACATCAGGCCCTCAGGCCAAATTCTTGAAGTCTGTTTCTGATTGTTTAGTCAGAGACATTCACACCAGTGGCCTGCTGGAGGTCATTTTGTAGGGCTCTGGCAGTGCTCATCCTGTTCCTCCTTGCACAAAGGAGCAGATACCAGACCTGCTGATGGCTTAAGGACCATCTAAGACCCTGTCCAGCTCTCCTAGAGTAACGATGTGTCTCCTTGAATCTCCTCCATGCTCTTGAGACACTGCCTGGGAGACACCGCAAACCTTCTGGCAATGGCACATATTGATGTGCGATCCTGGAGGAGTTAGACTACCAGTGCAACTTCAAAAGGGTCCAGGTATCGCCTCATGCTACCAGTAGTGACACTAACCCTAGGCAAATGCAAAACTAGTGGAAAACAGTCAGAATAGATGAGTAGAGAAAACAATGTTAGTGGCCTCCACCTGTAAAACCATTCCTGTTTTGGAGGTTGTCTACATGTTGCCCATCTAGTGCTCCTGTTGTTAAAGCAGAGCTCCACCCAAAAGTGGAACTTCCGCTTTAAGTGCTCCTGACCACCTGACATGCCGCATTTGGCATGTCATTTTTTTGGGGGGAGTGGGTACCTAGTTTGACAGGTACCTGATCCCACTTCCGCTTGAGCCACCTAGGCGGCTTGAGTTGAAGTTCTCTCCCCCCTCCCTCCATGCAAACTTTTGGGACACGTCACAGATCCCAGAAGATTGCCCGGCCACTAAGGAAGTGCGGCTCGCACATGCACCCGGCTGTGAAGCCGCAAGCTGTCACAGCCGGGTGCCCACACTTGTGATGCCGGCGCCACGGGGGGGGGGGGGGGGAAGGAGAGAACCAAGGCTCCCGCCAGCCGTATCGCTGGATGGTGGGACAGGTGAGTGTGTGTGTTTATTAAAAGTCAGCAGCTACACTTTTTTTGTGACTGCTGACTTTTAATAAACACAAACAGCTGGAATGCCAATTTCATTTCATTAACACCAAAGAAGCTGAAACTGATTAACAAACCCCTCTGCTACCTTACTGACCAGATCAATATTTCAGGAGTTTAACTGACTTGATGCTGTACTCCGATTAAAAAGCGTTCCTTTAATTTTTTTGAGCATTGTGCATATGTACAGTATCTCACAAAAGTAAGTACACCCCTCACATTTTCGTATTTATTTTTATGTGACGGCACTAAAGAAATTACACTTTGCTACAATGTAAAGTAGTGAGTGTACAGCTTGTATAACAGTATAAATTTGCTGTCCCCTCAAAATAACTCAACGCACAGCCATTAATGTCTAAACCGCTGGCAACAAAAGTGAGTACACCCCTAAATGACAATGTCCAAATTAGGCCCAAAGTGTCAATATTTTGTGTGGCCACCATTATTTTCTAGCACCTGCCTTAACCCTCTTGGCATGGAGTTCACCAGAGCTTCACAGGTTGCCACTGGAGTCCTCTTCCACTCCTCCATGACATCACAGAGCTGGTGGATGTTAGAGACCTTGCCCTCCTCCACCTTCCAGTTGAGGGTGCCCCACAGGTGCACAATTGGGTTTAGGTCAGGAAACATGCTTGGCCAGTCCATCACCTTTACCCTCAGCTTCTTTAGCAAGGCAGTGGTTGTCTTGGAGGTGAGTTTGGGGTGGTTATCATGTTGGAATACTGCCCTGCGGCCCAATCTCCGAAGGGAGGGGATCATACTCTGCTACAGTATTTTACAGTACATGTTGGCATTCATGGGTCCCTCAATGAACTGTAGCTCCCCAGTGTCGGCAGCACTCATGCAGCCCCAGACCATGACACTCCCACCACCATGCTTGACTGTAGGCAAGACACACTTGTCTTTGTACTCCTCATCTGGTTGCCGCCACACACGCTTGACATTATCTGAACCAAATAAGTTTATCTTGGTCTCATCAGACCACAGGACATGGTTCCTGTAATCCATGTCCTTAGTCTGCTTTGTCTTCAGCAAACTGTTTGCAGGCTTTCTTGTGCATTATCTTTAGAAGAGGCTTACTTCTGGGACGACAGACGGGCGTATGGTCTGAGCACTGACAGGCTGACCCCCCCACCCCTTCAACCTCTGCAGCAATGCTGGCAGCACTTATACGTCTATTTCCCAAAGACAACCTCTGGATATAATGCTGAGCACGTGCACTTCTTTGGTCAACCATGGGGAGGCCTGTTCTGAGTGGAACCTGTCCTGTTAAACCGCTGTATTGTTTTGGCCACCGTGCAGCAGCTCAGTTTCAGGGTCTTGGTAGTCTTCTTATAGCCTAGGCTATCTTTATGTAGAGCAACAATTCTTTTTTCATTTTGAACTTCCAGTGACCAGTACGAGTGAGAGTGATAACACCTGCTCCCCTTTCACAGCGGAGACCTTGTAGCACTAACGAGTCACATGACACCAGGGAGGAAAAATGACTAATTGGGCCCAATATATATATATATATATATATATATATATATATATATATATATATATATAATTACTGTAATTGTAAAATGCCATGACAGTTGGAGTATAGTTTGCCAGGTGAAACTATGTATAAGCTTCATCTAGGGTTCTCACCCATACAAGGTAGATGATCTAAAACAGGGGTCTTCAAACTTTCTGAACAAAGGACTGTGGCCAGTGGGAGTTGTTAAGTGTCCTAGTGTGTGAGCAAACAATACCTAATTTTTGGTGTCAGCGGGAAAGAATAGTGCCCCATCATTGGTGTCAGTGGAAGGAATAGTGCCTCGTCATTGATGTCAGTGGATAGAATAATTCCCCATCATTGGTGTCACTGGCAGTAACTATACGCCGCCATTGTTGGTGTCAGTGGGAGGAATAGTTCCTTGTATCATTGGTGTCAGTGGCAGTAAGTATGATCAGTTGTTAGTGAGTGGGTGAAATAGCTCCTCATATAAGTGGCAGAAATAATGCCCTAAGGGCCAGACTAAAGCAAGCAAAGGGCCTTAGGACCGCAGTTTGGGAACCACTGCTCTAGGATATTTGACTAGGTCTCGCTCTCTCTCTCGGTGGCAAATAGAATCTGATACCAGTCTTCATGCACAAGTCTGGGTCATAATCCTGCATGATGTCCTTTTTGTCTTTTTCGGTCAGTTGACATTATCGACTGCGCTTATGCTCATCAAAAAACATTTTTTCCGCAAACTGTATAAGCGGTCAAATTCTTTGATACTGTACCTTGTGACACTGCAAATTGGCAACTTCAGTCAGAGGCACCAGCTAAGCGAAGCGGGCACCAACAATTGCCTTTTTTGAAGCTCAGTAAACTCTGATCTGACTCTGTATTGCTAGCAGCACACAAAGTGAATGATAAAAGTGAGGCTTCCCACCTGTTGGGTGTCATCACATAGCGGAAGCAAAAGAATGTTACATCACTTCCGCTTTCAACGCAAAACATGTAGTCCCTTTCACACCTGCAAATCATGTAGTGTTTCCATATTTTAGTTCACCCCGTGTGTTTGTGTCATGGAGATATACATATACAAAGTACACCCCTCAGAATAAAATGATAGTTACTTTTTTTTGGGATAATGAAAAACTTGATTAAGTCTTCATAGAAAACAAAATGTGGATTATGAATTGAGAAAAAGGAACAAAACCTTGTTAACTGAATGATAAATTATATAATATATATATATATATATATATATATATATATATTCTGGCTGAAAAAGACACAATTCCATCTAGTTCAATCAATAAAGAGGAAAAAAAATATATACATTCGTATATCAACTGTTGATCCAGAGGAAGGAAAAAACCCCAGAAATGCATGATCTTGTGTATATGTGTCATATATCATACAGAGGACGACAAATGCAGTATCAAAATCTACAAATAAATCAGCAGTCAGAGTACATCAACAAATGAAGTTCATGAACTCCGCTTATATCTATTTATGCATTCCCCAGGGATTTAGAACGTCAGTCCACAAGTTTACACCAGCAGGAGGCTATATTTCATCCAGCTTCTTATTCATTTATAGAAAGAGGCTTAGGATATAATCCAGATTTAATTAAAGGCAAAAGCCAACTTTTTATACCATGTTTCACGTTAAACCTACAGTATATTTCATAAAACCTGCTCCCATTCTACAACCCTGCACCATCAAATTGCCCCCCCCCCCCCCAATTACCTGAAATTTGGGGCGCTTCTCGCTGTAGCATCCTACTTTTTTTGAATTTAGCATTGCTGTGTGTAGCTGTGCCCACATGGCCATGTCACCCATTTTCAGGGATCTCTGAATGGGAAGACTACAAGTCCCATCTACCATTGTGGCAGAAGGACTCACAGGTCCTATCAGGATCAGGGTGGTGACGTTACTACACTTGTAGACCTTTTTGTTTCCACCAATCCCTAACTGACAGTCCAAACTCTATACAGACCTGGGACTGGAGGCACACCATGCAGGAGCCTGTGTACTGGACCCGTGATGCACTGATCGCAGCTGCATACCTCTATAGGCCTTAATGCAAACGCTTATTAGATGTACATTTTTTATTTTATTAAAGTGGAACTGGATGTACAAAACACAAATGAGGGAACAAGCATGATTTTTAATGCAGAAGAGACATGCTTTGTCTCTTCTGCATTAAAATGACCCACCTGCCTGTCCACCCTTGTACAGTGGCCAGCAAGGAGCTCCAGGTTGCATCATTGCTGGAGGCGAGGTTAGTATAGCTCCTCTTTAAAGCATGTGCATTTGTTTTTGCGATTTGACAAGATGCTGAGAATCCATTTCCAAAAAAATTCAAATATTTGGTCTTTTTTTTTCTCTAACTATTCCTTAAAAGGTAAACCTCCCATTCATTTTTTTTTTTTTTTTTTTAACTTCGGAAAAGGGCTCAGTCTCCCACTGTCTTTACTGCTTCCTTTGACACCAGTGTTAAAGTACAACTAAAGGCTTCTTTTGTAAAAATCTAAATAAATACATCCAGTAACTGTATATTGCATTATGAGCCTCAACGGTAACAAAATCTTCCCTTACCTTTCTGGACTGAGCCAAACCCTCCATTTGTGTCTCTCCTGCTCCCCCTCCCAGACACTGCAGCTCACATAGTGGAGGGTTTCAGCAGCAGGTAGTGCTTTTAAGCAAGAAACAGTGGGCAGAACTAGGTGTGGTCAGATGCTAGTTGGCAAGCTACAGGCTTGGGGATCAGCAGTGAAAGTGCTAATAGCTATGCCCCCTGAATTTTTTTTTTTTTTTTACTTTATTTTAGTTAAAGCAGGCACAGCCTACATGAGTGGCAACTCTTGTGTGAATTCAAGAGCAATGTGGCATTGTTGCCACATCACAGGAAGCTGCATTAGGTGAACTTAACAGCAGAATTTACAGGTAAGTGTGTAATTTGCAGAGGGACTAAAAGAATCCAGTAATTGCAGATTCGCTTATTAAGAACTTTTTTTTTTTTAATTGGATACCATAATTCCAGAAGTAATCTCATCCTTTTCTGGTTCTACTCTGACAGCTAGAGCTTGATTGTCAAATGAACCTCCTGCTTTCTCTCTAGAATGATAAGTGGGCACGTTATATTAGCCCGCAGCATGGGGTTGTGGCTGCTGAAGGGTTAAATATAGAAAGTTAGTTGGGGGTTTTATTAAATAGTATAAGATGTGTTCAAGGGGGGACTTGTTGAATAAAGTTTTGTTGAGCGCTCGAGTTCTATGACTGAGTGATTTTTTTAAGGTTTGAATTTTTTAAATTTATTATATATTTATTTGTATTTTTGTTTTAATAAATTATTTATTTATTAATAAATTATACCAATAAAGGTGCCGCGGCCATTTCAATACCAAAAGTCATTGCGTTTGTTAATTCTTGTAAGAATAAATAAATAAGGATAATTATATTTATTTATTGACGAGAAATGCAGCCTACAATCCCATGCATACCTAATACAGTTCTAATAGTAATCCACTAGGAAGTTGGTGATACCAGCATTATGATATTACCAGACCTGTTTTTGAGAGAACAGTCAATTGGACTTAATAGAAAATCTGTCTCTTTTGTTTCCCCTTTTGAGGTGCTCTCTCCGCAGTGTCCGCCATTGCTGCATCTCTCTTCTCACTTCTCTCCTTTTCATTCCAATGAACTTGCAAGATCAGCTGAGCTGACCTCGGTCATTTATGAAGTGCTCTGCAACATGTATTAAAGTTTCTCTCTCAAGGACAGTCAGATTGTAGTTGCACGATCAGCTGCCCTCTGATAGCCTAAGATTTATAGTTTAGTCGAGCTGGTGATCTTTTTTTATTATTTTTTTTTAAAAATATAATCAGTTGTCCAGATACCATGCCAGATTTATGTCATCTATATAATGTAAGCTACCCCATGATTTGATGTTACAGGTAGAAACTACATTTCAAAAATGAATTAGCACAGTGTTTCCCAAGCCTGTCTTGAAATCCCACCAACAGTGCAAGGTAATCTCAGATATACAAAAGTGGATTAATTGGTATCTCAGCACTGAGATTTAATTATCTATAAAAACATTTGTGGGATCTGGTGACATGTATTTGAAGCACTGCATTAGGATATTGTAGTGCCATCTTACTGCTCATAGCGTATCCCATCAGTTGTATAAAGCCAGCTGCACCTAACTGGAAAAGGCCCAGGCAAGTAAGTGAAATGCATTTGAGGAAGAAGTCCCAAGTGGGAAACTCTTTGCTTTGTCCAGATCAAAACCAATTGACAAAATACGAATCCTTCGGAATACAGTCAACTTTCTTCTTTGGACTTCTTTTGCAGTGTTTGGGGCTAGGGATCACTAGATTATCGATGGGTCTGATTTTCGGAGGCCGATATTCACTTTTTTTAAGTATCCGCCACAAACTTGCCGATATATTGCTTCAAGTGGTTGTACCAGAGTGATGTCTGCAGCTACAGGCATCACCCCGGTACAGTTTTTTAGGAGCCAACAGTCGGCTTTCTTGTAATTACAACTGATCCAGCAAATCGTTCCATCTTCCGCCGCTTTGCCCAGATCTTCCATCCCACCGAGAGGCCTGTGTGACCAGCCGGCACATAAGCAGGCTGGCCAAAGACCTGAACAAAGCCGCAATCGGCTCTGATCAGGTCTCCGATGTAGTACCCCGGACATCACTTCCGGTTACTGGAGCCTTAAAGGTGCCAGATTATAAAAAAATGACAGCATTCAAAACAGCCAAACTTGCCGTTTTTGTTTTTTTGAATGCTTTTAATATAGACCCCAGACCCCTCCATAAAGAGTACCTGTCACTGCCTATTACTGTCACAGGGGATGTTTACATTCCTTGTGACAGCAATGAAAGTGATAAAAATAAAAAAAAAAATAATTTAAAAGGACAGTGTAAAAAAAAAAAACTGTAAAACGTGCAGAATATCAGCACCTAATACTGGCTATCAGCCTGAAGGGTGGCTGTAAAATCGGTATCAGTATCACCCTGAAAAAACGATATCGGTCGATCCCTTTTTGGAGCAGAGGAAAACCCTTACTGGCATGTTGCACCCAGTCTTTGAGAGAGTGAACAGAGTTTGATTACCTGTATATTTGTACTTCTCCATTAAACACATATAGCTTATATTTTTTATATAAATAAAATATAAAATATTTATTTTTTATTTCCTGCTACAATAATTTAGTGTATTTTTTTGTTTTTATGCAGCTATGTTTAAGGAAACCTTCACAGTGGCAGAGCAAGTAAACCTTGGGTTGCTTGTATTAGATATTTACTAGGGGATCAAACGCTTGCAAAAACCTATTGCTTGTTTTTTTTTTATTATTATTATTTTGTTATTATTTTTCAATTTCTTTTCTTAAGATTTTAACAAAATATATTGAAAATATTGAACAAAAAACCCTGGACTCTTAGTCACTTTTTATTTCTCCAGCAGCAAGGCCGTCTCTATTTTATGGTCCTGCATCCTGCTATCTGATGCTGGCGTGGGAATCATTCATGGATGTGAGAGCCCCTTTTGGAACTGTAAATCACACTGCTAGCGCAAATCCAGCAATTTGTCATTTTTCAGCACTGAGCTGCCTTGATAATAGAGCTAGGCAGTCTTGTGCCAAATGATATTAAATCTAACCTTATAAATCGAATGTTCCAGTGCAGAAATTATACTGTGTATAACATGTCAATGAATATGTTTTTCCTTCTGCTTTTACAGCGGGCATTAAACAAAAATTACACACTGAGGTAAAGGAAATGGGGTTTCAGATCTAGTTTTTCTTCTTTCATGTGCCTTGGTATCAATCATACTTTTTAGAGGCTTGCCATATTTATATTTTTCTGTACACCTCTTTTTACCTGTCTTCAAATAAGAATTTATTTTTCCTAGCTTCTGAATTGACATGTTATATGGTTATCTCTGCATTAATGCCTGAACTGAAAATCAACAATGCCTGCAAAATGTGAAGAGACCGCAAATTATGAGTGGCGCATCCTGGAGATAACATGATGGATAGCCCAAAAGATAGCGCTGTCACTTGAAAAGGTTAACAAATGGTAGTTTTACAAATGGATATGGTTCTGCGTATAAAAAGATGTGTGTTGGAATGTAAATGTAAATGAGGGGCCAAATCAAATCATTGTTGGGGAATCACAGTGCTTCAAATTTTCCATTCTTGCAAGGCACAGAATATTCCATTTTGCATCTAAAGTAAAATTGTAGTAACTTTTTTTTTTTTGCGTTTTGGAAAGGGGGGAAGGGTTCTACTGTAATTTCTTTCAGCGTGTTGCTGTCTTTATCACTAATTTTAGGAGATTTTCCTAACCTCCTATTAAGTGTCAACCTGAATACGGAGCACAGCTTATTCTGACCTACCTTCACCCTACTAAAAACAAATGTTATAACTGATGTTCACCTAACTTCTGTCCTGCAGACCACAAGGGCTAGGAGGAATCGCCTTAAATCGAAAAATAAAGCCATTGATTTAATGGTTCCTCAAAACATGCGGAGGATGAGAACTGTCAGTCACTTGTGCTCTCAACTGAACTGTGAAACCATTGAATAGCTGGTTTCATAACTGATCACATGTGCAGCCCCATGGCAACTACAGATCAGAGACTAGGATGGTGGCTTCCTTGGCTGTAAAGGCTAGGAAGATTTAGTTCTGCTTTAGTAGGGTCAAAGACCGTAGTAAAAACCTAGTAGAGGTTTTTAATCTCTTCCTAGTCCATGCAAAACTAAACCAAATTTTTTTTTTACCTGTACCTGACTCATACTCGCTCATTTATTTTAACCCCTTCCCACCCACAGTCTGTATATAGCTGTTGACTAAAAAGAGTCACTGTGCTGAGCATGTTTATAAATTTCAACCATTACTTGGTTCTCAAGCCTATCCTGTTGCACACAGCTGAGGTTCCCACTGATGATCTGGTACCAGGTCAGAGAGGTTCCCAAGCTGATGACATTGTATTGTACAATGTAGGACCAGTGTCGCCACAAGCGGTGGCTGCTGGACTTGCATTGTACATTTTGACGCAATGACGGCGACATGACTGTTTGGAGACCAGCATGAAGTGACCAGTCATCATAATCTGAACCAGCAGGACTGGGATTTAAGGTAAGGTAATTATATGCATTGGGGGGCAAGACCGATTTACCATTTTCTGTTTTATTGTATTTTTTTGGGCCAGCCCAGAGTTATTGTTTAAGTGTGACAAATGGGCACCGTTTTCATTGGAAAGACTAAATCCTGGTTCTTGTGAGTGCCCTTTACATAGATAAAAGCCTGGTTCTCAGTGATCAGCTACACAAAGCACATTTGGATCTGATCTTTACAACTGTTAAGTATAAAGACAGATATAATCCTTCCTAAGTGAGACTGAAGTGTAGTCATCAAGAATAAATGTAGTAGGAAAGCTCCCTGTGCTCTTTATTCTGCTCATTGCTGTCCTTTTCAAAGAATGTCTTCTTCAAATGCTGTTTCTGTTCTTCCCAAACTGCCATAGCTGAGCCAAACTTCCAAGCACATATGAAGCTACATACCATAAGTTTTGAGGAGCCTTGGTTTGTGTTAAGTTCTGATTCTTCTTGGTAAACCCTAACCCTTCTGCTAAGCATGTCTTGGGCAACAATTGGTTTCCACTCAAATTGGCCTTAGTGTGTAGTTAGTAATTTGCTACCAGTGTTCAGATTCATACTTACCTAGGTGGATGCAGCATTGGTCCGATGCTCTAAGGCTCAAAGACTGAGAACCGAACGATCAAACACCGCCGCTCTCTCGCTTCTCACAGCTCCCTGAGCAGAGAGCTGGTGACTGCCAGTCACCGGCTGTCTGCTCTGCCCACTTCTCGCTCACTGTAGCGCTGGGCTATGGAGGGGATGTGAGTGGTCGACTCAGGCTCCCAGCGACTTTTTGAGAGGCTGTGCCAGTCCAGGCATGTAGGTGGATCCCGACCATATGGTTGCGATCTTGCCCCATCTTGGACCAACTCTGTGACGTCAGCTGACAGCGGCTTTAGCCGCTGTCTACTGAAAATGGGTCACAAGAGTGCAGAATGAACTGCACTTCTGTGATCCACAGAAGAAGTAAAGTCAAACAAGCTTTTAATTTGAGCAAGTTGCATACTTTTGTATCCCAATCCATTTAGATCAGAGTGTACAATTGAAGAGTTTGATTATGGACTTCTTAGGGACATAAACTTATCCACAGAATCTGTGGCGAAGTTTATGTCCCTAAAAAGTGCATAACCAAACTCTTCAATCAGCCTTTGCTTGATACATGGTGGTAATTTTTAGGAAATTACAATAATTTGTGTAAGTTGCTCTTGTTTTTTCCGCACTGGAAAAAATATACTCAAAAAGTACTATTGCTTCCAGCCTCCTCCATACCTCCAAATTTCCTTTTTTACTACTGTGGTCCAAATGCCTGTTATAAGGTGGCTACATTTGTTCTCCATGATCCCGCTGTACGTAGGAATGTAGCCACCTTCTCTTGCTCACTCCCGAGATGGACTAAGGACTATGAATATGGGATTTGTATTGTCCATATGACTGCAGCAAACATACACTGCCCATTCCAAACAAAAAAAAAGTTAAAAGCGAAATGAGAGGTTCAAGAGCTCACTGAGGTCATTACAAGGAGGCAGAAAAATGATTTTTATGAAAAATAGATTACAGCCCCGTTAAATTGTGGATTTGTATGGATTATTATTAGCTAAACAGGAAAAAGTGGTGTGTCACTTTAAAGAAAGTTATCTGAAGATCAAGCCAATGTCCCTCTTTGATGAAACCGTGCTAGCATAACTAGAACACAGGGGAAGATTGTGTGCATGTTGCTTTTAGTAGGTCTCTTATACTTTGAGGCATTTTCAGAACATAAGGCGTAGATTGGCTCCGAGGTGCTTGAATGCTGCAGGAGATTTGCTTCTAAAAGGCTCTCATTTTCTGTACTTAGCTGTGAACTACTTAGCTGTGTTTTAAACAAATTCAGGTTGCTGTTACAGTCTCGTCTGTCTAGTGCATTTATTTTATCTAGACAAAAGTGGTAGTAAGTAATTTAGGTTATGATCACACACATTGCCTTCTCCATAATAGAGCTTGCTATTTTTTGTGGTAACGAGAGAAAAAAAAATCTGGCACAATTTTTTTTAAAGTGATTGTAAAGCCAAATCTATTTTTCTTTTAAAATAAACATGTTATACTTGCCTGCAATGGTTTTGTACAGAGCAGCCCCGATCCTTCTCGTCGGGTCCCCCACCCGTGCTTTTTGGTGTAGGAAGTAGCTTCCTAGTGTGGCACAAATGCAGGCTTGATCCTGAGCCGCGCTGTCTGCATCTATAGACACAGAAACACTTTGCCCTGCCCCCACTTCCTCATTATAGGAATTGATTAACAGCAGCAGAATCACATGGCTTTCACTGATGTCAGCCTGCCCTGTGAGATTGCTAAAAGAGCATCTACTCCCAGGCACAGCACTGCATTAAGATCGGGCTCAGGTGAAAATGAGGGGTGCTGGGGGGGGGGGGTATCCTGTGGCACAGGTTTTTATGCCTTAAAGTGGAGTTCCACCCATTTTTGGAACTTTAGATCTATGTAATCCCCTTTAAAATGGCTTTTACCAATGGAAACTTTTTTTTTTTTGCTAGTAAATACCTTAATTTCGGCTTTATTCCTCCTCTCCTCACTTCCGGGTCTGATCGGCGATGACGTCATTCAGCGATTCGCAGTGTCTGCTGGGATGTATTCTATTCCAGAAATCTCGCAGTAGCTGTATCTGTACTGAGCCGTGCCTGCCCCGCCTCCTCTCATTGAGTTGTATTGTATGCAATGTATTAAGGCTGTTCTCTGCCCCGCCTCCGCCCCGCCTCCTCTCATTGAGTTGTATTGTATATGAGAGGAGTTGTATTGTAATGAGAGGAGGCGGGGCAGAGGCGGGGCAGAGAACGGCCTTAATACATTCATACAATACAACTCAATGAGAGGAGGCGGGGCAGAGAACGGCTCAGTACAGCTCAGCTACTGCGAGATTTCTGGAATAGAATACATCCCTGCAGACACTGCGAATCGCCGAATGACGTCATCGCCGATCGGACCCGGAAGTGAGGAGAGGAGGAATAAAGCAGAAATTAAGGTATTTACTAGCAAAAAAAAAAAAAGTTTCCATTGGTAAAAGCCGTTTTAAAGGGGATTACATAGATCTATGTATTCCAACCTATTAAAAATAGGTGGAACTCCGCTTTAAATTGTTACTAAAGTCTTTTTTTTTTAATGTTAAAATAACAAACCTGTTATACTTGCCTGCTTAGTGTAGTTGTTTTTTCACACAGCGCCCCAGAACCTCCTCTTCTTGTGTCCCTCTTTGGTGCTCCTGGCCCCTCCCTTCTGTTGAGTGCCCCCACAGCAAGCAGCTTGTTATGGGGGCACCTGAGCCCAGCCACAGCTCCCTGTGCCCATTCAGACATGCTGCCCAGCCCGCACCCTCTCTCTCTCTCCTTATTGGCTCACTGAATTTGATTTACCGCAGTGGGACGCTGCCGTCTCAGCCGAGGAGCAGGGAGAGTCCTGGGCGGCCCTGACACTTCTGCAACATCCCTGGATCAAGATGGGCTCAGGTAAGTATTAGGGGGGCTGCTGCACACAGAAGGCTTTTTATCGTAATGCATAGAATGCATTAAGAGAAAAAAAACCTTCTGCCTTTACAACCCCTTTAATACATAGAATAAATGCAATAAGGTAAAACATTCAGATTATTTCAGGGCCTTATCTAGGTTGTAGTAACCTTCTTTACTTTCACTACTAAAAACCCTTGTAGGTAAAGCCTGCCATAGATGGTTCGAATCTCATTCAGTTTAGCAGGGACAGGCCGAGATTCGTATCATCTATGGGCAGACTGATTCAAGTCAATCAAATCATCAATCAAACTTAGTACAACCAGCATGCCGGATTTTTACATGGGATTATTGCCAGTGGCAATAATCACAATGTTCTCCCGGCTGAGACAGCTCCTCGCACCCCACCGGTAAAATACACTAGCTCCAGGGGAGGGAGCAATTTTGTTTCCTGCAATCTGTGGTTATAAGAAAGAAAAGCATATCCTCTATGGCAGGGGTGTCAAACTCAACTTCATTACGGGCCTCATCAGAATTGTGGTTGCCCTCAAAGGGCCGGTTGTGTCTGTAAGACTAGATGTCCTGAGCACCCCATTCCCTCTTACATCAGATGTCAAGAGCCCCCCACCTTCAGAAGTCAAGAGTGCCCCACCCTCCCTTACATCACAGTGCACCCGCCTTACCTTGTGCTGCTGCTGGGAAGAAGCTGGGGGCGAAGCTGGGAAGCAGAAAGTGCAGGGTCTGGAGAAGGACTGGAGTTTGTTGAATGCTGAGACCAGGGGAGGTAGAAATGATGGGGTCCTGTGGCTGTACATAATCTGTACGAGGAGTTCTGTCCTCCTCTTTGCAGATGACTGCTTAGGCGGGAAATGGGGCAGCTGCACAGAGAAGTGCAGGATCTGGCAGAGTTGTTCTGTCTTCCTCGTGGGGAGGACACGTAAAATGGCCTAGAGGGCCGAATTCGACCTGTGGGCCTGGTGTTTGACACGTGATCTATGGCCTACCCCTGATTTTATAAATGGAGTTTCCTGTCTTTTTAAAATTATCTTAACCACATGGCTGCATGTATTATTACTTGAATAGCCTGCCTAAGCTTCCCTTTGCAGTTTCCTAACTAGGATCATTGAATTCTCTACTTCTCTTCTTCTTTAGTTACGTATAACTTTACCTTCCAGTTATGGCCTGGTTGCTGTTAGTTTAATAGCTATATGTTTATGGCTCCTTTATTTATTTATATATATATTGTAGGGGATCAGACTCAAGGCAGGGGCACGCTCACAGGTTTCTTTAGAAAATGACATGTTTAATGCACTCTCAAAAGTTCATAACAAAAGAAACTGGCTCCTGGCCAAACAAACTAAATAAACTTCCGCTCAACTGAGCCTTACTGTGTTTGTAGTCCTTTTAAAAGTCCTTGTTCAGGTAAGTGTCCTTTCTGGAACAAACGATAATATCCCAGGTTTCAGAGACAAGCAGCCATGCTTCCTCTAATGGAGACATCCACACTCTCTCTGAGATCCAGGTCCAGCTGCCTTAATCAAGGCCTAGCCAGAGACCAACAAACTGTTGTCCACGGAATTGGGAATCTGTCCCACCCAGAGCACTATCAGATTCCCAGTAAAACCAGCCCCGGAACAGACCTTACTAATAAAGGGTAAAGAACTAGCACTCTTTACCATAACGTCTTTGATGATTTTACCTTAGATTGAAAAATCTAAAACTGTGGAGGAACGTAGATCCCAACCACTTCCCCTGCCATTTGGAGCTGTTTTACCAGCACCCTGCTACAATCTATATACATGTGTGTGTGTGTGTGTATATTCACACACACATTGTAACAAAATATTCCGATTTGTGACTTGTTATATTGGTTTTTGCACTTTATATTCAATTTAAAATCATTTTTAGCCTAAAATGTGAAACGCTTACATCCACTGTTTGTAGGCCTAAATTATGTGCTAAATTTAATTTTGTTGAAGCTTAACCGTAGCCATCAAGAATTGCTATGTAATGCAGTTGGACTAGCATTTTGTCTGAAAATGTCATGCCTGTTTTTATTCTTTACCTTTCACCAGTTTGTTTCTGTACAGTGATTCTGTGAAGGTGAATTAGGCATTTGTCTGGGGAAGCATGGCTTGTAAAATGTAATGTTACTGTTGATGAGACCTTGGGGGAGTCAGGGAATGCACTAGTCTAATTTATAGAGGCTTCTGCACAGACTGTGACCACAGACATTCTTCTGCTGCCCTGCATGGGCTGTCAAATAGGAAATCTGCAAGCCATTTTAAATAGAAATCTGAAAATCACAAGTATAAATTATAAATTCATTGGGATGTCTTCAGATCAACTTTACGGCGGAGCAGTGCGACCATTGTTCTGGGCCGCCGTCCTATGACGGTGGCCCATTCAGCAGGGCAGGCGCGCGATCATGTGCGCGCCGCCCTGCACTGCCGGTGTCGGCGTGTCCCCGGGACACACCCCGTCTCCGGCAGGGGGGAAACAGCCAATGGGCATGGCTGTTTCCCACGTGATCGGCTGTGTTCCAATGACACAGCCGATCACCATAGAGGAGCCCACAAGATGACCGCGCGATCGGGAGCGCGCAGCGCGGTCATGTCGGTGGCTCTGTGTTCCCTAGGAACACAGCTAGTCACCGGCGGTAGTAAACAGTCACTGACAGTGACTGTTTACTATGTGATCGGCTGTGAATCCATTCACAGCCGATCACAAAATGTAAACACAGAGCAGTAACTCACTGTTACTAGCTCTTCTCCCCTCACACAGTTTCCAGTGTGAGGAGAGCAGAGCTAGAAATAGTGAGTTACTGCTCTGTGTACCTGTCACAAAGTAAAATCACAAAAATAAATGTCCCCACACAGTCCTTAGCCCCCCCCCCCCCCCCATTGCACCTGTCACCCAACAGTCACCTCATCAGTGCCCAGAAATTGACACCCATAACGTTCACATGTGAGCGTAGCGATCGCAGGCAGAATCACTGCGATCCGGAAATCATTGCAAATCGCGGGACGCCTGTGCGTTGCCCGTCATTTGCAATAGCACCCCAAACGCTGTGCGATGTTGCCGCCATTTCCGCCTGCCGAATCACGGTAACATCGCTCAAACATCGCATGACGCCCAAAAAAGGTACAAGAGTTTCTTTGGGGCGTCATGCGTTGTTTGCGCGATGTTACCGCGATTCAGCAGGCGGAAATCGCTGCAACATCGCACAGTGTTTGGGGTGCTATTGCAAATCACGGGCAACGCACAGGCGCCCCGCGATTTGCAATGATTTCCGGATCGTGGGCAGAATCGCTGTGATTCTGCCTGCGATCGCTACGCTCACATCTGAACATAGCCTAAAGTTCACCTGTCACCAGAGACTGCCATCAGTACCGCCGTGCACCATCGCCCGTCACCTGTCACCCATCGGTGACCATCGCCCGTCACCTGTCACCCCATCAATCACCGTCACCTGTCACCCCATCAGTCATCGTCATCTGTCACCCTATCAATCATCGTCACTTGTCACCCCATCAGTGATAGTCACTTGTCACCCCGTCAGTGATTGTCATCTGTCACCCCATCAATCATCGTCACTTGTCACCTCATCAATCATCATCACCTCATCAGTCATCGTCACCTGTCACCCCATCAGTCATCGTCACCTGTCACCCCATCAGTCATCGTCACCTGCTTGCCATATACGTGCAACCACTTACCGACCGCCTAACGACTATATGCGTCAGCCATTAAAAGCTAAATATTGGGGTTATGGCAGCAGATACCTGCCATAACACCGGTATTTTTTTAAACGGCGGGCGGCTTTCAGATAAGGGTAGTCCCAGTGGCGGATTCGCTGCAAAATTACCTTTACGGTGCAGGGGAAGTGGTGCCCCCCTCCCGCCTCGTCCCAGACGTTTTCCCAGCTTACCGGACCCGCCGGCAGCGGGGAAAACTATCCGGTCCCGGATCCTCAGAGACAGGAAGTCGAGTGAGGGCAAGATGGCCCTCATGCGACTCTATGGTCTTGAAGGACCGGAGCTATGTCAAAAGTCGTTGCCTAGCAACCGGTTTAAAGGGCCGTTTTTTTTTTTCAACAATTTTTTTTTTTCTTCTTTTTTAGTGTAGTTGTGAGGTGTGAGGTCTTTTTGACCCCAGATCTCACAATAAAGAGGACCTGTCATGCCTATTTCTATTACAAGGGATGTTTACATTCCTTGTAATAGGAATAACAATTATCAAAACATTTTTTTTTTTAAACTGTGTAAAAATAAAAAAATAATAAATAATAGGAAAAAAAAAATTAAAGCGCCCTGTCCCCGTTAGCTCGCGCGCAGAAGCAAACACATACGCAATTCCCGCCCACATATGTAAACGGTGTTCAAACCATACATGTGAGGTATCTCCGCGATCGTTAGAGCGAGAGCAATAATTTGAGCCCTAGACCTCCTCTGTAACTCTAAGCTGTTAACCTGCAGAAATTTTTAAAATGTTGCCTATGGGGATTTTTAAGTACCAATGTTTGGCGCCATTCTGTGAGCATGCGCAATTTTGAAGCATGACATGTTGGGTATCTAATTACTCGGCATAACATTATCTTTCACATTATGGCAAAAAATTGGGCTAAATTTACTGTTTTCTTATTTTTTTGTTCAAAAAAGTAGATTTTTTTCAAAAAAATTGCATTTGGAAGACTGCTGCGCAAATATGGTGTGATAAAAAATATTGCAATGATCTCCATTTTATTCTCTAGGGTCTCTGCTAAAAAAAAATATATAATGTTTGGGGGTTCTAAGTAGTTTTCTAGCAAAAAAAATTATTTTAGCTTGTAAACACCAAGTGTCAAAAATAGGCCCAGTCTTAAAGTGGATAAATGGACAACTTTGTGAAAAGGGCTACTTGGATGTTAGGCCTCTGTATGTGGCTAGGCTGTGTAAAAGTGTTACACATGTGATATCGCCATACTCAGGAGGAATAGCAGAATGTATTTTGGGGTGCAATTTTTGCTATGTACATGCTATGTGTTAGAAATATTGCATAAATGGAGAGCTTTGTGTAAAAAAAAATGCGTTTTCATTTTCTTTCCACAGTTCCCAAAAACTTGTGGAAAAAAATGACAAGTTCCAAAGACTCATTATGCCTCAAAAATTATACGTTGGGCTGTTTGCTTTCCAAAATGGGGTCATTTTATGGGGGTTTCCATTGTCCTGGTGCTCCAGGGCCTTCAAAAGTGCGATAGGTTGTCAGGAAATTATATGTGTAATTTGTGCTCCTAGAATGACGGACGGTGCTACTTGGATGTTAGGCCTCTGTATGTGGCCAGGCTGGGAAAAAGTCTCACACATGTGGTATTGCCATACTCAGGAGGAGTAGTAGAATGTGTTTTGGGGTGTAGTTGCAAGTATACATATGCTGTGTGAGAGAAATAACCTGTTAATACGTCAATTTGTAAAAAAAAGAAAATCTTCATTTTGCAAAGAGTTGTGGGAAAAAATTACAACTTTAAAAAACTCACCATGCCCCTTATTAAATACCTTAGAATGTCTACTTTCCAAAAAGGGGTCATTTGGGGGGTATTTGTACTTTCCTGACTTTTTAGTGTCTCAAGAAATGAGATAGGCCTTCAGTACATCAGGTGTGATCAAGTAAGGTCAATTTTCAATGATTAGCACCATAACTTGTGGACTCTATAACCTTTCACAAAGACCAAATAATATATACTTATTTTATTTTTACCAAAGATAAGTAGCAGTATAAATTTTGGCCAAAATTTGTGAAGAAAAATTACTCATTTGCTAAATTTTATGACAGAAACAAAGAAAAATGCGTTTTTTCACAATATTTTCAGTTTTTTTTTATTTATAGCACAAAAAATAAAAAACCCAGTAGTGATTAAATACAATCAAAAGAAAGCTCTATTTGTGTGAAAAAAAGGGACACAAATTTTTTATGGGTACAGTGTTGCATGACTGAGTAATTGTCATTCAAAGTGTGAGAGCGCTGAAAGCTGAAAATCAGTCTGGGCAGGAAGGGGGTGAAAGTGCACTGTAGGCAAGTGGTTAAACTATACATTTTTTTTAATTGTATGCATTTTCCATCTTGTTACATGCTTACATATTTAATTTGGTTGAAAAAAGACACATCCAGTTCAACCAACATAGAAAACAAAACCTCCATATAACACTATCCTACACCCACACTTTATCCACAAAAAAACAATAAAGCATTAAACCATTTTCTAGCACGGGATACAAAATTCCTTCCTGATCCCCCAAGAGGTAATCAGATATTCCCTGGATTATACCTATAAATATTCGTATTCAGGTATATTATGTGCATTCTTGCCTGTTAAGTTACAATAGGATATGTTCGTACAGTTTCTAAATTCTAATTTCAGCTCACAGCTTTTTTTTTTTTTATGTCCATTTCAGGTTTTCTCATATACATTTTTATGTCTCTTGCAGGCAAGATGTTGATATGGTAAGCTTACCTCAATAGCAAATCTGCCATGAACAACTCCGAGGGATCGCAGGAGGTGGAGGCTAGCGATGAGCCTGGAAATGCAGACGTCAATGAGTCTGTAGAAGCTGACCTTGAACTTCCAGAAGTTGAAGAAGAGCAACATTCACATCCTTCTCCCAACTTGAGGCAGGAGCAGGAGCAGGAGAGACCATTTGGGCAGGATGAAGAAGGAACACTTGCTAGATCCGCTAGTACAGAGAGTGGATTTCACAACCACACGGATACAGCGGAAGGGGATGTTATAGGAGGCCAAGAAGATGGATATGACATGGACAGAGCTCAGGAAAATGAGGATGAGAATGCTTATGCTGTTCAATACAGGCCAGAGTCGGAGGAATATACGGAGAATGCAGAGGCTGAGCATGGTGAAGCACTTCGAAACAGAACTCTACCCAATCACTTACATTTCCATGGTTTGGACCAAGAGGAGGCTATAAATGCAGCTTATTCAGGGTATGTCTACACACATCGGTTATTTCACAGGGGTGAGGATGAACAATATGCTGAACCATATGCAGACTATGGACTGCAAGAGCATGTTTATGAGGAAATAGGTGACACACCAGATTTGGATCTCAGAGAGGGTCTTCGACTCTATGAGCAGGAAAGAGAAGAAGCTGATAATTATAGGAAAGAAGCTCTTGGTGCTCGACTTCATCATTATGATGAGCGATCAGATGGTGAGTCTGATAGTCCTGAGAAAGAAGCAGAGTTTGCTCCCTATCCAAGGATGGACAGTTACGAGCAAGAAGAAGACATTGATCAGATTGTAGCAGAGGTCAAACAGAGCATGAGTTCCCAAAGTCTTGACAAAGCTGCTGAGGACATGCCAGAATCTGAACAAAACTTAGATCTTGCTGACCCCTCTATAGTTAGTGGAGGAGGCCATGTTACTAATGGCAACCTCTCTACTGCCTCAAAGACTGCTGCTAATACAGGAGAAATAGTGCAAAGGTACAGTAAAGAAAAACGAGATGCCATCTCGCTGGCTATCAAAGACATTAAGGATGCTATAGAGGAAGTAAAGACCAGGACAATACGTTCTCCATATACTCCTGACGAGCCAAAAGAACCAATTTGGGTAATGAGGCAGGATATCAGCCCAACGAAGGACTGTGAAGATCAGAGACCACTAGGTGGCGATGTAAGTATGATTGTTGTTTGTCTGAAGACTCCATGTAATGACCAAGTCTATAAGCAGATATACAGTATAGCCACGCATTCAATTATTATGCAAAACAGACGTTTTTGGGAAGCCTGGTTATGAAAATTGCTTATATGACTGCTTTCAATTTTACTGCCTGGAATTTTCTCCAGTTTATAAAAGTTTGCGATGTGAGGTGAAGCACATCATAAAAACTGTAGAAATGCAGTGAGACTGCAAAATCAAATGATGACACCTTAAGTTTCCCCCCAGTTTTCCTCCTACTGGATTATGGTGGGTTACATTTTTGGTAAACTTTTTATTTATTTTTTTTGTTTTTTGCAGGTAAATTTCCTTGACTTATTTTCAGCCTTGTCTAAATATAAAAATGAATGAACATTTTGTCTTTATAGGCAGCTTTGTATAAGCAAAATTTACAAGACTGATATTTAGCTTCTGTTAAAAAAAAAAAGCAGGTTTCCTTTCTAACCCACTTAAAAAAAACAAAATCTACTTTTCATCTTTACAAATTTAACAACAAATGGAGTTTATATTGTAATAATATATTTACATTGTACTAATTTGTAACAAAATTATTATTTGTTTAGTTATTTATGTAATTATGTAATCTAACTAGATACATACTGTATTTTTAATTTTTTTTTTTAATAGAATGGTGAAGGATGACAACCTCATCCTTGGCTTCTGTTGCTTGCTGGGTCACCATTTGAGAGATTTGCCTCCCCTGCCTATGTAACCACTGAGCTTGGCGGTGAAGGGTAATTTATCTAATTGAATGGAGAGAGAGGCCATTAAACACATTCCTATGGGACAGGCAGTAGGTGGGGTTGGGGGGATTTAGGACTTTGCCCAGATTAGTCAAACCCCTTGTAACAGTGGTAAAATCCTAACAAATTACACAAGAAACAAAAATACCCATCTAAACTTTATTAGCTATACAAAAAGAAATTTCCGAATAAGGTGATCTTCACAACCTGCAACATTGATATTGAACTATCTATGTATGCAGTCTTTACATATAGCTGTACCTATACTTATGCTATCTGCTTTCTTTAATGAAACCATATAAACTGTTGAAAGCAACATTGTAAAATCCCCCTTGTAACAATGAAACCGAATTTACGGCAGGTGTAGACTGGCAATTTTTTCTGTAGCAATCACTGCTCCTGATCACTCTGCAAGTAATCCCTAGCAATCGCTACACATGCAGTTGCATGTAGTAATGATCAAGCATCCAAATTTGGAGCATTGTGCTTCTATTAGGTGATGAATCTCTACTATGCGCTACACTTAATTTTTTCCCTATATGTAGTAATCAATAGTGATAGCTTGCCAACAGCCCTGGGACAAGGTCATCCAGAGCCCAGGGCAAACAAGCCAAATTGTGTGCGCCTCCCAAGGTGTATGAGCATTATGTGTCAACAAAAATCCCCCCTCCCCCCCCAAAAAAAGAAAGATCAAGCACTAATCTGCATGCTTACCCCCCAAGGATGAATCCCCCCTCCTCCCAGTACAAATCCCCCCTCCGCTACTGAAATCCCCCTTCCCAGCAAAAATCTTTGCCCCCTAGCTCAAATTCTTTTTCTCCCCATATGCCCATTTGTCCCCAGCACAAACCACGCCCGCTATAAAAAATTCCCCCGCCTAGCAGAAATCTTCTACCCTTCAAATTCCCCCTCCTTCAACCCCCCTCCCCCAGGAAAAAAAAATCTCCTCCTAGTCACCCCTTCTAGTACAAATCTCACCCCCCCCCCCACCCAATCACCACTTCTAGCACACGTCCCCACATTTCCCCTCCTAGCACAATTCATACCCCCCTGCCACCCCCCCTCCAAAATCCCCCTCCCAGCACAGATCCCTCCCCCCAATCTCCTCATGATGCCCCCCCACTTCACATGATACCACAGTGCCCAGTGCAGCCACCTTTCCAGCCCATCCCTTGTCCCCCAGACCTGCTCATGGGATGCAATCATGTTAATCGCCTTCTATGTTAACAAGAGGGCTGTGGAGTTGTGTTTACCATTATTTACCCTGTCTGTTCTGTGCTGGCAGATCTTCATTATTAGTTGTAAACTAGACTAGAATTGTCCCTATGGTGTATTGTTCAGCATGTTAATCTAAACAATTTAAAACACTTTAAAGTGTGTGTGTATAGCCAGAACATTGTGACCCTATCACTTTTTTATTCCTGTTTGTGTCCCTGTTAGGTAGAGTGACCCACTCTGTGTGTCCTGGTGACCATTGCCACTGGGTCAGAATGTGAGGAAATCCAAATCTTATGAGATGTCATCAGAAGAAGGGGAAAGGGGACACTTGTTTCGGTGAAAACTGTCTAAAAAAGGATATTGTATCTTCTGGACAGGAAGTGAAGATAAATCTCCCTAAAGCAGCCTTTCTCAACCTATTCAACACAGAGGAACCCTTGAAATAACTTTCTAGTCTCAATGAACTCCTGGTAAAAATTACTATACCTACAACTCATGATACATTAGTGTGATAGTCAGTGGGAAGAAGAAAGAGTCGTCCCCCCCCCCCCCCCCTTTACAGATAGCTAAAAGGATCAATGATATCATATCAGTGGTGTCAGTGGGAAATTATCTGAGAGGCAGAAATTACAACCTCTGGGGGAACCCTAGTTGAGAAACCCTCCCCTAAAGGGACACAGACGTAAGAAAAAAAAAAAGAAAAGCATGGGTTTTATGCTTTCTCTATTGAAAAAGAAAACATTTAGCTATATACACACACTTTAATGTGAGGTTGAGCTTTATGGTTTTTACAAAGGCATGATTCTCAAGTCTGACCCAATTATGCCATACACAGCTAGGTATCTTGCCAAAAACTGGTAAGAGATGCCACCACAACTTACCACGACTTTTCTTCTCACTGCTCATAATTCTCAATCTGCCCATTTTTAAACTGCAAAACCGTTGTAGGATGCCCACTGTTGCCTTGTAACACTTTAACAGAAAGGCATTGACTACCAACGAAGCAAATAAACTTGCATGTTTCTCCGTGCTGTCCTGGGAAAACATATCTGCTGTTGTCCATTCTTTACAGCATGGCACTCTCTAGCAATGTGCCCCATTCTATGACAACAAGTATCCCGCAAACCATTCTCTCGACCATGCTCACAATTTATTTTCCTTTTTCTCTGCTGAGTGATTATTGGACCTGCCTCACAGTCATCCAAATCATCACTATCATCAAAACAGGACACATACTCATCTGACGACTGGAGCGTGTCTTCAGGATCCCATTTGGGATCTGCAATCATCGCTTTCACTTTACACTTTTCCTCTAAGGCAACTACTCGGCATACATTCTTTAGTCATAACCAACATATCTTTCACTTTCTGCAACTTCTTCTGAAGCTCTTCATTCTTCTGCACCTTGCGGCAAAGGGTCTGCACAACTAACCACCCAGTAGTGGCAGCGGCTTTCCGCTCCTAAGAATATACGCTAACATCTAAACGCTAAACCTGCATACCAAGTTCCTTACCAAGGTCTGGATAGATTGGAGCAGTATATTTATTCAATTCCTCTGTAATGGGTTTTCAGTACCTAGAACAGACCCATGTTGGAATCGCCCCATACTTAGATGCTGATTCCTTCCCTTCCGCTCTCTTGCTTTTTTTAAACCGAATATGAATCCCTACTCTCAGGGGGGAACACAAATGCAAAAACAACAATCACAATCTTTATGTATTGTCCTGGCTCAAAGTGACTGTGCTAAGGGCTTATTCACTAAACTGCTGATTCTAGCAGCAATTCAATAAATAATACTCCTACACCCTCTTTAACACAATATTTCTACCAAATATTCTATATTTAATGACTATGCAGTATCCTGCCGAACTATGCCAGTTGTCATAAATGTGGGAACAACAAAATTTATAATGAAGGTATACTGGACAGCCACTGAAATATCTAGTGACTATTTAAAATGAACAGACCTACCAAGAGCAGTTTTGATAAAAAGCATAAAATAAAACTTACTGGACATCAAAATACATAAAGCTTCTTACACGTAAAAATCATCATAAACATTGACAAGACTCAAACATACACTATTCCCAATATCCCAAAGAAAGGTCAAATAATACAACTCTGGCAACAGCTTGCACTCAATATCTTGAACAGGACAGTGAGGAGGTTTTTTGCTGCATGCTTTCCCTCCACAGATCCAAAAACGAACCTCTTTCCCCCATGCCAGAGACTCTATTTATAGTCCTGTAGACCAGAGACCACCCACAGGATGTAAATATTCCTGCTGACCACTCACAGGTTGTTTTTGTGAGTGATGTCAGCAAGACATGGTTGCACTTCCCCCCCAAAACTACATGGTCAGTTGGATATGCGGCAGCCATCTTTACACACGACGTCAATGCTCACCAAATCACCTGTGGGTGAGAGATATTACACATGTATGGGAAAATTTGTAATGAGTCCGTTAAAAATATCCACAACTGATACACTATTCATGAGTTACAGGTACAGTATTGAATTTCATATATATTTAATCCTTATAGCTGAACTCTAGACAAATTTATCTTTTCCCATGCAGTGGGGCCGTGCCCACACTGCACAGCATAACTGCACATTTTTGTCTAGGGGAATGGAGAACGGAGACATATTTACCTAATCCTTCGATCCTCCTAGCATCAGAGACCGGTCCCTGTCACTCCTGATTCCCCCCCCCCCCAAATCTGCTTTCTAGTGCGATGGACTGTTCCTGATGTCATTGCGCCCATAGACCTGCTCTGAACAGTCCACCAGTGGATCGTGGGGTGTGCCGTTTGCTGCTGGAGCGGAAGATTGGGTTACTATTCAGCTTTATGGTCATCCCTTGACAAAATGAGCAGTTACCAATGCAGTGCAAGGAGATAAAAAAAATATTGCCTCGAGTTCATCTTAAATTTGTTTTATGGATATGGGAGGTCCATTTTAAACTTTTCCCTGTTAAGCATATACACTACATCTTCTCTTTTGAATAGTAAAGCTGATAATACAGGTCTCATTGTGGAAGATTTTGAAAGTTTGTCAGGCCAAACATTTTTTTTCCTTATACAGTGCATCCGGAAAGTATTCACAGCGCTACACTTTTTCCACATTTTGTTATGTTACAGAATTATTTCAAAATGGAATCCATTAATTTTTATCCTTGAAATCTTTGCAAATTTATTAAAAATAAAAAATGTAAAAATCACATGTGCATAATTATTCACAGCCTTTGACATGACACTCAAAATTGACCTTGGGTGCATCCTGTTTCCACCGATCATCCTTTGGAGTTCACCTGTGGTAAATTCAGTTGATTGGACATGATTTGGAAAGGCACACACCTGTCTATAGAAGGTCCCACAGGTAACAGTGCATGTCTGAGCACAAACCAAGCCATTAAGTCCAAGAAATAGTATGTAAATCTCCAAGACAGGATTGTATCGAGGTACAGATCTGGGAAAGGGTACAGAAAAATTTCTGCTGCATTGAAGGTCCCAATGAGCACAGTGGCCTCCTTTATCCATAAATGGAAGAAGTTTGGAACCACCAGGACTCTTCCTAGACCGGACCACCCAGGCCAAATTGAGCGATTAGGGGGAAGTGTCTTGGTCTGGAAGATGACTAAGAACCTGATGGTCACCCTGACAGAGCTCCAGCTTTCTCAGTGGAGAGAGGAGAAGCTTCCAGATAAACAACCATCTCTGCAGCACTCCACCAATCAGGCCTGTATTGTAGAGTGGCCAGAGGGAAGCCACTCCTCAGTAAAACGCACATGACAGCCCGCCTGGAGTTTGTCAAAAGGCACCTGAAGGACTCTCAGACCATGAGAAACAAAATTCTCTGGTCTGATGAAACAAAGATTGAACTCTTTGGCCTGAATGGAAAGCACCCTGAAACCAGGCACCGCTCATTACCTGGCCAATACCATCCCTACAGTGAAGTATGTTGGTGGCAGCATCATGCTGTGGGGGTGTTTTTCAGTGGCAGGAACTGGGAGGCTAGTCCTGATCGAGAGAAAGATGAATGCAGCAATCAACAGGGACATCCTTGATGAAAACCTGCTCCAAAGCGCTCTGGACCTCAGACTGGGGCGAAGATTCACCTTCCAACAGAACAACAACCCTAAGCAAAGGAGTGGCTGTGGGACAACTCTGTGAGTGTCCTTGAGTGGTCAGCCAGAGCCCAGACTTGAACCCGATTTGAACATCTGAGAGATCTGAAAATAGCTGTGCACTGATGCTCCCCATCCAACCTGACGGAGCTTGAGAGGTCCTGCAAAGAAGAATGGGAGAAACTGCCCAAAAATAGATGTGCCAAGCTTGTAGCATCATACTCAAAAAGACTTGAAGCTGTAATTGGTGCCAACAGTGCTTCAACAAAGTATTTAGCAAAGGCTGTGAATACTTTTGTACATGGGATTTTTGTTTTTTATGAATTTGCAAAGATTTTAAACAAACTTCTTTCACATTGTCATTATGGGGTATTGTTTATAGAATTTGGAGGGAAAAAAAATAATTTAATCCATTTTGGAATAAGGCTGCAACATAAAATGTGGAAAAAGTGAAGCACTGTGAATATTTTCCGGATGCACTGTATTTGGGATAGAATGAGGAATGGGGAATCACTGTGTGGCTGTTACTGCAATCCAGGGCTCCATTAGAGAGATTTTCCCTCATTTCCTCTTCTGCTGATAGATATTTTTTCTCTGTTACAGTCTGGTAGAACTGCTAACAGGGACATGGACATAAATAAAAATCTGACAGGGGTTCTAGACTTCCCCTACTTTACCATTTTTATTTGTGTGTGTGTGTGTGTTGCTGTTGGAGAGTCCCCTCCCTTCCTGTCTGTTTAAACATTGTCAGCAGAACAGGAAGTGTAGGTACGTCTCTCTAATGGAATCATGGATGGCAGTATAAACCTGACAGGGATTCTAACCCCTTCTTCACTATCCGAAAATTTAAAAATAAAAAAAGTGTTTTGTGCCTGGCTATCAATCAATACCCTGATTTTATTTTTAACCACTTTTCCACCAGGCCCATTTTTGAAACTTGGTGTTTACAAGCTAAAATCTTTTTTTTTTGCCAGAAAACTACTTAGAACCCCCAAACATTATATATATATATATATTTTTAGCAGAGACCCTAGAGAATAAAATGGAGATTATTGCAATATTTTTTATCACACCGTATTTGCGCAGCGGTCTTCCAAACGCAAATTTTTTGGAAAAAATTCACTTTTTTTAATTAAAAAAGTTAGCCCAATTTTTTTCCATAATGTGAAAGATAATGTTACGCCGAGTAAATAGATACCCAACATGTCATGCTTCAAAATTGCGCACGCTCACGAAATGGCGCAAACTTTGGTACTTAAAAATCCCCATAGAGGACACTTTAAAAATTTCTACAGGTTGCCATCTTAGAGTTACAGAGGAGGTCTAGGGCTCAAATTATTGCTTTCGCTTTCCGTATGCATTCGCTTCGGCAGGGCGCTTTAATTTTTTTTTTTTTTACTATTTATTTTATTTATTATTTTTATTTTTACACCGTTTTAAAAAAAAAAAAATTGATCATTTTTATTTCTATTACAAGGAATGTAAACATTCCTCGTAATAGAAATAGGCACGACAGAACTTCTTTTTTGTGAGATCTGGGGTCAAAAAGTCCTCAGATCTCACAAGTACACTAAAAGATGAAGAAAAAAAAAAGGGACCTTTAAACCGGTTGCTAGGAAACAACGTTTGCCGTCGCTCGGGTCCTCCAAGACCATAGAGTCGAGTGAGGGCAAGCTTGCCCTCACTCGACATCCTGTCTGTGACGATCCGGGACCAGATTGTTTTCCCCCCCCTGCCGGCGTTATTTAGGTTTAAGGTTATTTAGGTTTTAACGGAGGACATAAAAAGGCGTTTGGCGGGGTTGGTAAGTGGTTAAACCTCCGAAAGGAAGATGCCACCTAGAAATTGTTTTTTTTATTATTTTTTTTTTTACATACATGTTCACTGTAATTCTCTGTAGCCAGCATTCACAAAGCACCTCACAGGGTTAACAGGAATGTGCTTCCTTTAACCTACAATACAGTATTATTTTTTTTTTCTCCTTGCTGTATCTCTGGTCCTATTGAAACTTCCAAGACCGATTTGAATATGGGTGTTAGGAATTCTTAGTACTGACATATTAAAATAAAAACAACCAAGGTGCTTGTGATTGACTTGTTTGGCAGTAGTTCTCCTACATCACAAGCAGGGGTTTTTAGAATACCAATAAAGGGCTCTCCCCTGAATTGGTGCAAGACACCGATGTCTGGATGAAATGCTGAACTTTAAGCCTCGTACACACACAACGAATTTCCGCCGACCGGTCATCCGTCTTTTGTCCAGAGTTGTGTTTTGTTGGTTGGAATGTGCCTAGACTGCACACGAATTTTCTCGCCCAACAAAATTCTACTTCAGATGTGATGTCGTGTTGGATTGCTTTCTTTGTGTTCTTTCTTCTCTGAGCATGCCTAGTCTTGCTCATAAGATTTTTCCCTGTCAAAATCTGTACTGACTGCACGAAAATCGGACGTGTTTTGACGGAGGACAAAAATTTTATAGCCTGCACACCAGAATTTTTTCGGCCGAAAAAAAAAGTCGGAGTCGGTTGTCGAAAGCATCATACTAACAAGCCGAAAATCGGCAGATCGGTCGTCGGACGAAAATTCCCGACCGAATTTCGACGCGTGTGTACGAGGCTTTAGCTCATGTAAGTAGTGTTTCTTGTAGGCATCTCAATGTTTAACTTTCAGCTTAATTGGAGTATTTCAAATATATGGGAATTGATGAGCCTAACCCAGAGCACGTTTTCTGTTCAGACAAAGAAGCTATATTGTTGGTGTTTCTCTGACTTAGTAAACCCCAGAGCCAGCTCAGGTCTTGATGATTTTGATCCTACTACCTCTCTGCTTAAATAACTAATCTGTTATGAAAGCAGTGGCTATCAATTGTATATATTTTTTATTAACATAAAAAAAATTTGTTAAAATATTGGTTTATTAGCCGGTAAGAAAAACAATAGTTTTCACTAAACACACAGTAAAACAGATTGATAATGCATTTCTGAGCTGACTTATCAGATTCCTGGTAACGCCTTTCAAGTCCCTGTGTCAAATGGTCATTTGCCTTGACTCCTTGGCTTGATGTTTTGCCTTACCTTGCCCCCTACCCAAACATAACACTCTTGAGCTCTGGGCTGCAAAGCTAAGATTGTAACAAAATGGAGCGGTAAATGAAAGAGCCCACCAAAGTATGGGTAAAAGTGCACATTAGGAGGTGCAAATTTTGAGGAAGCAAATATACAAGCAATAGGTAAGTATTTAGTACTAGACACACACTCACCGGCCACTAGATTAGGTAAACCTTGCTAGTACTGGGTTGGACCCCCTTTGGCCTTTAGAACTGCCTTATTTCTTTGTGGCATAGATTCAATAAGATGTTGGAAACATTCCTCAGAGATTTTGGTCCATAGTGACATGATGGCATCACGCAGTTGCTGCACATTTGTCAGCTGCACATCGACAATGAAAATATCTTGTTCCATCACTCCCAAAAGTGCTCTATTGGATTGAGATCTGGTGACGGTGGAGGCCATTGGAGTTCAGTGACCTCATTGCCCTGTTCAAGAAACCAGTGATGAGACAATTTGAGCTTTGTGACATGATGCATTATCCTGCTGGAAGTAGCCATCAGAAGATGGGTACACTGTAGTCATAAAGGGATAGATATGGTCAGAAACAATACTCAGGTAGGCCATGGCATTTAAGCAATGCTCAACTGGTACTAGGGGGCCAAAAGTGTGCCAAGAAAACATCCCCCGCTATTATACCACCAGCATGACCTGTGGATACAAGGCACGATGGATCAACATTTTCATGTTTACGCCAAATTCTGACTAAAGGTCGCAGCTGAAATCAATAATGCAGATATTCGCTCGTACATCAAGGATCTTCAATTGTCTCCAAACGTTTTTGTATTGAAGAAAGATCACATCACAATACAGTGTAGTGCAACGTTTCGGAAGCCATGCAGGACCCCTTCTTCAGGCACATGATGCCTTCACATGCCTAACGAAGGGGTCCTGCGTGGATCCGAAATGTTGCACTATACTGTATTGTGATGTGATCTTTCTTTATTAAAAACTGTTTGGACACGATTGAAGATCCTTGGTGTGCTGGAGAATAAATACATTGTCGTGCATGTTCCAGTATCCTGCTGGCGGTCGCTACAGCACCCGGTACCTTAAGAGCTCATTCCAGGAATGTTTTCGATGGTAATATGGACTGTGCAGCTGAAATCGAGACTTGTCAGACCAGACAATGTTTTTCCAACCTTCTATTGTCCAATTTTGGTGAGCCTGTGTGACTTGTAGCCTAATTTTCCTGTTCTTAGCTGACAGGAGTTGCACCTGGTGTGATCTTCTGCTGCTTTAGTCCATCTGCTTCAAGGTTCTCCAAGTTCTTCAAGGTTCTCCAAGTTCTTCAAGTATTCTGCATACCTTGGTTGTAACACGTGGTTATTTGAGTTACTGTTGCCTTTGTCATCTCAAACCAGTCTGCCTATTCTCCTCTGACATCAACAAGGCATTTTCATCCACACAACTGCCGCTCACTGGATAGTTTCTCTTTTTCTGACCATTCTCTGTAAACCCTAGACATGGTTGAGTTGAAAATTCCAGTAGATCAGCAGTTTTTTAAATACTCAGACCAGCCTGTCTGTCACCAACAACCATGCCACGTTCAAAGTCACTTAAATCTCCTTTCTTCCCCACTCTGATGCTCAGTTTGAACTTTAGCAAGTCCTCTTCACCACATCCAGATACCTAAATGCATTGAGTTGCTATTGAGTTGCTGCCATGCGATTGGTTGATTAGCAGTTTGTGCAATGGAACAGGTGTACCTAATTGGCTGCTGAGTGACAATAGAAATTAATGGACAGAGGGCTAGTGATTACCGCAATGGGCAAAGTGCTAGTAACCAGCATGGAATGACTAGCACAACAGGACAGAAAAATGCTACAGCCTTTAAATAGCCACTAGGCCCAGAATCTAACCACTACTACCACTAGGGATTGAGAACTGTTGGCAAGGAAACTACTACCAAACATGGGCTAAACCCCAATGGTTCAGCCAGGAAACAGCCAGCATGTAACCTTGGCCTTGGTCATCACTGACAGTTCTATAGCATGAAGTTCTACAGCAGTGAACATGACAAGGGAGCAGTGGTGACCTATAGCAAGGGATAGGAATCCACTGTACCCAGTAATTTATAACACACCCCTACATGGAGATCATGCACATTTTGCAATGTTCTCATATTTTTATTAGTTCACCTAGCTATTGTTTTGCAGATTAGCCACATTTTATTGCGCTCTCTTATTAAGGCAGACTGAAATATGCGATTATTGCACTAGATCAACTAGACCTATGCCGGTTTTCGGTAATTCGATATATCGCGGTATTGCATACCCACGGTATTGTTATTGTGGCATTTTTAAAATACCGAGTTTCTCTGTCAAGTCTGCCTGACTTTAGAATTGATACATTTCAGTGAGCTGGATGACTCATTCACTCACTCAATAGAAACAGCTCTGGTAATATGATCCTAGAGTGAGAGACTTAGCCCCTCCCTGTAACCAATCAGACATCTCCCAGCACATGCTTCCTTCCCGGGCTCAGAGAGACACAGTGCCTTCTACAAGAAAGTCTCTGCAAGTAATTTTACCATATACTGTCACTAGATAGATAGATAGATAGATAGATAGATAGATAGATAGATAGATAGATAGATAGATAGATAGATAGATAGGAGATAGAGATAGATAGATAGGAGATAGAGATAGATAGATAGGAGATAGAGATAGATAGATAGGAGATATAGATAGATAGATAGATAGATAGATAGATAGATAGATAGATAGATAGATAGATAGATAGATAGATAGATAGATAGATAGATAGATAGATAGATAGGAGATAGAGATAGATAGATAGGAGATAGAGATAGATAGATAGGAGATAGAGATAGATAGATAGGAGATATAGATAGATAGATAGATAGAGATAGGAGAGATAGATAGATAGATAGATAGATAGATAGATAGATAGATAGATAGATAGATAGATAGATAGATAGATAGATAGATAGATAGATAGATAGATAGATAGATAGGAGAGATAGATAGATATAGATAGGAGAGATAGATAGATATAGATAGGAGAGATAGATAGATATAGATAGGAGAGATAGATAGATATAGATAGGAGAGATAGATAGATATAGATAGGAGAGATAGATAGATAGGAGAGATAGATAGATAGATAGGAGAGATAGATAGATAGATAGGAGAGATAGATAGATAGGAGAGATAGATAGATAGGAGAGATAGATAGATAGATAGATAGATAGATAGATAGATAGATAGATAGGAGAGATAGATAGATAGATAGATAGGAAAGATAGATAGATAGATAGATAGATAGGAGAGATAGATAGGAGAGATAGATAGATATACATACACAGGCATAGCAGCCCACATTACATTATCATATAGTCATCAAGCAGTGTCTGGCCTACCTGGTGATGACTGGTCCTGGCGCTCTGATCCGATGGCCTGGTCATTAAGAGGGCAAATCCTTGCGGTCCAGAAGTGGTTAAACCTGCAGGAGGAGCGGTGTTTTTATTTGGAAATTACTTTACTATTGCTTTAGGCCTGATTCACATGATACGGTCCTGCAGGTTTAACCACTTCTGGACCGCAAGGATTTAGCCCCTAATGACCAGGCTATCAGATCGGAGCCGAGCGCCAGGACCAGTCATCACCAGGTAGGCCAGACACTGCTTGATGGATTATTTTAGGCCTGGTTCACAGAGTTTGTACTGACTGACTATATAATAATGTGCAAAAGTGAACCAAAGTCCCTAAATTCAGCAATGAAATAATTTAATAATTTAATTTTAATAATTGAATACCGTGATAATACCGTATACCGTAGCAAAACCCTAATCAATTAATCGCAGCATGAAAATCTGATATCGTCACATGCCTAAGACCAACAACAGGTAAAATTAAATAGATCCTATGGATTACTTTACATACCATCCTAATTCTCTGAACTGCCTTTATGAATAATGCCTAGTTCGCACGATCAGAAAATCGGATGTAAAATACCGCTTACGAATCGCTCCTACGATAATCAGCTTTCAGGAGCCAATGACGACTGTTCATCCAAAATTATCCAAAGGGATAAAGCCAACATTTTTTTTCTGTTACGATTTTCGTGTAATTAGTACAGATTTCGTACAATTCGGCAGAGCAAGATCAAGCATGCTCGGAAACTAAAGAATACATTACAATACAACACATTACATCACTTCCAAAATTGTATTTTGTTGTACAAGAAGTTTCTTAACTCGTGTAACCTTCATTTTCGATATGAGACTAGCATGCAAAAAAAAAAAAAAACACACACACACACACATAGATGAGCATTCATGCAATATTCTCATTGTGTGTATGAGGCTTAAGCAAGAGTTAGTTTCCAAAAAAAAAGTTTGCAAAACTTATATTGCTTTTCACAATTGCCTTGATCTGTTGAATGTCAGACATTTCTTGTTGTGCCAGCTCCTTATTATCACAGTAATGCTGCAGCATCCACTCATTCCATTGTGGCACTAATCAATAATGAATAGGGCTGATAAGAAACCTGCTTTACATTATTGAACAGGTTTCAGGTGCAGAATGAACTTTATAATAAATGAACCGGGAAAGTAAGTATGAGATAAACCTTTTCGGAGCTGTATAACAGTTGAGCCCTGTGGTTTAAACTCCAATAAAACCATTGCTGTGGAATGGACAGCAGTATATGCTGTCTCAGAATCGCATAGTTAACGCTGCAAGTTTAATTGCATTAAGCAGATGGCTGTATGCTGATTCATCAGTTGGCTTGCACTGAAATGTTATTTTATTGCCTAATCTCCTGGAATATAAAATATGTGACATGAGCTATGCTACCTATGCAAAATAAATGTGCATAGGAGAAGTTTTGAGCACTGAGCTAGAAACAATCCAGTCAATTATATTTTGATAGCATAGCATATGCCCTACTGTTTGTAAGGATGATTCAGTGTAATTAAATGTGTGAAAATGTAATTTTCCTTTAATAGAATAGGTTTATTTATTCTTATCATAACTAGAACTTGCATAAGGGTGTAAAATGTCTTACAGGCAAATCACTTGCACAAGAGGAAAAAGAACACATGAACTAGTCCGTAGGGTTCAATATTAGGTTGGCCCACTCTTTGCAGCTATAACAGCTGTCAACAAGGTTTAGAAGTGTGTCTGAGAATGTTTGACCATTCTTCCAGAAGCGTATTTGTGAGGTCAGACACTGATGTTGGACAAGAAGGCCTGGTTTGCAGTCTCTGCTCTAATTCATCCCAAAGGTGTTCTATTGGGTTGAGGGTCGGGACTCTGTGCAGGCCAGTCAAGTTCCCCCACCTCAAACTCGGTCATCCAAGGTGACAAACTACCCATTATGTCTGGAAATGTAGAGCAGAGCTGTATAACTGACCACTATTAGTGATAATTGGTTAAACTGGCCACAATTAGTGGAAAGTTAAAGTGGAACTACGCTGTACTGAGCACCACAAACCAAAAGCAATTTAATTAAATTAAAATTGAATTAATTCATTTTTAATATTCAGAGCAAACTCCCCCATCCATCTATGTCTCTATGCGTTATTTTGCTGAGAAATTACTTAAAAAACATTCCCCTAGCATTTCTGGCCATGGCCATCTTGAGTAGGGGCAGATGATCCATGTAGCATTTACTTCCTAGAATCAATTTGCCCTTAGCTAAAGCATGCAGGCAGGAGGTTGTGCTTTAACTGAGAAAATCCCTCCTCCTCTCCTGAAGACTCCTGGGATGTAGGACATCATTTGCCTAGGCATAGAAGGCAGGACGTAACCGAAGATATGTAAAAAAAAAAAACGTTTACGACAAGTAAATATATTACTGCTAAAATATACTGCTATCTTTCATAAATACAGTAGGGGAAATAAATATTTGATCCCCTGCAGATTTTTGTAAGTTTTCCCAATTACAAAGAAATGAAGGATCTATCATTTTTATCATAGGTGTATTTTAAATGATAGAGACCGAATATCAACCAAAAATCCAGAAAAAACACATGATACAAATGTTATAAATTTATTTGTAGTTCGGTGAGTAAAATAAGTGTTTGTTTGATCCCCTTTCAACCAACAATAATTGTGGCTCCCACATACTGGCTACAGTATGTGCTTATGTGGTACATAGATTAGTGCTGTCAATTTTAGGAAAGGGGCTCCTAATGACAACTTGTTCTTTGTATAAAAGACACCTGACCACAGAATCTTTCTTCCATTCAAACCTCAATTTAATGGGCAAGACCAAGGAAGTCAGGGACAAGACTGTAGACCTGCACAAGGCTGGAATAGGCTACAAGACCTTCAGCAAGAAGCTTGGTGAGAAGGAGACATGTTATTAAAAATTACCATTCCTTTTCAATCTGCAGCCGCTAACATTTTCTGAAAAGGCAATGCAATATGGCTACCTGGAGTTGTTCAATACACAGAATGTGTACTGACCACAACCCAGAAACCTAATTTCTCTTTCGTTCACTGACAGAAACCGCTTCAAGTCTTCAGACCATTGGGTGTTATGTTGTCTCTCTTCAGGAGTAGACGGAAACCTTTTTGGTTACGCCCCTGGGGCAGTCCCAGAGGGTATACCATCACTTCCTGCTGTAGGACTCTAGTTTTTTTCTGCTAGTCAGGAGTAAGGACCTGGCTCTCTGCTGGGATCTGCGGTCCTGGCATTTTTTCCTATTTTTAAATTAAATTTTTTGCTTTTTTTTTTTTCTGCTGAGCAGCATGGTTCCGTTTTAACCCTTTATGGTCATGGAGCATATGGAGCGCATTTCACCACCCAATCCACTCCTGGAAGCTGCGGTACCCTCTCTGTCTCAGTCTGCCCTGACGGCCATGATGGCAGCCCTGCAGTCACTAATAGCCAAAGTAGATATGGCCCTACAAAGGAGACCTGACAAGAAGCGCCCCCTGCCTTCACCTGTATCCTCTGCTTCCTCAGATTCTGAGGTGGATCTGACCGCTGCGGACGCAAGTCAGCCCACTGGGTCTGCGTTCATCCACACGGAGTGTTCTAATAGTGAGGATGGGTCCTCCTCCTCTGCAGCCATGAATGAAAAGCGCTGGTGGAGGCCCTGATTGTCAGTGCGGGAAACTTTAAAGTTGGAGGACTCAGCTGCAGCTGAGTCGGCGACACTGGTGCAATTTGGCACCCGCAAATCTTCCAAGGTGACTAAGATGTTTCCCTTTCCCGCCTATTTTGATGAGATTGTCACTAGTCAGTGGGGTTCCCTGAAATGCACGGTTAGAATACAGAAGCGTTTTGCTAGGAGATATACCTTTGTGGAGTCTATTCTGAAAAAACGAACGGATCCACGGTTAGTTTCCAGGCTAAATAAGGCCACACTTTGCCCCGTCTTTTAAGGACCCCATGGACAAAAGAGCTGAGGCTCTGGTCTGGCACCTCTCACCATGGCTGGTTCCATTTTGAGAAGGTCCAGGAAGTGGCCGGCATCTTGAAGTGGGCTGAACAATATGTTCCGGCCCTCTCTGCTGTGTACATTCCAGGGGGTAGAGAATTGGCAAGCGGACTATCTCATTCGGCAGAATGGTCTCTTCACCCAAAGGTATTTCATCAACTGTGTCTTCAGTGTGGGACCCCGATGTGGACCTGCTGGCTTCCCGTCTCACCAGGAATGTGCAGAGGTTCGTGTCAAGGTCTCGGGATCCTCTGGCCGACGCCGCAGGTCTGGTGGCCCCTTGGGGTCAGTATCGTCTGGTTTATGCCTTTTTTTCAATACAACTTCTGTTGAGACTTCTACGCAGAATCGAGGTAGGAGTGGCACCAGACTAGCCTCGCCGGTCTTAGTCCACAGGCCTGGTAAGGCTAATAGCAGACGTCCCTTTGAAGCTTCCTCTCAGGGAAGATCTTCTGTCTCAGGGACCAATCTTCAATCCTGCTTTACGGTCGCTGGCTATTGAAAGCCAGATACTTAAAGACAGAGTCGGTGATTCCTTCGCTTTTGAAGGCTAGAAAATCGACTTCTCCCCGCTCCTTTTCTGTGTCTCACCTGTTGGAGTTTCTACAATTGGGTGTAGATCAACGTTTGGCTCTGGGCCCCATCAAGGGTCAAATTTATGCCTTGGCTATCTTTTTCCGAAGACTGATGAGGGTAAAGTCCTTGGTTCACACTTTTGTGCAGGGAGTTTGCCATCTGGCTCCTCCGGTGCGATCCCTGGTACCTCCGTGGGATCTCAATTTGGTTCCGTCGGTGCTTCAAAAGCCTTCTTTTGAAAATATTTGAGAAATTCCACTGCTCACTCTGTTGCAGAAGGTGTTTTTCTTAGAAGCTATTACTTCCACACGTCGCGTGTCAAGAGTTGGCTGCATTGTCCAGTTAGTCACCTTACTTGGTGATTGATAGGGACAAAGGGGTCTTGTGGCCCTGTCAGGTGTTCCTTCCTAAGGTTGTCTCGGGGGTTTCATTTGAATGAAGACAGTGTGTTATCGTCCCTATGTCCTAAGCCTAAACATCTTAAGGAAATTGCCTTACATTCCTTAGATGTGGTAAGGGAAATTTGGGTGTACCTGACGGTGACTGAACCGATTGGAAAATCAGATTCTTGGTTTGCTCTTACGGATGGACCTCGTAAGGGGCAATCCGCATCTGCTGCGACTATTTCCAAGTGGATCAGGCAGACAGTGGTGAAGGTCAAGTTCCTCCTTTCCCTGTTAAAGCACATTCTACGAGGGTGCTTAGTGCCTCCTGGGCCTCCCGTCACCAGGCGTCAGTGGTTCAGGTGTGCAAGGCGGCTACGTGGTCATCTGTACACACATTCACAAAATTTTGAAAGGTAGATAGATGTACATGCATCTTTGGATGTGGTGTTTGGCCGCAAAGTTTTTTTGCAGGCTGCGGTTGCAGAGGATTCCGCTTCTTAAGGGTGAATTTTTTTTCCTGGTGGTGAGCTCCATTCCTAGTTGAGCTCCTGTTGTTACCTGGTTGGCTATGTTTAGCCTTGTTGGGAATTCTGCGTTTGCTGTGTTTTTTCCCACCCCTCATGTTGACACTGCTTTGAGACATCCCAATGGTCTGAAGGCTTGAAGCTGTGTCTGTCAGTGAACGAAAGAGAAAACTGGATTTTTGTCTTAGCGTAAAATCCTTTTCTCTGAGGTTCACTGACAGACACAGCACCCGCCCCTCTGTTGGGGTTGAGTTATTTGTTTTTCTGACACTGCTTATTACAAACTAGAGTCCTACAGCAGGAAGTGATGGTATACCCTCTGGGACTGCCCCAGGGGCGTAACCAAAAAGTTTTCCGCCTAGTACTACTCCTGAAGAGAGACAGCATAATACCGAATGGTCTGAATACTTGAAGCTGTGTCTGTCAGTGAAACTCAGAGAAAAGGATTTTACGGTAAGACAAAAATCCAGTTTTCCTGCTTGTGTGATTGGCTCGCCATTTTTCCCAGAAGTCTGCCTAAGATACAAGTCAGATATAAGGCATCCCCTGCAACAAAAATGTCATTTGTGGTGAGATATTCCCAATAGGAACACATCTAAAGGGATGCAGGCCCATCAGCTTTCCTCATTAGTGCCCTGCAGCTGCCACAGCTGAATAATAATTATGAAACCACTCCCATTAGACCCACTCAGCGCAGAGGCACAGAGGAACAAACAGGGATTTCTTCCGAATAACAAAAGGTAGGAATCTGCAACAAAGTTTGTTAAAATCCTTGTAATGCACATGTATCACCCAGAGGGGAATGTTTTTTTCTCAAAAAAAGTAGAGTTACGCTTTAAGGATTTTGGGAAGATTAGTAAAGAAGAGTGGCCCAAAATCCCTCCTGAGATGTGTGCAAACCGGGTAACCAACTACAAGAAACATCTTACCTCTGTGCTTGCCAACAAGGGTTTCTCCACTAAGCACTAAGTCTTGTTTTGCTTTGGGATCAAATACTTATTTTACTCACTGAACTGCAATTCAATTTATACCGTATTTTGTATCGTGTTTTTTTCTGGACTTTTTTGGTTGATATTCTGTCTCTAACATTTAAAATACACCGAGAAAAAAAATTATAGACCCTTCATTTCTTTGTAAGTGGGCAAACTTACAAAATCTGCAGGGGGTCAAATAATTATTTTTCCCACTTTATTTATGCTTGCATTAAGATAAAAAAAAAACCTTCTGCCTTCACAACTTCTTTAAAATAAAAAAATAAAAATTTCCCTCCACTGTTAATGGATGAAAATCTTTTTCTCGAAAATCTCGAAATATGACCTTCGTACCTGATGTATGAGAAGGTATGAGAAGACTAGTTCTTCACCCTGTGACTGATTGAAAAGCCAGCCAGTAATATAGACATTGCTTCCACACCCAAGCTCTAAATTTCTGCAAATATTTCCATGTTTTTTACAAAGTGCCACAAACACAATTTTTCAATTAAAATCTAGAGTTTCCATACCGATTTGCAAGTGTTCCTCATTTTTTATTTACAAGTTTAATAAGAACATAGCGGTGACTACAGAGATCAAAACACAACTTAGGACAGCAACTTAATCAGCCACAGACACTCAGTTGGTAAAGGCCCTCATCATATGTGGTTTGAGCCAGTTTCTTCGTGGTACCTTACCATCAGGCTGCATGCGGCAGCTGCTCCGGTATGATATCTGCCTTGCTCACCCTTTTCTTTCTCTGGCAAAAGAGCTATTCACACTGCTCAAGCACCACCCTAATATTTCACTGCTGAATCCATGTGCACATACACAACAATAGTCTCAGGGGATGGGCTTGTATTCTCTTCTGGATTTTGAAAAACTCGAAAAGGAAAGCCAGCTTGCCACCCAAGAGAAGGTTGCAGAGCATACACAAATGGCTCCAGTAGTGCCATATTGGATTGGAGCCTGTGTGGTGAGACATCTGGGTTGGTGTCCATGCAGTGCAACTTCTACACTACACTGCCAAAGACATCGTCAGGGAAGTTTGCTTGGGACAAACCATGGTAACCTTAATTTTTTTTTTTTGCGAAATAGTATTTATTCATTTTTTACTGACAATTACCTATGCCAATGGATCATTGCTAAAATAGCCAGACTTTAATAGCCAGATTTTGCCTATAGGTCCACATTAAGCAAATGTAAGAATCCTGCATAAAATCTTTGTTGTAAAAAGAGTTCTAAATGTCAATTGTTTTAAAATGTAACTTGTGTAATAGTTTGATTTGGGGGACATGAAAAGAAGGGGTACATCAAGTTAATAGTAGCATATTATAATGCAGGTTACTGGAAGAATAATAAGATTTCATGTAAAATTTATACAGTGGTAATTGAGCAGGTCTCAAATAACTGCCATGTAACCTATCTCCGATTACCCTGTCCTGCATTTGTTTGACTTCACATTACTTCGAAAGAGAGACACAGCCAGTGCATTTTGCATTTCCCCGGTTACAGCTTATTTTTACTATTCAATTTTTACCATCCAACTGCTCCATGGAAAATTTTTGGAGCTTCCAAGCACAATACAGTGATGACAATGTAAGTGACCATAGTTGCAGAATAACTTTTGCTTGTTTATTAGTGTCTGTTAGAACAGGTCAACTGAATACAGAGAACCTTTGGATTGTAATTTATGCAAACTACTAATCCCCTGCAGTTCTACTATGGGGTATTTATCAAACATGGGTGGATGTGTGGACTATCCAACATAAACGTGGCTGAAACAGGGCTTTGAAAGGAGCAGGGGTGCTTTTTATTGATTGGTCACCCGCAACTGTGCCTTTTTAACTTCTCACAGTCCAAACTGAGCAGGGATAATGACGCTGATAACATTTAGCATTCTTTGCATCTCTTCTGTACAGCCTACTTAGACTGACACTTTTTCCCAAATAGTATTTTGGTTTACTTTTTAATTAACTTGAAATTGATTGCGACCTTCTTGTTTTGCCTTCAGACTTTTCTGTAACACCTATTTGGTCTGTGACTTAACAAAGTTCGTCAGTAGCGTTATATTTTTTTTCAGCAGTATACACATTATACAACAAATTAGTGTGTGGGGCGGGCATGTTGTGCTCATAAGTGCTCACTGTTAATATTATTCCGCTTTTTTACTGAAATTTTATTTTTTGTATGTGGTGGTGGGGCATTAAAAAAAATAAATAAATAATAATTGAATGTATAGGTTGCTAGAACCATAGCATCAGTGCTGGAAGATTTTGTACAGCAAGTCCATAGCATAAAACAAAATATCTGCCAAGCCACTAACTAAACTAAAGTCCATTTCTAACAAGATGTGTCCTCATGGGTCCCCTAAAACAAACAGGCTGCTCCTTTTACCTTTTTTAGTGTTCTGTCAGAATGCAGTCTTTTCACCCAGCAACAGGCAGAGAGAGAAAAGAAAGAGATCTAGAGTCCCGAGCAGCAGTCAGCTCACACATGAGGGGGCCTGTAGACAGCTGAGACTAAGAATTAAATCTGGCTATCAGGTAAGATGTGGACCTAAGAATTAAGGCTTTCTCCTGCAAAAATCCTGGTGTCCCTTGCCATGTGTACTTGGGAAACCTAGGTGACGCATACACACGCAGTCCACAATCTTGCCAGCAAATTTAAATAAATATATATATATATACACCGGTACTTTTTTTATATTAGCAAGCATAAGTACTAAATTCACTTTTAAGCTGTGGCAAGCATAATATGACGCTAACATACAATGCTGTTTTATTGTATTTAAAACTAGAGCTGTATCTTTGGCTGTCATAAAGGTCCAGCTGTCTTTATTTTACATCAAATTAGAGAACAAATTATTGCGGCAAATATTCATACTTACAAAGCAAAATCGGAAAGGCAGGTCTGAAACAAAACCTCTATAAAGATGTATACAAAAGGAAATGGGAATAATTATATTTTTAAATACCTGATTTAGAATTCTTTGAATTACTTTAATTTTACATCTTAATTAATTATGGGGTATTGTTCTTTACCCCATTATTATGTAGAACATTATTATTGGTAATGAATAATGGCTGTTCTTTAAAACCTAGCAACAAGTGGTTTCTATTCACACTTTTTCTGTGGAACTGTAAAATGGTTTTATTTTCAAGGTATCAGTGTTCCCAAGGTGAGAACATTTCCCTTGTATGGTACAGTATAAAAAGGGTGTAGTGTGCTGAGAAATGATGCTAGGCAGTTCTGGAGAGCAGTTCTATTTGCTAGAAACATTCAGAAGGTATTTGCATGGCTCACTTCTATTATCAAAAAAATATATATTTATTTATTTTTGGATCTGTGATATAAGTGAGAAATTAAAATTCCTTCTGTTTTAAGAAAGGCTTGGCTGTGTTCAACACAAATTTAAAGACGTTCGCCCCCCCCCCCCCTTCAACTGTATGCTGGGTTCTCTTATAAAGCATAATTTGATCAGTTTTGTCCTGTGCCACCATCTTGGTCCTCTTTAGCTGGCTGCCTCTTCTATCTTCAGGCAGCCCCTGGTCCCTGATAACGCATGCAGCTCCACCCCCTAGCCACCCTGGTAATGGGCTTCTGTGGACACCTGAGATATGTGACAAGGTGGGGGGCTGCTTGCGCTTGACATGTCTAGGCCAGAATGGCAGTGTGGGGGGGGGGCACCTAGGGAAAAAATAAAACAGAAGTGTCCCTCCTCCAAAGAAAAAATACAAACAAAAAGCATGGGCTATAATTGTGTTTGTGTGGATCAATGGACCCTAAGAAATTTGTAATTTTTACAATCTGGCCCCTTTTAGATGGGCCAGACTCCACCTGAGTCTGGTATTTCCAACAGGGGGTTTGTCTGCTGATCCCCTGCTGATCGGAGCAGAGCGACCGGATGACAAGTCCATGTGCACTCTGTTTATGCAAAGCAGACACAGTCCACTCTGCTGTATGGGCAGGTGGATGTAAATGAACTCGCTGTCCATTTACACCCAGCTGCCATCTGATCTGGCCAGATGCAGGAGAATGGATCTCCTTCCATCTGTTTTTGCCAAATCGGATCAGAGTCAGAGTGGAGGTAGGCGGGTGTAAACGGACACATGCCCGTTTTACATCCACCGCACCATGGAGGAGAATGGAGCGTCAGGTTGGGTCCACCTGAAAAACAGACAGGTAGACCCGATTGGACCTCTTTTGTGAAAGGGGCCTAAAGCACTGCTTTAAGTTGAGGGGTGTTTTTGTTTCTTTTAGCCCACCTCACCATAACCTATTTGGTTGTGCCTGGAGAAATTCAGCTATACAGTACAGCTCATCTGCAAGAAACATTTGCATCAGCATAAATATTTCAGGCAGATGTAATTTAGATTTCATGCAAGGTTGAGATTGGCATGTTTAATTTACATATCATTTGCTAGCAGTTGTTAATTGACTGTTCCACACAAAGGTTGAACACGTAAACTGTTATGTTGTTGTTAAGTAGTTGTGAACACACAATGTAACGCGGCTATAAATGTATCGAAATTCAGTCACATAACTTATTTGCGAGCGTACTGCAAGTACCGGTAGTCCCCTTGGCTCCTTGTTGGTGGGAACAGAGTGGTAGAGTGAAGCAAAGTAGAGTACAGTAGATGAAGCTGGGGAGGGTGACAGCTAATGGCCGGAATACAGGATAAGAAAATCGGCCGAAAATTTCCGTTCAGGGATTGATCGGCCGATATTCTACTTGTTAATGCCCAGCCATCAATGACAGATATTGATATTGTGAACGAAAAATACCGCTTAAAAAAAACGAAAAATTCTGTCGTCTCGTTTGCGAATGAACGATATTCTATACGTTGGTGTTAATAAGGTCGTTCATTTGAAATCTGTAGAACATCATCACGCATGACCACTGTTTCGATGGTCAGCGGTCAACGTTCAGGGATTGATCGGCCGATATTCTACTTGTTAATGCCCAGCCATCAATGACCGATATTGATATTGTGAACGAAAAATACCGCTTAAAAAAAACGAAAAATTCTGTCGTCTCGTTTGCGAATGAACGATATTCTATACGTTGGTGTTAATAAGGTCGTTCATTTGAAATCTGTAGAACATCATCACGCATGACTACTGTTTCGATGGTCAGCGGTCAACGGTCGGGCGATATTCGGCCCGTGTATGTTGGCGACGTTTTCGACCAACGAACACTTTTTCACAAGTCGGTGATCGAATGATATTCTAATCGTGTATTCCAGCCATTATTGTACCTCCTACTTTCTCCTGCAAGAGAAAAGCACAGATCACTTTTTAGGTACCCTTCACTGTTTGTTAGTTTTTTAATGCTTAGGCATTTTTTTAGCAGAGTAAAGTTGTGACATTAAGGGATTTTTAAAAAGATAAAAAGAAATCACTGGACAAAATGCACAAATATTTGCCTAGCCATTATTCATTCTGACCGTATTTTGCTTAATGCAGTGATTTCCAATGTCCGCTCCATCTATTGGCCATCATGCTTTATTTTTCTTGAAATATTTCAATCAGGGAAATATCACATCATGGCCACCAGATGAAGTCGACATGAAAACACTGTATTACACTGTATTAATCAAAATATGATCAGATTTCATCATGGCTGGGCGAATGATTTTGACATTTGACCAACCAGTTTTTTTTCATAAATAGACCTCTTAATGTTATAAAAATCTAACTATTGATAAAAAAATTGATACTGAAAAAAATACAGTTACAAAATCCACAGGTAAAATAACTGGGCTTTTTAATGTATTGAATTTTACTACATTCTGCAGTATGGCAAGAATATTAAATCTGAGCCTGTGTAGCACATTCAACTTTTTTTCCTTTTTTGTGCCCGTGCCCTGCTTTTATCCTACCTTCCTGTGGTGCATTCCTTTTTTAAATCTTTTGCTTTTTTTCCTCAGGGAAAGCAAGAATGTTTTACATGGGCTTACTTGAAAAATAGCCTTTTCTTGATCTTTTAAGATTTTTTATTAACTTAAAAAGCAGCAGTAAACTAGAACACTGCAATTGTTCCATGGTGTCATATAAAATTTAAAAGATTGTGTAATTTACACGAAAAGAGTGCATAAGTGTTGAACATTTGCATATTTCATTTGGAAAAGCTGAATGTTAGGTTGATATTGAAAAATACCGAATAATGCAGGTTACATATACATTAAAAATGATTAAGGCTAAGTTCACACTATGGCGACACGACTCCTTACTACTTCGGGGGCGACTTGTGCATTACCATGCACCACGACTTCGGAGCGACTTGCAGGGACTTCACATAATGGAAGTCTATGCAAGTCACTCCGAGGTTGCCCCGAAGTAGTACAGGACCCTTTTTCTAAGTCGGAGCGACTTTTGTTGCTCCTATTAGAACGGGTCCTGTAGCGGTCAATGGACCGCGAGGGAGCGCGACTTGTCAGGCTGACAAGTCGCCTGACAAGTTGCGCTAGTGTGGACCGGCTCTTAAGCTGAACTCCAGGTATGATCTTTTTTTGCATACTTGCATTGCCCCAGCTTGGACTGATGTAAGTATGAATATCTCATACCTGATGAACTGCTGGGGAAGCTATCAACCGTAGTAGTCGCCACTACTACAGTGATGGCCAGAATATTTATTTTCCTATGCCCCTCTATACACTGACCACTGGGGTCGTTGCTCTACAGGATCCTTTTTGTATTTTATTTTTTTCTATGAACATAGGGCTTTATTTTATTAGATGAAGTGGCGATAGTGACAATAAAGATCATACCTGGAGTTCAGCCTTAAATCTATGTTCTGTTCAGCTAGTATAAATGGAGTTCTACTCACTGTAGTGTCAAGAACTACTATTTTCTCGGTTACAGAAGTAATATACTAGTGTAAGTTTCTAAATACAGTCGCCAGCCACTTTGTTAGGTAGACCTGTTCAATTGTTTGATAACAATAATTGCTAATCAGCCAATCACATGGCAGCAACTCAATGCATTTAGCCATCTAGACGTGGTGACGAAGACTTGAAGTTCTAACCAAGCATCAGAAAGAGGAAGAAAGGGGATTTAAGTGACTTTGAACGTGGCATGATTGTTGGTGCCAGATGGGCTGGTCTGAGTATTTCAAAAACTGCGAATCTACTTGGATTTTCATGCTCAACCATCTCTAGGGTTTACAGAGAATAGTCTGAAAAAGAGAAAATATCCAGTGAGCGGCAGTTGTGTGAACAAAAATGCCTTGCTGATGTCAGAGGAGAATGGGCATACTGGTTTGAGATGATAGAAAGGAAACAATAACTCAAATAACCACTCGTTACAACCAAGGTATGCAGAATACCATCTCTGAACGCACAATACATCAAACCTTGCAAGCAAATGGGTTACAGCAGCAGAAGACCACACTGGGTGCAACTCCTGTCAGCTAAGAACAGTAAACTGAGGCTACAATTAGCACAGGCTCACCAAAATCAGACAATAGATAGAAAATTGGAAAAAGGTTGCCTGGTCTGAGTGTCGATTTCAGCTGTGACCTTCAGATAGTAGGGGCAGAATTTGGTGTAAACAACATGAAAGCATGGATCCATCCTGCCTTGTATCGATGGTTCAGGCTGGTGGTGGTGGTGTAATGGTGTGGGGGATATTTTCTTGGCACACTTTGGGCCCCTTAGTACCAATTAAGCTTTGTTTAAACGCCACGGCCTACCTGAACATTGTTGCTGACCATGTCCATCCCTTTATGACTACAGTGTACCCATCTTCTGGTGGCTAATTCCAGCAGGATAATGCACCATGTCACAAAGCTCAAATCATCTCAAACTGGTTTCTTGAACATGACAATGAGGTCACTGTACTCCAGTGTCCTCCACAGTCACCAGATCTCAATCCAATAGAGCACTTTTGGAATGTGGTGGAACAGGAGACTCGCATCATGGATGTGCAGCCGACAAATCTGCAGCAACTGCGTGATGCGATCATGTCAATATGAACCAAAATCTCTGAGGAATGTGTCCAACATTTTGTTGAATCAATGCCATGAAGAATTAGGGCAGTCTTGAAGGCAAAAGGGGGTCCAACCCAGTACTAGCAAGGTGTACCTAATAAAGTGGCCGGTGAGTGTATGTCTTGATAGAAACCTTCTGTAATCCCTTGTATAGTAGCACTCAGGCAGGCAAAGGGAGAGCAGCCGCTAGGAGACTATTATGTTCTTCTGCATGCACATTTACTGAAACTGATCATGCTGGCAGGAGTAGAAAGCAGAGTGACCAGAAGGATGACCTCAGTACTATATTGCTGCATCTTTTCAAAACATAGGCTCAGGGTGTGTTTGACCAGTGTTCTAAACTAGAGCAAACTGTTCTTCTGTCTATGCTAGTTGACAAGGGTAAATAAATCCCCAAAACAGCTGCACAGAATTTCCAATCCTTTGGCAGGAAAAACAATTCCCATATAGGTATCTATGTTTTAAAACTGCCTGCCCAGAGTTCAACTTAAAAAAAAAAAAAAAACTAGTCTTCCTGTTTATCTGTGTATTTAGGATGAAAGTTTTTTTTTTTTATTTATTGGAAAGCGCTGCAGGCAGTCCTTTGCAGGACCCACATTATATGATACATTGGGGTTGATTTACCAAAGGCAAATAGACTTTGCACTATGCAGGATAATTTTCCCTTAGCTTAGCGAAAGCAGTGAATATGTACTTTGCAAAGAATATCCATTCATGTGCACTTGATTGGAAGATGAAAGTCAGCAGAACGTGTAGTTTGTGGTGCCTCAAGTCAGGTGGGGGGATTTTATGGGCAGGAGTAAGGATATAGAAAAATAATAATATATAATATAATATAATATAATATTTATTGAATTATAGAGGGGGGGGAGAGAAAAGCACAAATTATATACAACATTGGAGTGTGAATGGGTAGAGGCCCATTGAGTGCTAGTGAAGAAAAGGTAGAGTGTGTTTACACGTGAAAATTATGTGACTTCATTGTTTTTGAAAACAGGACAATCCTGCACTGTTGATCCCTATAGGATAGGGATTGGTTCAGGGCGGGTGTCCAATCGGTAATCCGACGCGTTTCGGCCAGGATTCGGCCTTTATCAAGGTTGTATCACCGATTCTATAATTATTGAGATATAATGTGTAAGTAGCTCAGTAGCACTACATATGTATATATACAAAAGAATTTTTCTTAATAAGCATTTTACATACACTTTTGTATCCGATTTCTTGTGAGTGTGTCTTCCCGAAATTTTCTTCAGGTGCTGCAGGAACTATATGCTGGGTGGGATAGACGGATAATTTGAGTATATGGGCTGGAGAAAAACAACCAAATGGAGAGTAGTGATTTTAGTAATGGTTTTATTTACTTGGGATCTGAGAATTCAATTCAAAGTCCAGAGGAGGGTCCAGGATATATCTAGCAGTGGGACCAATCTGAAAAGATATCAATTTGTTGTAGGTTTTGGTTTTGTACCAGTCCGCATGTGTGGTGATTTAACATAAGAATTGGTGACTTCCAATAAGGAAAAAGAAACGGCTGCAAAAGCCGTTGGTTCTGAGGAGGAGATAGGTTCAAGGAGAATCTTCTCCTCCAAAGAGAAACTTACAGTTTTGTAGAATAGTAAGGGATAAAGACGTCCGTCCGCAGCATGAAAATCTCCAGGATGCTTCCTCTCCCTCGGTTGGAGAGAGACTGGAGTTCCTGGAGCGTTCCCCGGCCTTAAATAGGCTGTCACGCATGCGCATAGGCGCTGTGTGAAGCCTTGTGACAGCAACCGTGCACGATCAGTGGCGCGCCTGCGTGTATGACGCGGCGCATCCCTTGACGCCCTCCGGTCGTGACACTTGGGCCGCCGACACGGAGGAAGAAACCGAATGATCCTGTGGGGATCTGGGAGGATACCAAGGCATCGACCCTCGGTTCTAAAAGCCCCGATCTCAAGGATTCGGGGCTTTCCGTGCCGGGAGCTCCTGAAGTTTCGGGAAGGGCACCAAGAAAGAGGATTTGACATGATGATTGTATTAATACAGAAAAGTACATGAAAAACAAAAAACAAAAAGAGCAAAAAATGGTGGTGATACACATTAGTGGTCACCTAAGTCTCACTAAAAGCGATAATTAGCAGCAGTAAATTATATAGAAGCAAGGGGCACAAAGTGTGCCGGGGTAGGGCCCGAGAAGGATACGTGGAGGGGAGAGGATCATTGTGTCAGGCATTCCAGGCATTCCAGAAAGAGGAGGGGGGTCAAAAATTCAAAATAATAATAAAATTAAAAATAAAAATTAAATAATTTTGGTAAAAACGGTTTGATTAGTACCCTGATCTCCTTAATCTAATCGGAGTCATATGTGTGTGGGGAAAAATCAAAGTTAGGGTGATGTTGGAAATTAATCTGTTTTCCCTGATGAAAAGCCCTCCAGGAAAGGGCGGAAGCTTTGAGCTTCATTGAGTCCTGGTGGGACTGTCGCTTTAAGTCTGGTAATCCAGCGCATTTCTAACTGCAGGAGGATCTTATTCCAATCACCTCCTCGTGATGGAATATGGATCCTATCGAGGGCCATAAAGTTGACCTTTGGCATTTTGTAATTGTGGTGGTTTTTAACGTGTCTGCCAAGTGGAACGTAGAAATTGCCAAGGTGCATAGTTTGTAAATGTTGGTTAACGCGTTTCCCAAATTCTTGTCGGGTTTTCCCGATGTAGAAAGCCCCGCACTCGCAGGTCATGATGTAGACCACACCTCTGGTCTTGCAGTTGCAAAAATGATTCGGTCTGAAAACATCTCCATTCGGTAGGGTGGTATCTATCGTTTGGCGGATTACATAGCATTGGGCGCAACTCCCACATGGGAAGGTCCCCTTTGTTTTACATGGGTCTTTTCTGGACCCTTCTTTGTGTTCACTGTGAACCAGTTTTTGTTGTAGCGATCCTGCCTTCCTAAAGGTGATGGGGGGGTGTTTTGGTATCAGTTTAGAGATGTTTGGTTCCTCGGTGAGAATGGACCAATGTTTTGTGAGAATGTTTTTTATTCGTTTGTGTTCGTTAGTAAATCGGATAATGATCCGAGTGGTGGGTTCTTGAGTCGTGGGTTCTTTGTTTTTAAAGAGAAGTGTTTCTCTGTTAGTCAGATTGGCACGGTTAAAGGCCTTTCTGAGTGAGGTCTTGGTATAACCTCTCTGAAGCAGTCTAGTTGTTAAAGCATTAGCTTCTAGTTGAAACTTGGTTTGATCTGAACAGTTCCTTTTTAATCGTAGGTACTGGCTGTAAGGTATCGATTTGATAAGTGGTTGTGGGTGGAAGCTGGAAGCGTGTAAAATGGAGTTTCCTGCTGTATCCTTTCTGAATAGGGTCGTGGATATTTTGCCAGTTGGTTCTTTATATATGAGAGTATCCAAGAAGGAAATCTGGTACTTGTTGTATGTCATCGTAAAGAACATGTTATGTTCATTGGTATTCATTTTAAGAAGTAAATCGGGTATCATGTTTTCTGGTCCGTTCCATACAATCAGTATGTCGTCAATATACCTTTGCCAAAGAAGGATTTTCTCCGAGTAGATGTTGTTCTCTTCTTTTGATAAAAAGTCCTGTTCCCATGATCCTAAAAAGATGTTTGCATAGGAGGGGGCGCAGCTAGTCCCCATTGCTACTCCACAGATTTGGAGGTAGTAATTACCTCCAAATGTGAAGACATTATGGTTCAAGATGAATTCTAGCATTTCGACAATAAAATTGTTGAATTTTAGGTCATGTTCGCTGTGGCTGCGTAGAATATTTTGAACTATATTTAGGCCTTTGGTGTGTGGGATATTATTGTATAAAGACTCGACGTCAACGGTAATCAGGTATGAGTCTTCAGGTATTGTGGTGTCATTCAGGATTCTCAGAAGGTGGAGAGTGTCTTGGGTATATGAGGGTAATTCTTGAACGTGTGGACGTAGATGTCTGTCTATTACCTTACTTATGGATTCTGTGATGCTGCCGTTGCCGGAGATAATGGGTCGTCCAGGGGGTTTTTGTGGGTTTTTGTGGATTTTTGGTAGTGCATATAGTGTCGGGGTTTTAGGATGTGTGGTCCTGATAAATTCCCACAATGTTTGGGTAATGATGCCTTGGTTGAATGCCTTATCTACTTTGGAGTAGAAGATTTCGTCATAGGTTTTCGTCATTATAGGGAGAATTTGTTTATAACATTGTTTGTTTCCTCACAAATCAAGGATGACTGAAGAAGAAGCAAGGAATATGGGGGACCTGATTGGAGACGAGTGGGAGAGTCTCATGTCCGGCATCCAGACAAGTTTCAAAAACAAGGAGCAAACTGCCTCAGACATTCTAGCATTATTCAGATCTCTCCAAAAACATCTGGAGAGAAAATCAGCCTTACATTGGCATATAAAAACTTTTGAACGCTACATAAGTGAGAAAATCAATCCCGTCGGCCTAAGGATCCAAATTTTTCCCACCATGGACAACATAACAGTTCAAATGAAAAAAGAATGGGAAGACCAACTCAATGAATGTTCTCGTAACCTGATGATTCTTCTACAAGAAGAATATTTAAGACAAATTAAAACACTGGACAACGATATTAAGAAACTATATGAACAACTGGCCCCCCTCAAGAAAGAACAACTCTACAGCGAACAAGAAAACAAACTCAAATCCCACTTGGAAGAGTTTGGTAAAGAAATATTAAGGAAAAAAGAAAGAAAGTATTGGCGGGATAAAAATGCCTTTGCACAAGGAAGGGCCTACAAATGGGCCAACCAACGACAAAATCGAAGAACACAATACGGTAAACCTCAAAACAGAACAGGACAACCATACTATTCATCTGACTCATCCTCATATGCCTCTGGTTCTGAACAAAACAAAGGAAGGAGAAGAGAACAATACAAACAAACAGAACAGCCATACAGAACGGATAATGAGAATCAGAGAACTACAGACCCCCAAGATACCATCAACATACAAGATGAGCCAGCAACTCAGTCAACAGACACGAATCAACCCGTGAGATCTCATCCTATCTTTACCAGATCCCAAGTGGAACAACAACAACAACAACAAAAACAACAGGTTTTTTTAGGGAAACCAAACACAAAACCTCCAAAGAAACTGAACCAATCAGAGAAAAAACTGGAGGAAGCCAGGGAAAAACGATAATTAATCTGTCATCATATACACTCTCAGATGAACAAAAGGAGGTCCTATCCTTAGGGCTCTCTTTTTGCCCAACCACCAGTACCGATACCTTTGAAACCATCAAGGATATTCATCTTTTTGCGAGGAACTTACTATTTAAAAGCTTCTACCAAAAACAACCACAACCTACACAGAAAACAACCAAATTAACCGCGGCCGAATTTAGAGCCATTCGAGACCTCAATTTGCTTCTTCAAGAAAGCGATCTTGATGAATGGGACGACCTAACCGAATCTGACCTAATGCATGATAGTGATAATGAAGAAGAAACAGAAACATCTAATACACCATCCTTCAAAAAGAAATCAAGCAAGTTTCCACCCCTCAACACTAATCCCGCTATCGCATTATTTGTGAGACAAACCACCAAAGAGATTGAACAGCTAAAAAAGAAAAGACAGACCTCCAACCTCACCAACAAACAAAGGCAAGCCCTACAAGAATTAAAAGACAACGCCAACATCACTATAAAACCCTCAGACAAGGGTGGTAATGTAGTAATTATGGATAATGAAAATTATAAAACTATGTGCCTTAACATACTTGCCAACAAACAATGTTATAAACAAATTCTCCCTATAATGACGAAAACCTATGACGAAATCTTCTACTCCAAAGTAGATAAGGCATTCAACCAAGGCATCATTACCCAAACATTGTGGGAATTTATCAGGACCACACATCCTAAAACCCCGACACTATATGCACTACCAAAAATCCACAAAAACCCACAAAAACCCCCTGGACGACCCATTATCTCCGGCAACGGCAGCATCACAGAATCCATAAGTAAGGTAATAGACAGACATCTACGTCCACACGTTCAAGAATTACCCTCATATACCCAAGACACTCTCCACCTTCTGAGAATCCTGAATGACACCACAATACCTGAAGACTCATACCTGATTACCGTTGACGTCGAGTCTTTATACAATAATATCCCACACACCAAAGGCCTAAATATAGTTCAAAATATTCTACGCAGCCACAGCGAACATGACCTAAAATTCAACAATTTTATTGTCGAAATGCTAGAATTCATCTTGAACCATAATGTCTTCACATTTGGAGGTAATTACTACCTCCAAATCTGTGGAGTAGCAATGGGGACTAGCTGCGCCCCCTCCTATGCAAACATCTTTTTAGGATCATGGGAACAGGACTTTTTATCAAAAGAAGAGAACAACATCTACTCGGAGAAAATCCTTCTTTGGCAAAGGTATATTGACGACATACTGATTGTATGGAACGGACCAGAAAACATGATACCCGATTTACTTCTTAAAATGAATACCAATGAACATAACATGTTCTTTACGATGACATACAACAAGTACCAGATTTCCTTCTTGGATACTCTCATATATAAAGAACCAACTGGCAAAATATCCACGACCCTATTCAGAAAGGATACAGCAGGAAACTCCATTTTACACGCTTCCAGCTTCCACCCACAACCACTTATCAAATCGATACCTTACAGCCAGTACCTACGATTAAAAAGGAACTGTTCAGATCAAACCAAGTTTCAACTAGAAGCTAATGCTTTAACAACTAGACTGCTTCAGAGAGGTTATACCAAGACCTCACTCAGAAAGGCCTTTAACCGTGCCAATCTGACTAACAGAGAAACACTTCTCTTTAAAAACAAAGAACCCACGACTCAAGAACCCACCACTCGGATCATTATCCGATTTACTAACGAACACAAACGAATAAAAAACATTCTCACAAAACATTGGTCCATTCTCACCGAGGAACCAAACATCTCTAAACTGATACCAAAACACCCCCCCATCACCTTTAGGAAGGCAGGATCGCTACAACAAAAACTGGTTCACAGTGAACACAAAGAAGGGTCCAGAAAAGACCCATGTAAAACAAAGGGGACCTTCCCATGTGGGAGTTGCGCCCAATGCTATGTAATCCGCCAAACGATAGATACCACCCTACCGAATGGAGATGTTTTCAGACCGAATCATTTTTGCAACTGCAAGACCAGAGGTGTGGTCTACATCATGACCTGCGAGTGCGGGGCTTTCTACATCGGGAAAACCCGACAAGAATTTGGGAAACGCGTTAACCAACATTTACAAACTATGCACCTTGGCAATTTCTACGTTCCACTTGGCAGACACGTTAAAAACCACCACAATTACAAAATGCCAAAGGTCAACTTTATGGCCCTCGATAGGATCCATATTCCATCACGAGGAGGTGATTGGAATAAGATCCTCCTGCAGTTAGAAATGCGCTGGATTACCAGACTTAAAGCGACAGTCCCACCAGGACTCAATGAAGCTCAAAGCTTCCGCCCTTTCCTGGAGGGCTTTTCATCAGGGAAAACAGATTAATTTCCAACATCACCCTAACTTTGATTTTTCCCCACACACATATGACTCCGATTAGATTAAGGAGATCAGGGTACTAATCAAACCGTTTTTACCAAAATTATTTAATTTTTATTTTTAATTTTATTATTATTTTGAATTTTTGACCCCCCTCCTCTTTCTGGAATGCCTGGAATGCCTGACACAATGATCCTCTCCCCTCCACGTATCCTTCTCGGGCCCTACCCCGGCACACTTTGTGCCCCTTGCTTCTATATAATTTACTGCTGCTAATTATCGCTTTTAGTGAGACTTAGGTGACCACTAATGTGTATCACCACCATTTTTTGCTCTTTTTGTTTTTTGTTTTTCATGTACTTTTCTGTATTAATACAATCATCATGTCAAATCCTCTTTCTTGGTGCCCTTCCCGAAACTTCAGGAGCTCCCGGCACGGAAAGCCCCGAATCCTTGAGATCGGGGCTTTTAGAACCGAGGGTCGATGCCTTGGTATCCTCCCAGATCCCCACAGGATCATTCGGTTTCTTCCTCCGTGTCGGCGGCCCAAGTGTCACGACCGGAGGGCGTCAAGGGATGCGCCGCGTCATACACGCAGGCGCGCCACTGATCGTGCACGGTTGCTGTCACAAGGCTTCACACAGCGCCTATGCGCATGCGTGACAGCCTATTTAAGGCCGGGGAACGCTCCAGGAACTCCAGTCTCTCTCCAACCGAGGGAGAGGAAGCATCCTGGAGATTTTCATGCTGCGGACGGACGTCTTTATCCCTTACTATTCTACAAAACTGTAAGTTTCTCTTTGGAGGAGAAGATTCTCCTTGAACCTATCTCCTCCTCAGAACCAACGGCTTTTGCAGCCGTTTCTTTTTCCTTATTGGAAGTCACCAATTCTTATGTTAAATCACCACACATGCGGACTGGTACAAAACCAAAACCTACAACAAATTGATATCTTTTCAGATTGGTCCCACTGCTAGATATATCCTGGACCCTCCTCTGGACTTTGAATTGAATTCTCAGATCCCAAGTAAATAAAACCATTACTAAAATCACTACTCTCCATTTGGTTGTTTTTCTCCAGCCCATATACTCAAATTATCCGTCTATCCCACCCAGCATATAGTTCCTGCAGCACCTGAAGAAAATTTCGGGAAGACACACTCACAAGAAATCGGATACAAAAGTGTATGTAAAATGCTTATTAAGAAAAATTCTTTTGTATATATACATATGTAGTGCTACTGAGCTACTTACACATTATATCTCAATAATTATAGAATCGGTGATACAACCTTGATAAAGGCCGAATCCTGGCCGAAACGCGTCGGATTACCGATTGGACACCCGCCCTGAACCAATCCCTATCCTATAGGGATCAACAGTGCAGGATTGTCCTGTTTTCAAAAACAATGAAGTCACATAATTTTCACGTGTAAACACACTCTACCTTTTCTTCACTAGCACTCAATGGGCCTCTACCCATTCACACTCCAATGTTGTATATAATTTGTGCTTTTCTCTCCCCCCCCTCTATAATTCAATAAATATTATATTATATTATATTATATATTATTATTTTTCTATATCCTTACTCCTGCCCATAAAATCCCCCCACCTGACTTGAGGCACCACAAACTACACATAAATTGTTGGGATGGTGGCAGAAAACTACTAACTAATTTCCAATATAAGATCCACAACCTTTATCTTTCAACGAAAGTCAGCAGAACTCCAACTCATCCACTAAGCTCTTGGGAAAAATCCCTTGCAAAGTGAACAGCCTATTTGCCTTTAAGTTAATTAACCCTATTATACAACCCCAATTTCAAAAAAGTTGGGATGCTGAGTAAAATCTACATAAAAACAGAATAAAAAACAGAACCAAAAAAAAAAACAGAATGCAATGCTTTCATGATGACCATATTTTGACAGTTAAAAATAGAAAATGTATCAAATGTTTTAACTGGGAAAATTAGCCAGTTTAATTATAAAAAAAAAAAAAAATAAGGTAATTTTGAAATTGATGGCAGCAACACGTCTCAAATAAAGTTGGGACAGGGCAACAAATCTGCTGGCAAAGTAAGTGGTACTAACAAGGAAGAGCTGAAAGGACATTTTACAACTAATTAGGTTGATTGGCAACAGGTCATTAACATGATTGGTTCTAAAAAGGGCATCTTAGAGAATCAGATGGGCAGAGGTTCACCAGTGTGTGAAAAGCTGCACTTGGAAATTGTCAAACAGTTTCAGAATAATGTTCCTCAATGTAAAATTGCAAAGACTTTAAATATACCATCTGCGGTACATAATATCATCAAAAGATTCCTAGAATCTTGAGAAATCTCTATGCGCAAGGGACGAGGCCAAAACACAATATTGGATGCCCGTGATCTTCAAGCCCTCAAACGGCATTGCATTAAAAACAGGCATGGTTCTGTGATGGGCTCATAAATCCTTCCAAAAATGAGTGGACGCAGTTAGCCATCCAAAAATGTGACTTAAAGCTCTATCATGCAAAGGAGAAGCCATATCTGAACATGATCCACAAATGTCAATGTGTCAATGTCTTTTCTGGGCCAAAGCTCATTTAAAATATGGTCTGTTGCAAAGTGGAAAAATGTCCTGTGGTTAGACAAATTAAAATTTGACATTCATTTTGGCAACCTTGGGTGCCACGTTCTATGGACTAAAGAGGAGAGGGAACTTCTGACTTGTTATCAGCCTTCAGTTCAAAAGCCTACATCTCTGATAGTATGGGGGGTGCATAGAGTGGGTACGGAAAGTATTCAGACCCCCTTAAAATTTTCACTCTTTGTTATATTGCAGCCATTTGCTAAAATCATTTAGGTTCATTCTTCTTCCTCATGAATGTACACATAGCACCCCATACTGACAGAACAACACAGAATTGTTGACATTGTTGCAGATTTATTAAAAAAGAAAAACTGAAATATCACATGGTCCTAAGTATTCAGACCCTTTGCTCAGTATTTAGTAGAAGCCCCCTTTTGATCTAATACAGCCAGGAGTCTTTTTGGGAAAGATGCAACAAGTCTTTCACACCTGGATTTGGGGATCCTCTGCCATTTCTCCTTGCAGATCCTCTCCAGTTCTGTCAGGTTGGATGGTAAACGTTGGTGGACAGCCATTTTTAGGTCTCTCCAGAGATGCTCAATTGGGTTTAAGTCAGGGCTCTGGCTGGGCCATTCAAGAACAGTCACGGAGTTGTTGTGAAGCCACTCCTTCGTTATTTTAGCTGTGTGCTTAGGGTCATTTTCTTGTTGGAAGGTAAACCTTCGGCCCAGTCTGAGGTCCAGAGCACTCTGGAGAAGGTTTTTGTCCAGGATATCCCTGTACTTGGCCGCATTCATCTTTCCCTCGATTGCAACCAGTCGTCCTGTCCCTGCAGCTGAAAAACACCCCCACAGCATGATGCTGCCACCACCATGCTTCACTGTTGGGACTGTATTGGACAGGTGATGAGCAGTACCTGGTTTTCTCCACACATACCGCTTAGAATTAAGGTCAAAAAGTTCTATTTTGGTCTCATCAGACCAGAGAATCTTATTTCTCACCATCTTGGAGTCCTTCAGGTGTTTTTTAGCAAACTCCATGCGGGCTTTCATGTGTCTTACACTGAGGAGAGGCTTCCGTCGGGCCACTCTGCCATAAAGCCCCGACTGGTGGAGGGCTGCAGTGATGGTTGACTTTCTACAACTTTCTCCCATCTCCTGACTGCATCTCTGGAGCTCAGCCACAGTGATCTTTGGGTTCTTCTTTACCTCTCTCACCAAGGCTCTTGTCCCCCGATAGCTCAGTTTGGCCGGACGGCCAGCTCTAGGAAGGGTTCTGGTCGTCCCAAACGTCTTCCATTTGAGGATTATGGAGGCCACTGTGCTCTTAGGAACCTTAAGTGCAGCAGAAATCTTTTTGTAACCTTGGCCAGATCTGTGCCTTGCCACAATTCTGTCTCTGAGCTCTTCAGGCAGTTCCTTTGACCTCATGATTCTCATTTTGCTCTGACATGCATTGTGATCTGGAAGGTCTTATATAGACAGGTGTGTGGCTTTCCTAATCAAGTCCAATCAGTATAATCAAACACAGCTGGACTCAAATGAAGGTGTAGAACCATCTCAAGGATGATCAGAAGAAATGGAAAGCACCTGAGTTAAATATATGAGTGTCACAGCAAAGGGTCTGAATACTTAGGACCATGTGATATTGCAGTTTTTCTTTTTTAATAAATCTGCAACAATGTCAACAATTCTGTGTTTTTCTGTCAGTATGGGGTGCTATGTGTACATTCATGAGGAAGAAGAATAAACCTAAATGATTTTAGCAAATGGCTGCAATATAACAAAGAGTGAAAAATTTAAGGGGGTCTGAATACTTTCCGTACCCACTGTATATACGCTGAACAAAATTCTAAACGCAACACTTTTGTTTTTGCTCCCATTTTCCATGAGCTGAACTGAGAGATCGAAGACTTTTTCTATGTACACGAAAGGCCTATTTCTCTCAAATATGGTTCACAAATCTGTCTAAATCTGTGTTAGTGAGCACTTCTCCTTTTGCCAAGATAATCCATCCACCTCACAGGTGTGGCATATCAACAGGTGCAGATGTGCCTTATACTGGCCACAATAAAGGCCACTCTAAAATATGCAGTTTTACTGTATTGGGGGGTCCAAAAACCAGTCTGGTGCAACCCCCGTTGGCTCACGCAGCGCAACACATCTCCTTTGCATTGAGTTGATCAGGTGGTTGTTTGGGGCCTGTGAAATGTTGGTCCACTCCTCTTCATTGGCTGTGTGAAGTTTCTGAGTATTGTCGTATATTTGAAAGATGATGTCACTCCGAGTAAATAGATACCCAACATATTAAGTTTAAAATTGAGCACACCCGCGGAATGGTGACAAACTACGGTCAATAAAATTCTCCATAGGCAACGCTTTAAAAAATTTAAAACAGAGTAACTCTTTTTTAAAATTATTTCTCTTGCTCTGGCGACAGCGGCGATACCTCACATGTGTGGTTTTAACAGCAATTTCATTTGCGAGGCTTCCATATATGTTTTCTTTCATGCGCAAGCTTAAGGCAAAGGGGGCGGTTACATTTTTTTTTTCCTATTTATTTTATTTATTTAATTTTAGCACATGTTTTTAAAAAAAATAAAAAATCTGATCATTTTTATTGCTGTCACAAGCAATGTAAACATCCCTTGTGACAGCAATAGGCAGTGATGGGTACACTTTATGGAGGGATTGGGTGTCTAAAAGATCCCAAAAACCCTCCACTGTACCTTAACCAGTTCCCGCCCGTGCTATAGCCGAAAGACGGCTACAGCGCGGGCTCTAATTTCGGGAGGCCGTCTTTAAACGGCCTCCCAGTAACAGGCTCCCCGCGCGCTCCCGTGCACGCGCATCAGAGAAAACCTGTGTCGGCCGTGTCCCTTGGACACAGCCAATCACAGATCGTGGTGAATGGCCAATCACAGCGGCCATTTGACACGCGATCGGAACAGACAATGAGAGATGATCTCAAATGTAAACATATGAGATCATCTCTCATTGCCAGTTCTCCTTCCTCACAAAGAGACTGCGTGTGAGGAAGAGGAGAGCCGATCAGCGGTTAAGGGACACAGAGAAATGTAATCAGGGCACTGATCACCAGTGCCCCAATTACACAAGAGGGAAATAAAATGCCATAACTGCCCACCATCAGTGCCCACAGTGCCCGCCATCAGTGCCCACAATCAGTGCCCATAGTGCTGCCAGTCAGTGCCCATCAGTGCCTGCTCATCTAGGCACTGATGGGCACTGACTAGCAGCACTATGGGCACTGAGTGTGGGCACTGATGGTGCTGCCCATCAGTGTCCATCAGTGCCGCCCGTCAGTGTCCATCAGTGCCACCCGTCAGTGTCCATCAGTGCCACCCATCAGTGCCCATCAGTGCAGCCTCTCAGTGCCCATCTTTCCGCACGTCAGTGCCGCCTCTCAGTGCCCAGCAGTGCCACCTCTCAGTGCCCAGCAGTGCCACCTCTCAGTGCCCAGCAGTGCCACCTATCAGTGCTCATTAGTGCCGCCTATCAGTGCTCATCAGTGCCACCTCATCAGTGCCGCCTCATCAGCGCACATCAGTGAAGGAGAAAAATTTATATTTTTTCAAAATGTACTCACAGAAAATAAGAAAAACTTTTTTTTTTTTTTTCAAAATTTTCTGTCTTTTTTCTTTTTTTTTGTAAGAAATAAAAAACCCAGAGGTGATTAAATACCACCAAAAGAAAGCTCTATTTGTGTGAAAAAAATGATAAAAATGTCATATGGGTGCAGTGTAGCATTGTCATTCAAAGCGTGAGAGCGCTGAAAGCTGAAAATTGGCCTGGGCAGGAAGGGGGTGAAAGTGCACTGTAGGCAAGTGGTTAATGTATTAAAAATGCCGAAAACTGCATTTTTGAATACCATCACTTTTTAAATTTGGCGCCTTTAGCAGCCAAGTAACTCGGACGTGACGTCATGGACGCCGCCTCTGGGTTACGTCACCAGAGACCTGATCGAAGCCGAATCCGGCTTTGATCGGGACTCCAACCAGCCGGTGGACACGCCGGCTGGCTGCTCGGGTCTCCCGTTGGGACAAGAGACCCAGGCAGAGCCGCGGGAGGGGGGGCATCGCTGGGGTAACGATCAAGCGGCTCCCGAGCTGCATCAGTCGTTACCGCCTGAAAGCCGACTGCCAGCTCTAAAAAATGGTACTGGGATGATGCCTCTAGCTGCAGGCATCACCCCGGTACAGCCACTTATTGCAGCCGACGTAGACCTACGTTGATTTGCAGTAAGTAGTTAAGTGGCCTGCCTGCAGTCCAGACCTTTCACCAATTGCAAATATTTTTGTGCATCTTGAAGCGAAAAATATGACCAAGAAGACCCAAGACTGTTGAGCAGTTAGAATCCTTTATGGGGCAAAAATGGGACAACATTAATTTCCAAAAACCACAACAACTGGTTTCCCAGATAGAGTGGTAGAAAAAAAAGCGGGGATGCTACACCATGGTAAACGTGGCCCTGTCCCAGCTTTTTTGCGACCTGTTTCTGCAATCAATACAGTATACAGTATGTTTTCTATTTTTTTTTTGTGAATAAAATGCGGGTTTATGAGATCTGCAAGTCATTGCATTTTGTTTTTATGTAGATTATACACAGCCTCCCAATTCTTTTGGAATTGGGGTTGTATGATATCATAATTATAAATTACGAAAAGAAAGACTGCACAATTCCAAGGAACCAGGTATCCAATACACCTAAACACTTTTACACAGGTACCCAACTCTACTAAAATATATCAAAACCCAAGAACAAAAAAAAAAAGATAGTATTGCAAATTACTGGTCTGTAGATATGGCGGTTGCATTGTTTTTTTATTTTTTCACAATTTTTTCCCCTTATTTTAACCTATTAATCCTGCCATTAAAACTATTACCCCGGGATGACAAGTGGAATGAGCAGTGTGGTCATCTTAGAATAGGGAGTGTATTAGGACTGCATAACACTTTGTTAGGACTACATAATAGCTCCCTCTGTTCTACGGTTAGCATGGTTTTCCGCTAGCTCTGCAAAGCACCTCCCTGTGTTATAGAAAATAATCATGCAGAGGGAAAAGGAGTAGTCACCAAAAATTGGTCTCCCTGCAGCTGTTTTTCCTTCATTACTGATTTGACATTTTATGTTCTGGACAGTATCTCAAAGTGGAGGCGGCTGTTTTGGTAGAGTCAGAGCTTTACTGCCTTATGGCAAAGCCTCCATCAAGGAGAATTATGGGAGAAACCATAGTGACATCTCCTGCCATATTTTGTGAGACGAGCATTCAGAGGCAGCAGTGCCCCAGATCTCACACTGAAGATCTATCCCTATGAGGCTGTATGCACAAGAATGATTAGGCATACTCGCATATCAGGAAGTGCTGTTTTTTTTTTTTTTGTTTTAGGAGGAATTTAGGCCAAAAGGTTGACTCTTTAATACTGCTTTTGCACAATGAACATCCCTAAATGTTCCCTATAGCATTGCAAATCTCCACTTTTTGATTTCTGTTCCACATTCACTAGTGTATAATTAATATTATCACTGTTTTACTGAATTATTGTTTTTTATAATATTTTTTTCCTTTTTTTTTTTTAATTTAGAATATTTTTTTGTGTTCCACATTCATTAGTGTATTATTAATATTATTGTTTTAATATATTATAACATTTTTTTTTTTTAATATAATTTTTTTCTTTATTTTTTTTACATGAAGGGAGCGTTTAAAGACCTCTGAAAATATATTATCTGCTGAAATTTATGATAGAAGCTTTTTATATACAAAAAGGGTCTTTTGACAATTCTAGTATATGCTCATTTTATTTCTAAAGTTAGCAACAAATTTCATTCAGCGTGACCTGCAGTATCTGTCCCTGCATTGCAGAGTTTTCTAGCAGAATATGCCAATGTCATCCATGTAACCATTTCACCCCAGTGCCAAGCCTGGGACAGAAAAGCTTTTACAGACTTGATCATTATAAATGAGTTGCTACTGTGATCGATGGAAACATCTAGAGACAGAACTTTTAATTAAGGGAAAAGTAAAGTTTTGTCTTAAGAAATAAAGATGTACTGTAAAACAGGTTAGCCTGCTTTAAACATGATTTTTTTTTAACATTTTACATATTTTAAGCATATAGTCTCACACCCTTCACATTTTTGTAAATATTTTATTATATCTTTTCATGTGACGACACTGAAGAAATGACACTTTGCTACAATGTAAAGTAGTGAGTGTACAGCTTATATAACAGTGTAAATTTGCTGTCCCCTCAAATTAACTCACACACCGCCATTAATGTCTAAACCGCTGGCAGCAAAAGTGAGTACACCCCTAAGTGAAAATGTCCAAATTTGACCCAAAGTGTCAATATTTTTTGTGGCCACCATTATTTTCCAGCACTGCCTTAACCCTCTTGGGCATGGAGTTCACCAGAGCTTCACAGGTTGCCACCGGTGTCCTCCTCCACTCCTCCATGATGACATCACGGAGCTGGTGGATGTTAGAGACCTTGCGCTCCTTGACCTTCCGATTGAGGATGCCCTCAGATGCTCAATAGGGTTTAGGTCTGGAGACCTGCTTGGCCAGTCCATCACCTTTACCCTCAGCTTCTTTAGCAAGGCAGTGGTCGTCTTGGAGGTGTGTTTGGGGTCGTTATGTTGGAATACTGCCCTGCGGCTCAGTCTCTGAAGGGAGGGGATCATACTCTGCTTCAGTATGTCGCAGTACATGTTGGCATTCATGATTCCCTCAGTGAACTGTAGCTCTCCAGTGCCGGCAGCACTCATGCAGCCCCAGACCATGAGACTCCCACCACCAAGATTCACTGTAAGCAAGACACACTTGTCTTTGTACTCCTCACCTGGTTGCCGCCACACAATCTTGACACCATCTGAACCAAATACGTTTATCATGGTCTTATCCGACCACAGGACATGGTTCCAGTAATCTATGTCCTTTGTTTACTGAAGACAAGCAGACTGTTTGCAGGCTTTCTTGTGCATCATCTTTAGAAGAGGCTTCCTTCTGGGACGAAAGCCAAGCAGACCAATTTGATGCAGTTTGCGGCTTGTGGTCTGACACCCCCCCCCCCACCCCCTACCCCTTCAACCTCCGCAGTAATGCTGGCAGCACTCATACGTCGATTTCCCAAAGACAACCTATGGATAGGACGCTGAACACGTTCAATCAACTTGTTTGGGCTACCATGGGAAGGCCTATTCTGAGTGTCCTGTTAAACTACTGTATGGTCCTGGCCACCGTGCTTCAGCTCAATCTTACGGTCTTGGCAATCTTCTTATAGCTTAGGCCATCTTTATGTACAGCAATAATAATTTTTTTGAGATCCTCAGAGAGTTCTTTGCCATGAGGTGCCATGTTGAACTTCCAGTGACCAGTATGAGAGAGTGAGAGCGGTAACCCCAAATTTAACACACCTGCTCCCCATTCACACCTGAGACCTTGTAACACTAACGAGTCACATAACATTGGGGAGTAAAAATGGCTAATTGGGCCCTATTTGGACATGTTCACTGTGTACTCACTTTTGTTGCCTGCAGTTTAGACATTAATGGCTGTGTTTTGAGTTAGTTTGAGGGGACAGCAAATTTACACTGTTATACACTGTTATACAAGCTGTACACTCACTACTTTACATTGTAGCAAAGTGTAATTTCTTCAGTGTTGTCACATGAAAAGATATAATAAAATATTTACAAAAAAGGTGAGGGTTGTACTCACTTTTTTGAGATACTGTAATTGCCAGCCATTTACCTGTTATGCAGACAGGATGTCCTTTCAGATTAGGGATTTTTGGTTACTTCTCATTATATAATATAATTTGTTATTGATTTTATCTTCGCAGTCAGTAAGTATATTAAGAATATACAATGCGGAGTATGAAAACTTACGAATATAGAATGACAAGCAAGTGTATATTAAAGCTGAGCTCCAGGCAAAACGCTAAATACAGTTGAAATACTGTACATATAAAGGCGGCTGTAATACAGTATATTGCAGATTACCAATCTCTGAATGTGGTGGCTGCATTACTTTTTTTTTTTTTTTTCATTTATTTTATCTGATGATCCAGCTAGTAACCTACTTCCTATCTTTGAGTTTCTTCACTCTGGATGGAGGATCTACAGAGAGGCCTTTTGGACAGCAGCTTTATTTTCTTTTGGGATAAAGGTTTTGAGGGGGGACATGATAGCAATTTTTAAATATCTCAATGGGGATCTCAGCTTAGAAAAAAAGCTGTTCAGTCGAAGGGATTGCATGAGGACTCAGGGGCATACAATGCGATTAGAGGAGAAGCGTTTTAACCTCAGGCAACGTGGGGGGTTCTTTACGGTTAGGGCTACAAGATTGTGGAATTCTCTACCACAAGAGGTGGTTTCTGCGGGTAGTATGGTGGCTTTCAAAAGACTATTAGACGTACATCTCAAGGATCAGAACATTCAGGGGTATGTGAGATGTTTACAGCCACACACACCTACACAGGTTGAACTGGATGGACTATTGTCTTTATTCAACCTCACCCACTATGTAACTATGTATAAATCAATAAAAGCTGACCATTGTAAGCACCCCTGTCAGTGTTAAAGGTTTGGCTCGGCACTCCAATTTCCACTTTTGCTGAACTAAGTTCAGTCTTTTAAAGGAATGTGAACAATAACTTCCTGGTTGAATCGCCACGTGAAAATAAGGAGAAAAAGCTAATAACAGAAATTGAATGCAGCCACCGCAATTAAGAATTTGTAGGCTGCAATATATAATTTTTTTGTTTTGGGGTTTAATACCACTTTAAATTATCTGTTTATATCACTGTGAACATCTGATAACCTATAAGGTTGGGTTCACACTTATGCCAATTGGATGTGGGTTTCCCCGCATCCAATTTGTGTGACGGATTCTCAATGGAGCCGGTTCACACAGCTCCATTGGCTGCGGAGCGCACTGCAGAAGGGTCCTGTGTGTCTTTGGCTTCATTTCAGGTCTGAATTCAGGCAAAAATTTGGACCTGATTCGCCCCTAAAATGGTGAACGATGACCCGGGCCCCCCTTCTGCGAGCCGCACCATAAATAGTGTGAACCCAGCCTAAAGGCTTTTAGAGCGTCAGTGAAAAATGTTAGATATTGCGTTTTTGCCATTCCACAGGTGCATGCAATTTTAGGTCTTGACATGTTTTTTGAATATATCTATTCAACGCAACCCCATCTTTTTATAGGTTATCAAACAATTGGGTATTATATTATGTGTGCACTAAAGTTTGTTTTAGTATTTTTTTATTTTTTCCTGAAAATGTGTTTGATAAATAGCTACAATAAGTTGTGCAAAAAAAAATTGCAACTGCCACTGTTTTTATACTACAGGGACTTTCAGAATATATTTTTGGGGTAACTTTCTTGCACAAAAAATGCTAATTTTAACATGTGTGAAAAAATAAAAAATACCCAGATGCGAAGTGGTTAAACAACCTATGAATATCCTAAAATAGAATAATAAAACCTACATCTGTTCTCCGTTTTATGAATAATATGAATAATACTTCTCCCTACAGAGAGTCTCCCCATGATGTGCAGTAAAATGAAAACCTTTTGTATATTTGGTTGTTATCTTATCCTCTCAGTTTTAAATAAAGCTTGTGATTATACATTTCACTATATTCCAGCTGCTAGATTATCATGAGGGTCAATTTACTGCATATAAAATTTAATGCCCAACTCGGGCAAGATATTTTTTTTCCCATTGAGTGGGGCTGTGCCCTTATTGCATGGGTTAACTGCTTCTTTTTGTCTAGGGGTTTGTAGCCTATACTCGCCCAATCCTTTGGTCACCTGGAAAACGGTGCTGCCCCACGTCCAGCGGTGGACTGTTCTTAATGTCTTCATGTCCAGAGCTGGTCTATGGGCGTGATGACATCAGGAACAAACCACCACACAAAACCACAGGGAGGCAGGAGCCGAAGGGACCGTTTTTTTTTTTTTGCTGGGATGGTGATTTAGGTTGGTATATCTCAGTTCTAAGAACCCCTAGACAAAAAACAAGCAATTAACCCATGCAGTGCAGGCACAGCCCCACTGCATGGTAACTAAACAAATTTGCCAGGAGTTCTGCTTTAAATATCGTATGTTTTGTTTTTGTTATAGTACAATTTTCAACTCCTTCAAATCATTATGACAAATTTCATGTTAACATTTTTGTATATCTACATTCCAGCTTTGGAATTTTAGTAATATGATAATAAATGGCCAGTATACAAAGGCAGTAGCGTTACTGGCAGTAGTGTTAATGCACAATATCAAGCTCTTTGTTATCGAAGAGACAGCAAACCATTGATTGCCATTTTGTTTTAACCCCAGTCCCATTCTTTAATCAATCTTTATGTAGATGTTCAGGCTGCTGGCAGACAGCCAATTGGGATTTAGCTTTTGGTGTCTATACAGTGGTTTTAAGGCATGTAATGTAGCAGTAAAAGCTATAGATGGAAAATGCAAATAATACTTGCTATCCTTCTTGCACAGATCACATTACAACTCACAAACTGATGGGAGTTTAGCTTTCATAAGGTTTAAAAGAAAAATCCTTTTTTTTTTTTATATAGCCTGTGGGATGTTTCCCAGACTTGCAGTAGTACTACATTTGATGAATCTCAGTAGGAGACCAATATTGCAAAATAAAATCTGGGATCCATCCAACATACAGCAACCTTAAGAATGACGAGTAGTCATTCAAAATAAATTCAAATTTAAGAATCTCTTTAAGGGCTCTTTCACACGGGCGTTCCGTATGTCCGTTTTTCATCCCATCCGTTTGCGGATGAAAAACGGACATAATGTATCTCTATGTAAATACGGATGTCATCGGATGATCATGCTCTGACATCCGTTTTTTGTCAGTTCAGTTCAGTTTTTTTGAACGGAGGAGAACCCTATTTTTTCTTCCTTTCAAAAAACGGAACTGAAGCAAAAACGGATGTCAGTGGTGTCATCCGCAGACATCTGTATTTACATAGACATGCATTATGTCAGTTTTTCATCCGCAAACGGATGGGATGAAAAACGGACATACGGACCGGATGACACAAGTGTCATCCGTGTCCGTTACAAAAAAAAAAAAAGGACCTGATCGGGCAAAAAAAAAGGAACGCCCGTGTGAAAGAGCCCTAAGGAGCACTTGAAATTAAAGTACAAATAAAGACATAACTTGTTTTTATTTTTTATTTTGAATAGAGGGATTAGAACATTGTTTTTATTTCTGTGTGTGCCCCCGTTAGGGAGTTTCGCCCTCTCTATTTTTCCTGTTTAACATTATCATTGAAAGTGAAAGTAAAAGAAAATCCCAAATGTTGGCTTATCCCCAGAAAAGGGGAAAGCTTCCAATGGGGACACTAGTACCGGTAACCTAGGGGTCTCTAAGGAATCCCCTTAATGCAGGGATTTCCTCTCACTCCCTGTTTTGGCTCTGGGACAGGAAGTGATAGGAAATTTCCCCAATGGGAAACAGATGGCAAAAATAAATTGAAGGGTTATGACCCTCCCTTACTCCAAAATGGAAAAAAAAGTTTTGCCTATAGTTATACTTTAAACATTTTTTTCTGCCTTGCAAAATTACTTGAGTGTAATGCAGCATGTATAAGAATAAATACCAGATAACAAATTCCCATATCAATTAGTTGCTTTTTGAAGTAGAAGTTTTTGATGCTGCTTTATTCTTTAAATGATCCTGCAGCACCCCAGGGTGCCCCAAATCCTGGGTCTCTGTTGCACAATGGTATTGATACTTCCTTGTAGTGCTGAAAGTTGGCCCACCCCAAAAACACATTCCTATGGGCTCAGAGTCACAATGATGTGCAGCCAATAGGAATGTATAGAAGGGAGTAAGGCCATCTATCAACACATCTAGGTGTCAAAACTGGGATATTACTTCGGTGTGTATTCGAGGCACTTGGAGGAAGTGGAGATTCATATAATGGTGTCCACGATGTATTGCTGCAACCTGTTCAGTGCTTTTTGTTTTAGCATTGACAGGTTTGCTTTCAAGCTCTAAAATATCTAAAACACAAAAGAACATTGATTAGTTATTAAAGATTCATTACACTTATAAATAAATGAAAGTACCTGAATTTTTATTAACATTAGGCTTTTGCATGCTGGAAAAGAATAAAGATAATTGGACTTTGCTGCAGTTCACATGTACGGAGAAGAATATACTACTAGGAAGAGGTTACGCAGCCATGATTCAACAGTACTCTGCTTCTCCTTCACTGCCCAGTCAGAAGATTGGGGAGTGTGTTCTTGTCCAAGCTGTTTCTGCTGTAGTGGATGTGAGGACCTAACTGTTTGGCAGGGGTGCCTAGATCACAGGTTTGGCTGGACCCATGTATACATTTTTTTGGTAAAGCAGTTAATGCATATGTATTTCAACTGGGTAATTGTTTCACTAGGTCAGCTAAGCCCATCTTAAAATGTACTTTCTTATTAAAAAAAAAAAAAGTACTATTATATATCATTTTATTTTAGTAATATTTTTGCTTTCTCTGCTGTGTTTAGTCCCCATCGCCTGACTCTTCTACGCAGGGAGCAGAATCTCTAAACCGGCAACATCGACAGAATGCCGGTGATTCAGCAGAATCTTTCTCAAATAAAGAGGTAAGTCTTTTAGTCCATATGATTCATAATTTCATCCTAAATACACCAAGACCTGAGTGAATAAAGACCACAGATTGCTCGGTTCTCGTTCCTCACTGAGCAGAGAATAATTACTGTCAGTCACCGGCTCTGTGCTCTGCCCCTCCAGTTCTCACTGAAGTGCTGGACTGTGAAGAGGAAGGGAGCTGCTGGCTCAGTCTTCCAGCGGCACGCTGAGAGACTGAGCTAGCTGCTAGCCAGGCAGGCATGTGGGTGAATGATGACATTATTGTTACTGTAGGGATCTCTGCAGAGCCTGGGCAGGCTGAGAGAAGTCAGCCGACAGCAAACTTTAGCTGGCTGTAGGCTGAATCTGGGTCACAGGATTGCAGAACTAAGTGCACTCCTGTGATCCACAGGGGAAGTATGGTCAAAAGAGCTTTGGCCATACTTCTACTTTTAACTAAATATTTTTTTATATTGTCACACTGTCTTTTAATGTTCCTTGTGCACCTTTTTTCTATATCAAGTAATAGTATTTTGTAAGTTATATATTACTATAAGGAATTATAATCCATGGCAATTAGATACAGTGCCTTGAAAAAGTATTTGTACCCCTTGAAATTTTCCCCCTTTTTGTTATGTTAAAACCAAAAACGTAAATGTATTTTATTGGGATTTTATGTGATAGACCAACACAAAGTGGCACAGAATTGTGAAGTGGAAGGAAAATGATAAATGGTTTTCACATTTTTTTTACAAATCAATATCTGAAAAGTGTGGCGTGCATTTGTATTCAACCCCCTTTACTCTGATACCCATAACTAAAATCTAGTGAGATCAGTTGCCTTCAGAAGTCCCCTAATTAGTAAATAGGGTCCACCTGTATGTAATTTAATCTCAGTATAAATACAGCTGTTCTGTGCAGGCCCTAGATTTGTTATAGAACCTTAGGGAACTAACAGCATCACAGGCCAAGGAACACACAAGATAGGTCAGGGATAAAGTTGTGGAAAAATTTAAAGCAGGGTTAGGTTATAAAAAAATATCCCAAGCATTGAACACCTCGCAGAGCACTGTCCAATCCATCATCCAAAAGTGGAAAGAGTATGGCACAACTGCAAACCTACCAAGACATGTTCTTCCTCGTCCACCTAAACTGACCAGCCGGGCAAGGAGAGCATTAATCAGAGAAGCAGCCAGGAGGCCCATGGTAACTCTGGAGGAGATGCAGAGATCCACAGCTCAGGTGCGATAAACTTTTCACAGGACAACTATTAGTTGTGCACTCCAGAAATCTGGCCTTTATGGATGAGTGGCAAAAAGAAAGCCATTGTTGAAAGAAAGCCATAAGAAGTCCCGTTTGCATTTTGCGAGAAGACATGTGGGGGACACCGCAAACATGAGGAAGGTGCTCTGGTCAGATGAGACCAAAATGGAACTAAAAGCAAAGCACTATGTGTGGCAGAAAACACTGCACACCACCGTGAAACATAGTGGTGGCAGCATCATGTTGTGGGGATGCCTTTCTTCAGCGGGGACAGGGAGACTGGTCAGAGTTGATGGGAAGATAGATGGAAAATACAGGTCAATCTTAGAAGAAAACCTGTTGACTCTGCAAAACACTTGAGACTGGGGTGGAGGTTCACCTTCCAGCTGGACAATGACCCTAAACATACAGCCAGAGCTACAGTGGAATGGTTTACATCAAAGCACATTCAGTTAGAATGGCCCAGTCAAAGTCCAGACCTAAATCTAATTAAGAATTTGTGGCAAGACTTGAAAATTGCGGTTCACAGATGCTCTCCGTCCATTCTGACAGAGCTTGAGCTTTTTTTCAAAGCAGAATGGCAAAAATTTCACTCTCCTAGATGTGCAAAGCTGGTAGAGACATACCCAAAAAGACTTGCAGCTGTAATTGCAGCGAAAGATGGTTCTACAAAGTATTGACTCAGAGGGGAGGAATACAAAGGCACGCCACACTTTTCAGATATTTATTTGTAAAAAAATTTGAAAACCATTTATCATTTTCTTTCCTCTTCACAATTATGTGCCACTCTATCACATAAAATCTCAAGAAAATACATTTACGTTTTTGGTTGTAACATGATAAAATGTGTAAAATTTCAAGGGGTATGAATACTTTTTTAATGCGCTGTATACAGTTTATCTGTTTGATGTTCTCACACTGTAGGTTCATAATGTTTACAATGGAAAGTCACCATGTCACAGGCTAAGTCCACTGATAATTGATGCTTTAGCTTAAAAGGGAACCTGTACTGTTGAATCTTTGCCCAAAAAGGCAAGCAAAGGCCAAAGTACTGGTCACCGTTATTGTCTGTAGGCTGTCCACCGCTGATCTTTTTTGGATTACTGACTTACCATGCGTTCTATGTTGCGTTTCTGTGACTTAGAAGCAGAGAGATCCTTGTACTTCAGTTCTGCAGTGCCCTAGATATTTTCACACTACAGCTATAAGTCTTTAGGCATAGGAGCTCATGGTAGCAGTAACTAGTTATTTTTCACAAGAAATTCACAGCAAAAGGTAAATTTTTCAAGTTATTGCTTAGGCATAATTAACATTTTTTAATGTTCCTTATAAGTAAGCACATCTGAACACTAGAGCATCAGAAGGTTACAGGCATCGAGGTATGAATGAATGGCTTGACTTGGCTTTTTAAATGCTCTATTTCACCCACATTTTTTTTTTTCCTACCGAATTTTATGTGTAGTGATGGAAAACAAAAAAAAATGTTATTCCTTAGCATACATTGAAAAATGAAGTTGAATATTTGGTTTATTCTCTTTTTTTTATGTTTTTTTTCTTTTTGTATTGCAACACATAAATGTTGCCTGAATCCACTCTAATATTTTTTTTCAAGTCATGCTGTTACTGCATAGTATCTTTTTTACACTCTAAACTGCCAATTTTGTATGTTGATTGCTCAGAAAAAAAAGCAGTTTCCACATTGCTTATTATTATTATTATTATTATTACATGACTTGAAGTTTCTATGAGGGAACATTGATTGAAAATATCTAATGTCCGCAGTCATAATCTACCATTTTTATGTTCAAACAAGCATGGCCCATGACAGCACCTTTCCCTCTATATCAGTGATGGCGAACCTTGAAACCCCAGATGTTTTGGAACTACAATTTCCCATGATGCTCATGCACTCCATTGTATAGTTGAGCATCATGGGAAATGTAGTTCCAAAACATCTGGGGTGCCAAGGTTCCCCATCACTGCTCTATATGGTGATCGACTGTTTTATGAACCACTGACAAGCTTTTGGTTTAAAAAGGACATTTACATATTTTGCTGTTGGAAAAAAGCAACATTTTATACAAATGGTAAGGTTTATGTATTGACAGGGTTTGTCCTAACAAATCGAAGGCTGGACCTTAAACTTAAGTTTTTTAACGTACAATAACCATCATGGACTAGTTTATCAATAAGGCAAACATTTGGGTGTATTTCCACTTTAGAAAATGACTGAACATTTTAAAAAATTGCACATTACGCTTTATTTTGGTGATCATTGTAAAGTTTTCTTTAAAAGGTGGAGTGCAGCAGTACCTCAGTGACCAATCAGAAGTTATCTTTCATTTATATTATTTTGTTAAATGTATGAAAAGAGAACTGGGATTGGTTTCTGTTGCCATGTTCTTCCCATAGCTCATTGCCCTACTTACAAACAGTTAAGATTTTCAGGTGTAACAAGTACTCAAATATGATTAAATATGAAAGCTAGTTTGTCTGGCTTCATGTTCTACTGTGTTTATGCCTTCTATTTAGCCAGCTGGTTTGTTTTCCTCCTAGCACCATGGGCATGAAATTGCGCATTGGAGATGTGAATATTTTACCATAATTTCAGTTTCAGCCCCTGGAATCACAGACCGGATGACAGTCTCCTAAGCTGTGCCTTCAAGAGGTAGCATGCAGTTTGCAAGCATTACAAAACCATCCATGCTAGGAGTCTGCAAATTCAACTCTGAACTATTTAATTATCTAAACATGCTAATAAAAGAAGCCTGAAAAAGTCCCTAAAATAACTAATTGTTTGAAAACAATCTAATTTGTCTTCATATTGGCTGTCAAACTGCATTTTGCTATTTTGTGTGTGATTTGTGCATGAAGCAGTTCTTTCCCTGCATCTGTTTTTTTTTTTCTCACTCGGTTTTAAATCAACTGTATTTGTCTTGATTACAGTCAAGGAAGAGCCTGGCTTCTTTCCCAACCTACGTAGAAGGTAAGAATGAGAAGTTCTACATTTGATAATTCAAAAGGTCACTTGGTTAAGTTTTGCTAATTGAAAGGATAAAATTGTTCTCAGGCTGATACTAGCCTTTTGTGTGCTGAGATGTTTACCTGTAAAGAGTGAAATAATTGGGCTGATGACCTCTTTCTCAAAATGATAGTTGCCTGGCTCTTTCTGGCTTAGGTTATAATTACACACCCAAACTAACTATGCAGTGAATAAGTCATTGAAATGACAGTATTCTTTATTTTATATTCTTTATGGTTTGAACTTTTTTGCTGGTTAGTAACCAGCAAAAAAGTATTCAGGCCAAAAAAAAAATGGTATTAAGGCCAAAAACCCAGCATGACCACAGGCAATAACCATCCTCAGAAGGAGAGGGCACCAATGGCAATCTACATCTCACAACACGTTTTCTTTAACTAGAAAAGATGCATGTTTTTATTGCTGTCTTAGATTTCCCATCAGTTATTTTTATAGCCGTAACTTCAAATGTGGGAGGAATCAACCCAAGGATAAAATCCTGGCAGGGTTCGAACCTTTTCCCATCACAGTAAATATGCTTTAATTGTTGCCTGGGATCCTACTTCGCTGCTCACTTCCTGACCTGGAGAAATGAAAGTGAGTGTAAATCTTCCCATTAAGGACTTTGACATCAATCAAAACCTGGCAGAGTTTGTAACCCTTTACCACTTTAAACACCTTCCAAAACATGCAAAACAATTTGGCTCAAACTGGACTATTGAAAATGTTGTATTGGAAATGTACAACAGTGTTTCCATAAATTATCAAGAGCAAGCTTAGAAAATAAGGTCACTATCACATCAGCACAGGACTTTAAATCACAGATCCATCCTTTTACATTCCCACATTTGAGAAGTTAAACTTATAGAAAATAATAGGAAAAATGCTCTTGTGACTTTCAAGTGGGTGTGGGTGTGGGGACGCCTGGGCCTTCAAGGGCACCTCCCCATAAATACATACTGGAACTTTGTTTCCAATAATTTTTATTGTAACTTTTAAAGCAGTAAACATACTGGAACTTTGACTCACAAGTTGACCCAGGCTAACTGTCAAGCTCTCTCCCACTTTTTTCACCCCTCCCATTCCTTCCCCTACCCACTTTCTGAGAGATTAATGTTTAATTATCTTGTTTACTACTGACAAAATCTACCTCCTAAGCATATAGCCCAGGAACACATGGTTAAAGTCTTAAACAGATGACATGTATACGAGTCATTCCTTGGAAGAAGAAATTGTGATCCCATATTCCATATGTGTGTTAGTACTGCTTGTCACATTTTTGTACATATGAAGCAAAACCCCTTTTTTAGGCTGAACTCAAAATTTCATGTCTTCTGTGTGTAAACAATGCTAATTTTTTTTTTTTTTTTTTTGATTAATTCTTTTTTATTTTGAAAATTGTATTGAGTTTACAACAAAGTAGGTAGAGCTAGCTGGCAAAAAACAAAAACAATAAACCTGAGTAAGCTCCACTCTTACAATCTAAGGGCAGGTAATGTAGCTGCCAGTAAAGTTAGAAAAACAGGAGACCATGATACATATGGGAGTCCAATGGCCTAAGGGTACCAGATATCACAACAAGTAATCGCATTAATCTGAAATTTTACAGTGGTAGAGGATGAGAAGTAAGGCAAGGTAGGGGAATCGCCTCCTCGCGTGAGAGAGCCCAGGTTGGGGCTTCGAGGCTCAGGGATTATTAAGAGGAGGACCGGGATTAGTTAGGGGGTCCCATTAAAAGTTTGTTTACTCAGAGCTCAATTGTGTCCGGGTACTTCAGCCACTGGGACCAGATTTTATCAAATTTGGTCAGACATCCTCAGCTATTGTAGGAAGCATTACATAAGAGGAACGCAGAGTTGACAAAGAGATTTCCATTTATGCAACGTGGGGGGAGCAGCTGACTTCCAATGTAAGACCATGGTCTTTCTAGCCTAATACAGTAGGGTGCTTAGAAGTACTCTAGGGACTTTACGGGGGGAGGGGGCAGGGACTCTACCAAACCCAAAAGACAGACCCTCAAATCTCTAGGCACTGGAATAAGCATTATCAGGGAGATAAAATGTAATATTTGTGTTCAAACACCGCTAACTGGAAAACTCCAGATGATTTAAAGGAAGTCTGCCTGTGGGGTAGAGCATTGCTAATAGCCCAAATTGCCAGTGGGCATGAATTTCTTTACCCTATCCAGCACTAAATAGAAGCAATGAACAATTTTAAACTTTGATCAATCTTTCACAGAAATTAGATATTGAAAGGCATAATCCCAGACATCCTCTCAGTCATCACTGTCCACTGTGAACATGCAGTGTCCATCTTTCCCTGCATCTGTTTATGCTTAGAAGCAGAGGCGGACATATAACTTGGTACAATACTGAGTGGGTCTTAGGAAGACAACCAGTTCAAAGCATTGACTTCAGGTCGGTTTCTTGAAGCGTTATGGATGTCATAACAAATTGTGAGGTGTAGGCATGGTCTAATTGTAAGTAGCAAAGGAAATATCAGTTGAGTAAGGAATTTCTGATTTTCAATACTAAAAACGAGGAGAGGCGTCCATCGATAATTATATCTCTCATTCTATCCTGTTTTCTTTGTATTGCTTCCTTAGTCTCCTTGCTTTCCTATTAAAAACTGACCACACTAAGCAGGAGAGCACACTGTGGTCAGTTCTCCAGCTGTGCTGGGAATTCAGCCTGCTCTCTTCCAATGATCAGACTTGTCCTGACACCCCCCCCCCCCCTGTACAGCCATTTAATGGGAAGCTCCGTGTGCTGCTGCTTCTACTTCCCCCAGCTCTTATGCAGCTGAGAACAGAGGGAATGTGATTACTCCTAAAGAAAGGGGGCGGGGGAAGTATTTGTAATGCTTTTTTTTAATCTATAGAAAAATGTTTTGCTTTTCATTTCGATTTTAAACTGAATGGGTTCTTTTACAAGGTAATCATTTACAATCCTTGAATTCCCCTGGATGCCCATACGACCGACCCAGAGTCCCTGAAGAATTGTGGAAGACATGGGTTATTCCACAATGGCAGATATGGAGACCAGATACGGAAGACCGTAAGGTGTAACACCCAAACTCTGTTCCACTCTCGATTCATAACCCGAATGGTGCAAGTTAGGGGATATGGGGCCTGAGCAACCCTATATAAAAGTGATTGCAATACCTCATAGCAGCTTAGCACTGCAGCCTCTGCCACCACAGAAACATTACCTTTCTAAAGCAAGAGCCAGTTATGGGCATGGATAAGCTGACCGGCCAGGAAGTACTGGAAGAAGTTGGGGAGGGTGTCTGGGTGGTTTGTTTGTTCCAGAGAAAAGGGGAAATGTATGCGTCTAGTTGTTTAAATAGTGGTAATGAAATCCAGACTGGACCTTTTATGAGGATGTACAAAAAGACTGGAAGTAATGACAAGGGCAATGACCTTCATAGCTCAAATTTGGATTTTGCCAGTGCCAACAGCAGGGGAGAAATTAGCGGGATGAAGTTTGCGAGATCACTGGTGACTTGTACACCTAGATATTTGATTCAAGTCACCCACAGGAGGGGCAAGGTGGGGTCTCGATCTGACTGTCTTATTGGGTCTATGGGAAGTATCCAATACTGCCAATAGACTCAGTTAATCCACAGCCCCGAAAAACTGGCAGTATCATCCAGCATAGTAAGGGTGGCATGTAAGGACAGATTTGGATCTAGCAAAAAGAGGAGCATATTTTCAGTATTTAGTGCTACTTTTTCTTCCAGATAATGGAATCTGAGTCCCTTCACCTGAGCAATACTACTGAGGGCAACTGCCATGGACTACATCATCAATGCAAAAATCATGGTTGACAAGGGGCAGCCCTGTTGAGTGCTTCTCTGGGGGAAAAAAACATGTTTTCCAGCTTGATAGAAGCATTAGTGTGTTTTATATAGCATATCTATCCACTTTAAAAAGGAAGGCACAAACCCCATACCCTCCAGTACAGCACACATGTAGGTCCAATCCACTGAGTAAAAGGCCTTTTCAATATCGAGGGCCACCACCACCCGCCTGCCCACATTAGAACGCGATGCCTGAATGTTAGCAAAGGGCCAACGGATGTTGATTCCTATGGATTTCTGCGGGATTAAACCCATTTGATCAGTATCCACGAGCACCTAAGCTATACTTTGACTTTTTAAAACTTTCTAATAAAAGTACTTTTAAATTTGTAATTTAAATAGTTTGTAGCAGTGACCACACAGAAAGTAGGTCGAAATGGACACAGTAAGCAATAAAAACCTAATGGAGGTAAAGGTAAATACTTCCCTACTTTATGAAAACACTAAGTTGAACTCCAAAACTAGAATCTGTCTTAATTTCAGTGCTATTCTACTAAATATACTTAAATTTTTAAATGTAACTTTTTGAGTTAAACTAAAATAATTGTGGTGTCTCTATGGAACAGCTTTTTCATCCTCTGAAGACATTTTCAATGTAATCGTATAATCAAGGCAGAAGCGTGTGGGGTATGGCTAATAAGCTCCTTTGAGGCTAGAAGAACAGGCAGTGCCTCGTCACATGTGACTGTAGGACGTCCTCTGCTGCTTCTATTTAGGAACTATATACTTCATGTTTTTTATTTTTACTTGTGCTATGTCCTATTACCAACTGTGCTAAAGAATCCCTGATAGACAGGCAAACTTTTGAATATAGGTCTGTTTTTTAAATGGTCACTGTGTGAAAAAAAAAAAAACTTCCCTCAAGTATCAAAATCGGGACCCTCAGCTGCCTGCTAATAACTTACCGAGCATCAAAGTTTTGGCTGGAATTCCGCTTAAAGTAGACCTTCATGGCAATGCCACCCTCCTGTTTTAAAAAATCTATTCGTAAACAAACCTTTGTTCCCCCTTCTTATAAAAGAGACCTTTGGCCCTAGCCTTTGACATTTCTGGAAGACATAAGTGAATTCATTATGCTCCCCGGCATAGCTGGACGCTTAAAATCCTGTAGGAAATCACTTCGGCACGTTTTGAGCTCCCAGCACTGCCAGGAGGCATGATGGTAACCACTACCTCCGGGAAGCATTGGAGGCTGGGGAGTTCAAAGACTGTTGGATCATACTGCTACATAAATTAACAGTGAAAGAATTCTGGAAAGCCCTACTGAGATCTAACCTCAATGAGTCACCCGTTGGGATGACCAACATGTTCTTTGTTCTGCTGAGAAAAGTCTAACCTTTTGCTAGAAATGTTTTCTTTCAACCAAGATTGCTTTTTTCTACAATCAAGATTCCTCTCCAAGCTTCTACCTTTGGTCTCCATACGCAGCTATATGGATCTGCCTTTCCTCACAACTAGCTTCGAAGGCTGTACCTGGATCCTGCTGGACTGGTCAGTTATGGGGCTTGCTTTTCATGCAACCTTCAGACACTGGGCTTTTCATTTTGGCACTATCCAAACTTGGGTATACTGTGTTAGCTGCAAAGCACTTTCTGGGTCCAGACCTATGGCACAGCCCCTGATGTGTCTCTGAATACTAATTGTGTGAGTAGACTATACTGGCTGAGCATCAGGAGCTACCTCATTTTTAAGGCCATTGGAAATCCCTGCTTTCCATTGGCTTACTGTGGAAGAGGTTAATGCTGATGGACTGAGCGCTGATGTCATCTGCTGGGTGAAGTGTTGCGTGCTCCTGTGCTTTCTTTCCAATCAATTATTGTTCAGGAAGCTCCACCACTGCTCCTGAGTGCAAGCGGCACCTATCCTATGACCTGGTGACCTACATCTGCCTGAACCTCTCCCGCTATCAGCAGCTGGTTCATGAATATACAAAGCATAGCCTTGTGCACTGAGTCAGATTGCCCCTGAATTGTACTGCAACATGTCAGATGCTAAACACATTTCAGCTCACAGTCCACTAACTACTCCAGTGCTGCCTGCAGTGCACTCCTTGAAGGGCTTGACACTAAAAGCCTGAAATTTTGGCCTCTGAGTCTTCCCTATGTCCGTTGGGCATGGCTCCCTCCTCAATGTCAACCCAGTAGTATTTTAGGCCTTATCTGATGCTAGCTTTGAACGGAAGATCCTTCAGGTGGTTCATTGAGCTACAGGCAATCCACAGTTCTATTTTTTTTTTTTAACAGCATTTTAGTGTTTTTTGCTGTTGCCCACCTCTTTGTTTGATTGCTTTTAGACACTCTAACAGTCTTTCAATGAACTTTTATCTCTCAATGAACAAGAAAAAGGGCTTTTTGTATGTGACATAAACTCCATTTATTGAGGGACAGCGATTCCACCCCTGTGTTGATGATCATGTTCTTGGTATTGCTTTTCCACAAAACTTAGGCATGCTGGGAGTAGGAGGGATTATTTTGGGCTGGCTACGTTTTTTTGTTTGCTAGGGTCCAAATCCTCCTCACTTTAATCCAACAGTCTCTAAATTATTGTGCCCCTCAAACGCCAAGAAATTAATTTGACAGTAAGTGCATTATTACAAATTTTAAAGCAATTTTTGTTGGGGGAGGGGCTGGCAATAAAAATGGGCCTTCTGGTTGCCTTGGAATGGCTACTTTAGAAACCTATAACAGAGTTTTAGGATTCCTAGTTCTGTGCAATATATACTGTATGATGAAGTAATATTATAGAGGTACCTGTTCTCCAGGTAAAGAAGATTGTCATACACCTAAGGGTCTATTAAGCATTCGCTGTGCAAATATCTCAAACATTCTCACAACAATCACAAATAAATCACACTATTTGCCTTCCTGTAATCATTAGCTCCATGATGATTTTTCTTATTGAGGTATTTCAGGAAAACACCACATCACCACTAGATGGAGCTGACAATCATACGAAATAAACCTATTCGGCAAATTACGGGATTTATTCGTGATGATTGTGCGAATGCTTGAGACATTTGCGCAGAAAATTGTTTCAAAAATAAAACCTAAAAATGATCATGCCAGAATTGCAGAAGGTATGGTAATGAACCTTCCATTTCTATATTCGTAAATGTTGCAATTATTTCTGGTATGACTGTTTTTTTCAAATATTTTCTAATATTTGTGCTGGTACCATAGGTGGTTTGGCTAATTTTTCTTGTTCTGAAGCTCTGGTTAGATTTGTGATCTTCATCACGTTAGAATTTTCTGTGATAAAATGATCATCTATGCTTACCTATTCATTTTCCCATAGGAGTTTTTAAACTGATATTTTGTTTTTTCTTATAGTGCCAGGACCCTGTGATCCTGAAGACTTGATAGATGGAATTATTTTTGCTGCAAATTACCTCGGCTCCACACAGCTACTCTCTGACAAAACTCCCTCAAAAAATGTGCGCATGATGCAAGCACAAGAAGCTGTTAGTCGAATTAAGGTGAGCATATGAATCCACTATGTAAACTTCACATTAGGAAAAGGAAAAAAAAAAAAATTTCTGTCTTTAGCACAAACAAAAAAAACATAAGCGCTCTATAGGCTGAGAATAGGAGGGCATATGCAGGAGTAAGTTCTGGTTAAAATGTCCATAAAGTTCAAGCATGGGCTGATTGCTGGACAATGGAGAAATACTGGCCTGTAGAAGGCTGCAGGCTCTGATAAGAGCTAGAAGGAACTCTGTGGAAATGTACAACAAAAGAGAAAGGAGAGCAGCGCCATCTAAGCGCAGTATAAAAGATGCGTTTAATAACAACAGACAAATGCAAATTCACAGGATGGGCATGATAAACTGGCATGTAAAGGGTTCATCCACTCCAGTGGGAGGGCGAGCTGCGAGGATCCGGGGAATCTTCCCTGGTTCCAGCTGTGCTCCCAGCTGTGTTTGCGGTGTTCCTCCCCCCTGATGGCCGCACTCATTGCCTGAGGAAGAAGCGTGCATGCTTCAAACGCACGCACATCCCACTCCACCTTCTAACCGGAAAGTGAAGTTAGCGGCTCTTCTCTGAGGGACACTGTGTACCCGGAAGTGCTGGGAGCCACCAGCACAGCCGGAACCAGCTAAGATTCCCCGGATCCCCACAGCTTATCCTCCCACTGGAGTGGATGAACCCTTTACATGCCGGTTTATCATGCCCATCCTGTGAGTTTGCATTTGTCTGTTATTAAACACATCTTTTATACTGCACTTAGATGGCGCTGCTCTCCTTTCTCTTTTGTTGTCTTTAGCGTTATGGTAAGCAAAGTCCTGAATTCATTTGGCTATGTATTTTAGAGAATAAATGCTAAGGTAGTCACCAATTCTAATGTCCAAAAAATCTAAATTTCAGTAAACTATTTATAAACATATTATATACATTTTTAGTACTACTGGGTTTTCCACATTGACCAATATATTAAAAAGCCCCACGCTGAATCTGAATATGATGATTGGAGGAAGCACTACACCATTTAACTGCCCTTTGTCTGACAAAGCTCCAAAGCTAAAGCATCATTGGATGAAAAACAGAGAGCAATGCATTCCTATGGACAAATGGATATAAACAGATGATCATTCGTTTGCCTGTTTTTCATTTATCAATGAATAGATAAAAAATGGACAGATGGAATGCCTGTGTGAAAGGACCCTTAGGCCTCAGTTTTTTTTTTGTTTTTTGTTTTTTTACTTCCTTAACTGGACTGGTGTAAACAGAATACTGTATATTGTAAAGGACATGAATATATTTTGTATTTGCAGCTTTGTTTTAACATACTGTATATGGGCATCCTAATCACCTTGAAATTGAAGCTCTCTGTTGCTTTCTTCAGTGATTGCAACACTGTGCATGTTTGGTTTGGTGTTCAGGCCTCAGTGCAGAGGACGGAGAGTAAAAAAGCTATAGCAATAGATGGGATTCATTTAAAGTAAACTCCAACCAAGTGGCATAGGAATAGGGGATTAGAGAGGATAGTGGTCTTTGGTAATACCTAATTGTCTGTATTACTGAGATCGATTTGTGTCATGCTAGAATGGCGCCCATTACCTTCTTCTTTCCAAACATTTACCAGGGAGTTGTATAAAGCCTAAAAAAAAGGATCTAAAGCACCCCAAAAGCTTTGCATCTTTAATAACTTAAGTTCGCCAATAAGGAGTATCACTTAAACTCAAAACTCCCTGCTTCAATCAATGGCTAATACGGGGCAATACTCTGCTACTGCTAAATATTTAGCATGCTTGGTTTGGGAAATCTTGCATTAGGTAATTAGTACAAGAAACACTTTTTGGGTGGCAGGGACAAAGAGGCATATACTACCAGCACATCAGCCTCATCTCATCTTTCTCATGGACAAATACAAGTAAAACTTAAGCCATGAAATTCAATGTACATTTACAACTGGAAGCATTTGAAATCCTTTGATTTTCAATTAATACATTTTAGAGGTGTAGGGTTATCTACAACTTGCGGTAACGCATAGTAACCAATAAAAATTCATTCGTCACTGCTCTGATAACATTAAGCTAAAATCTGATTGGTTGTTATGGATTACTGTACTTTTCATAAAATCATGGATATTACCCTAATCTTAGAATGCACTAAAACGTAGGGATGAAGGGTTACATTCCCTACATCTTCATCTTATGTGCAATGCTGTATCCATATTTAAATATCGGTTACCTCCATTGTTGTTACTTTTACGTTTCACCCAGGGCAGTTTTTGTTTGAGACGGTAAAAAAAAGAAAATCTTTGTTTCCGAATTGCTAATTTGATGTAACCTGCTGTAAAGTCTGCAGTTGTGATGCACAGCATTGACCAGAATTGGAAGACAAAAACATTTCGATTTGCTCTGTCATATGCACCCTTGATTTCTCCAAGCCCACTATATCCCCATTTAGAATTATCATCTGTAATCTATTCGCTAACCATATTCCTGTCTCTGTTTATTTCATGCTAAGCAGATGGCCCAGAAATTAGCCAAAAGCAGGAAGAAGGTGCAGTACTATCTCATCAGTTTGATGTTATGCTCGTTTACATTTTGTTTTTGCATTTTCTTTTTTTTTTTTTCTTCGTGTTTTTGTTTGTAACTACCATAGTTTTTCTCATTTTTCACAATTTGCAGTTTTTCTTTCCAAATAGCCATTTCTCCTCTTTTTGTCACTGGCCATCTATTCATTTCATCAGTCTTATGATAATATATATACAACAGTTGGGTGAAAGATGACCATCAAAAATTGGTGGTAATCATAGAGGCTTGTTAATTTGTCATATATGTAATGTACTTGGCAAATACCATAGCTGCAACCAAACATAAAAATGAAACTTAAGCACAACTTGACAAAAAGATGTTGGAAATACATGTATCATTTTCTATTTAATTTGATGTTACTTTTGTATTTTACTTACTTACTAGTTCTGTTTGTGTGTGATGATTGTGCTTGTATTATTGTGCTTTTGTATAGAAGAAAATATGTCCATCAGAACAATGCTGAAACCATGCTTAATAAACCTTTTATTGTATATTTTTTCTTTGTCTGTATTAACCCTATCTCTTTACAAAAGATCTTGCAGTAAAAATGCAAATCCTACATATACTGAGAGGGTCTCCTTCCATTTTAAAAATCATGTATCATGTAAAAATCATGTATCATGTAAAATGTATTTGTAGAGAAAAAAAGTTAGATTGAGCCCACGTTCACATTGGCTGGATTTGACATGCGATTTGACATGTCAAATCGGAGCCAATTGGCAGCAATGGCACGACGCCAACTTTGCGGTGCCGCACTGATTCCCTAAAGTCGTTTTGGCGACTTCGGGGGGGGTGATTTCAATAGACATCTGGGCAGGAACCTGTCGGACCGAAATGCTGGTTTGAAATGGTGCGAGTTTGGCTGAACTCGCACAATTTCAAACCAGCCTCCGTGTGAACCTAGGCTTAGGCCCCATTCACGCAGGCATACAAATCTGTACGTCTGTGTAATAGAAGCCTAAATCCAACTTTTTCTCTATAGGTATATTTTGGGACTACTAACGTTGGGTGCTTTTTATATGTAGGTCTTGCATTGTACTGCAAGCTTTGCTTTAAAAATGTATTCACCCTATACTAATATTATATGAAATAATTCCACTTGCCTTCTGTGTCCTGAAGAAAGATTTTAAATGACCCATCCTCCTAGCTGCTGTCATTTTTTATTGGGTCTCCAATGTGTGGCCCGCAGGGCACATACGGCCCGAAAGGAAGTTTTTTTTCTGGCCCACAGCTAAGACTTCCTGCAGGGTCGATCTCTGCTCAAGCTATGTCAGGCTGTAGAACCTGCACTGCATACTTGTTCCCATCAGCATGCAGCAGAGGTCCCGCAACCAGGCGCCTCACTGTCTTGTTGGTTGATAGGACCGCCGGTGTCCTGGCAACCAATGAAGTACTTCAGTGCAGATCTGTAGCATCTCCTGGGTCCCTCCCCGCTGCTAGCATCAGTTTCCTTTTACAGCTATAATTTTGTATACAATGTGCCTGTGTAACAGCAGGGCAGGAGCTTGGAGGTGCAGCAGATCTGCACTGAAGCCAGTCTAAACTGTCTAATTAGTGTAAAGGACACAAATGTGGGAGATACTGCTGCTGATGGTGACACAAATGTGGAGGGCTCTGAAGGGGGCAAAAATGTGTCAAGGGGCTCTGATAGGGACACAAATGTGCGTGGAGGGCTCTGATAGGGACACAAATATGTAGGGGAAAGTTCTGATGGGGACACCGATGTGTGAGAGAAACTCTGATGGGGAGACAGATGTACAGGGAGATGTACAGTAAGGCCCTATGCATACTAGAAGTTAAGCCTCCATGCATTAGGCTCTGGCATTTAGGTGTGGGTGGAGGATACAGGTGCACCATCCAGCCCTGCTTTCCGCAGTCTGTCAAATTCTATTTGATTCCGCTGCTGCAGATTTATTTTGATAAATGGCTAACTGATTTTTTGCGGCCTGTGAATATGCGTAAAATATACAATGTGGCCCTCGAAGTGAAAAGTTTGGAGGCCCCTGGTGTATTTTGATTTATGCAGAATTTGGAGGAGCAGGGCCAGAACGCCAGCAGTTTTGAAGACATTGTAGGCTTCTCAACAGTTGAACTCTTAATGCTGACCTGCCAAAAAATCCTTCGAAAATCTGTCATTTGGTCCGATCATCCGTTTTTCGTGCAGTTAGTGGGCACAAATAGAAAATCGTTTTCAACTTTTCAGAGCCGAAAAATCGAAGGAACAGTTTTGAAAATCTGCTGACTGAATAAAAAACGAACGATAAATTGAAAGGTTAATTTAGTGTTTCTCGACCAACCTGTTTGCACTAGGTATATGTGACAAACTGAATTAATTTACGGTATGTCCATTGAACGATTTATCTTTCGAAATTCGGTCATTACATGATGGCACAATCGTCTGCTCTCACGGCTGAGTTTTTATTTTTCGAAAATGAGTTTGTCTGATATTTCGGCTAGTGTATGGCCAGCATAAGTGTCTTTAGAGTTTGGAAGAAGTATGTGTACTTGTATACAAACTTTGTGTTTTTGCTGCTCACTTATAATCAAAAGCAGGTTAGAAATGTATGATCACAAACCATTTTTTCTATTGCTGCAAGCACTTGACATTTTGTACCATAAATGTGAAAAGTTATGAAGAGGAAATTAAAAATCTGTTCATGTATTATAAGGACTATGTATAGTGTGAACTAAAATCTGCATCTTTCTTAAATTAGAGTTATTCATATTTTTAGTTTCTTTTCTCATAACAGAATTGGTGTTACAATTGCCTGTCATACAGAAAAATAAAAGTTGTATTTCTTAGAGTCTTAATGCTCCTTTGTTATATTTTTAGGCTGCAGAAGGGGAAGCTCAGCCAATGACAGAAGTGGACTTATTTATTTCTACGCAGAGAATAAAAGTATTGAATGCTGACACCCAGGTGTGTATGAATCACTCTGTGGATCTATTTGGCTAGTTTGTCAGTAAGTGACTGTACACTTTTTATTAAAGAAAAGACTGCTAGCAGGTATTTTAATGTAGATCAAGGGGACTGAGTCCTTCTTTTATGTACAGTAAAACCTTGGATTGAGAGTAACTTGGCATTTTGCAAGACCAGCAAAATTGTTTTATAAATTTTGACTTGATAAACAAGTAGGGTCATGTCACAACTGAGTATAAAAAAGAAGAGAGGTGCCTCTAAGTGTAGCAATATGGTTACATTTAATAAAGGTACAACATTTAGCAACTTACATGGTTGATAAATAAACAGGCACATCTAAGTATGCAGGCATGCGGGGGAAATCTGTCCACACCGCCATTGACATCATCCCTTCCACGCTGCGATCCACGAGCGCTTCAAGCCTCACTTACGGATTACTCTACTGCAGGGTAGTCTTCCCGTTCACGACTGCATACTGACAGCGGTGAGAGCCAGAGGCGCCAAAGATGGTCTATGTGGACAGCTTTACCCCAGTCGCCTGCATTCTTAGATGTGCCTGTTTTAATCACTAACCACGTGAGTTGCTAAATGTTGTACCTTCATTAAATGTAACCATATTGCTACACTTAGAGGCACTTCTCCTCTTATATACTCTGTAGCTCCTGCTAGATTTTGCTTCTAATCCCCTTGTGGAGGCGCCATTTGTGGATGGACATTTTATGGTTACACAACCTATAACATTGCTATAATCTTTTTATATGGACTAGAAACTGAATGACTTATGAATTAAATGGTTGTGGAACGTATCATCTGAGTTTCCATTATTTCTTATGGGGTAATTCAATTCTATATAAGAGTGCTTTGGATCACAAGCATGTTTCCAGAACGAATTCTGCTCGCACCTGTCAGTTTTTTTTTTTTGCTGTCTTTGCCCCCATCAGGGGCAGACTGGCAACTTTCGGCCCAGGAGGCAAGTACAGACCAGAGGCCCATAGTGCAGCGACTCGGCCCCCCTCCCACTCTCCCTCTTCCTGTCCTCATGACCCTCATTGCAGGCTGAAGCCCCGCTCCAGGTGCTCTCTACTCACCAGCTGAATCCAGCTTCTCAACCTGGCCAGCAAGGGGCAGTTGGGGAAGCTGGGACAGCTCGGTTGGAGCTGGCCAGGAGAGGAGCATCTCCAGTGGGGCATAGAACCAGCCTCTGCTCAGACACAGTTTACACCATCCATGCTGGGGGGGAGGCCTGCGCTCTGTTCTTGTCTTCAACCCACACTCAGTAGGTCAGTGGCGGGGACTTTTTACTTCTCTCCACCATGAATCCTTTAAGCATGTCTGTGGCAGAAGCGGTGAAGCCTTTTTACAGGACATCAGAGCGGCCCAGGGGGCAATTGCCCCCATGCCCCCTGGCCCAGTCCTCCCCTGGCCCCCATTAAGCAGATTCATCTTCTTTATTTGTCCTATTTACCATTATCATTGAAAGTGAAAGCAAAAGACAATCCCACATTTTGGGTTGTCCCCAGAAATGTAATAGAGGGGAAATCTTCCAATGGGAACACTAGTTCTTGTGACCTAGGGAGTCCCCGAGAGAGTCTCCCCTATTTTGCAGGGATTTCCTCCCTTTTTTTGTTTGGCTATTGGACAGGAAGTGAAGGGAAATCTCCACAATGAAACACATATGACGAAAAAAAAATCTGACAGGGATTTTAACTCTCCCTTGCACTAGCCAAAATGAAAAGAAAGTTTCACTCATAGTTCTACTTTAACTGTCCGCTGGGTTAATCTTCTGTGATTTATACTATAGCATACAAATTCCAGGGAGCCATTCTTCATGCTCAGACACCTCACTTCAGGTTTGGACTGGCATCTTAACTTTAAGCAGAAGTTTGGGTATGCATATTTTTACGTGGGAAAAAAAGGAAAGATAGTTCCACGCTATGGACTAGTTAATTGTATACTAAAAAAGCTGCTGCCCCCACTGAAATAACTACCAAAGTAGATGTCAAGGATAAATAAAAAGTAAAAAGGGGTGGGTATGGCGCTGCTAATGGTATGCAAAAAATGTGCAGTAATTTAAATTAATGTGTCAAAAAACATCAAAATAAATAACCAGAGAAAAACCAGTATGTCAAACTTGCACAAATGAAATAATAAAGTGCTTAAACATTAAAGTAAGGGGGGGGGGTTCTAGTATAACATAAAGTCCATTGGGGAAATTGTGTCCAATCACAACCTTGAGACAAGTGAGTAAAGAAGCTGAAAATTCCACACAAATGAGCGGTGTCTGTGTATCACTCGTGCTCCCCCCTGTGTAGTTGCACTCACCATATAGATCTCCCCATTCAAGGGGTAGCCCCCCTCATTCACAGTAACAGTGACTGTGGATTTTCCCACGAGTGCCTCTGTTTCCTTAACTTACCTTGCCTCAGTGCTAACCTGAACCGCCTCTTCTAAAGTTGCATTGGTCGAGCTTGGATCATAATACGTATGCATGTGTCAATACGTGGAAGATGGGAAATCGCTAAAGTAGGCACTGCTACTACAGTGATTGCCACTGGTGTCCAAGTCTCCTACTGAGTGGCTGACCTGCTACCTAATTTTAAGAGCAAGAGGAGATGTTTATTGTACTAGTGTGGTATGCCAACATCCCTTGAACATATACAGCCAGGGAAAATATCCCTCATGGGACTTTTTTAGGCAACCAATAGAATAGTGTGTTTAAAAACTATAACATTTAATAATTGGCACACATAAAAATATCAAAGATAAAAAAAAAATTACGGCCTACTGGAGTATAGAAAAAAATACATATAGGCATAATTTATACATGCAAATGTTTATACATGTTAGTTCTTATACCCAGAAAAAAAACACCCGACGTGTTTTAATTCCTTTTTCCTCAGGGGTGTATCCAAAATATTGCATTATATCTGTAATAAAGTACAGAAATCAATATATGTACATTTATGGGGAATATGGTAAATCACACCAATATCTTTATAATCAAAACACAAATAAATGCCTGTATATACATCACCAAAGCCACATATGATTAAAAATGTTATTGGGTGCTGTTCAGAGATTTAAGAGAGGGCTTGCAGTCCAAAAATCAGGGTACCCACCATCAGCTGCCACTAGGGCCAGAAAAAAACACCACAGCCGTTGGCCCATAATATGGTCTAAAGGATATTAAATATAGTATACATAATGAGGGGAATGCTTCCTGTTTAGATATGTATATGTGCATCTGTTGGATGGATAGAGTATATAGTTCCACTAAAAAAGCATGACAGCAGTAGGTATATAGCCTTCTTATCTATAGACAAGTATGTCCTAGATGTACCATCCAATCCAAGGAGCCTTTTATGAGTCATCACCTGTGCTTCCGAAAAATGCAGCACTTGTACGCCATGCAATATGTACAAAATATACCTGCATCGAGAGTTTCTCTCCCAGCAACGCAGGCATCTCCTTCTGCTTAATAGACACGGGGTAGCTCGCCCAGCACAGGCGCCAGTTTGGGAACACTTTGTATCTTCTCAATGAATGCAAAGTGTTCTGTGACTGGACGTGGATGATTGTGATCTCACTGCCCTACCTCTCCATCTCATCTTGTCAGAGAACATTTTGTGTGCATTGAAAAAAAGCAACTTGTTCTCTGAATGGTGTCCACGCAGCAGAGCACCCACTGGGCATGAGACCTGGAAGCCAGTGTCAATCACTGTAATAGCGGTACTCACTACAGTGTTTTCTAGCTTCCACGGGGATCTTCCAGGTTTCACGCATGCATGCATACTTACCATGGTCCAAGCTGTGCCACTGGAACTATGCTGCAAGATTCAAACCTTAACATCAACTTTTATATATATATATATATATATATATATATATATATATATATATATATATATATATATATATATATATACATGTTTTGGATAAAGAGAAAAAAGTTTAAAATTCTTGTTAATTTTTCGTTGTCTATGGCCTGGTAGGGAGATTTTCCTTTGCTTTTTATCTTGAAGATGGATGCAGTGCAAGTACCTGAATTTGACTTTGTATCAGCCTCTTGCAGTTCACTATACAGCAGAGCTCAAACAAAGAAAGAGAGAAAATATTTGCGGATAGTTGGAGAGAGCACAGAGCCAGCTCCTCAGTATGCTGCTTCTTCTTTCACTGTCCATTTACAGGTTGGAGAATTGAAAGACCTGTAAGTGTAACCTAACTTCAGGAGAGAAAAATCAGGTCCCCTGCCTGCCAGTCAGGGCTGCGCTGTTTAGCAGAGTTGTGCAAGTCCTTCTTCACATGGGCATTTTAGATGTAGCCACCGGATTGCAGTAGCAAGAACCAGGGAATTCTTGCTGCTGTAGTAACCAGGGCATGTGAATAGCAATGGCCACTGAGTCTTTTTAAACTAGTGACAGGCTGACAGTAGCTGCCGCTGTGGGCATGTACCTGCGCGCAAAGCAGTTATCTGCAGTTAGGCTGGCCATACATGATCCAATTTTCTGTCCAATTTTCTTGAAATTTACCTTCAAGTATGTAGTACAAAGGCCTGCCTAATTTGATACAAGTGAAAGTGTTGTTTAGCTTTGACCTCACATTATGTGGTTAATCTATCAGAAAATTGTACAACAAAAATTGAACATGTATGGCCAGCCTAAGGGATGAAAGTCCAGGCCTGGACGTAGTCAGCTAATTTTTGCTGCTGGAATCTGGTGACTGGATTAACACAAATGGACAGGTAAAACAATCCCTTTATATGAACTTCATCTGCACATTTATAAGGGTCCTTTCACACGGCCACTCCGCTGCTTTAGTCCGCTGCGGGACTTTTTTTTTTTCACGGAGCGGATGACATTTGTGTCATCCGCTCCGTGTGCCCGCATATCATCCCATCCGTTTGCGGATGATATGCGGACATAATGTAAGTATATGGCATTGCGGATGTCAGCGGATGACACCGCTGACATCCGATTTTCCTTCCTTTCCGTTTTTTACACGGATGAAAAAATAGGGTTCTGTTCCATTCGAAAAAACGGAACAGAACTGAAAGGAGGAAAATCGGATGTCAGCGGATGGTATTCCGCTGACATCCGCAGTGCCATTCACTTACATTATGTCCGCAAATCATCCGCAAAAAAATAGGATGATTTGCGGACACACGGCGCGGCCGTGTGAAAGGACCCTAACAAAGTAATATATATGTTGTTGTAGGACAAACAAGGTTTTTTTTTTTTTTTTTTGGTGTCTTTGTCTTACAACAATAATTTATCCATGAACATAACAAAACTACACTTTTTTTCCCATTCTATTATTTATCTTTTTGTAAAATGATGATGCTGACACAAAGCATCGAAGCCATATTTTACATACTAAATAAATGACTTTTTTTTTTCTTTTTTCATTTTGTGATTATTTTTAATAAACACTAAAACAAATTAATGAACAAAACAAAAAAAGTTTAAAAACTAAGAGCAAAAAAAAAGAAAAATCACCAGGAAATCAATAGTTTAGGGGAGAAGAGGAATAATGAGTTAATTAGGGTTGATTAGCCTGAACTAAGGGTTAATAAGGGGTTAAAGGTCTATTTTTTTTTGGGTGCAAGCAGCAGAAGGATGTAAAACAAACACCTTGTGTACTTTCGGTGTGTATAGCACATCCAGTGTCCACAACTGGTTGAATTTTTTTTTTTTTAAACATACATTTTCTATGAATTTATGAATAGTGAAAAATGTCTCACAAGGGAAGTTTAATGCAAATTAGCCTTTTTTTTAAATTTGAAATGTTGTAACCTCAAACTACAGGTAAAGAAAATAAAATAAATCCAGCTAAGTACTGATATATAATCACCAATCATTTTTACCTTCATTATTAGTTTGAAGTTCTTCTAAGCAATTCAATCAGGACAGAGGCGTAACTAGAACCTTCAGGGCCCCAGTGCAAGAAACCATGAAGGGCCCCCCGGACCCCTGGCCGGGGCCCTTCCCTTCAAGCCTGGGGGGAGCACAGTGGGGGGGGGGCAGCACAGTGGGGGGGGACCAGGGGAGCACGCAGGGGCCCAGAGACAGAAGAACACAAGTGAACTGGATAGGAGGGGCGGCGGGGGCAGCATACAGAGGAACCAATCTCCTCCATTTTCTCCTGCAGCTACAGGAGGAAAAAGGAGTACAGTGATTTCTCTACATGCTGCCCCCGCCACCCCTCCTATCCAGGTGTACAGGGGAGCCACACAGGCCCCCTTGACCATGGGGCCTGGTAGCAATCGCAACCCCTGCAACCCCTGTAGTTACGCCCCTGAATCAGGAAATTACTGTTAAGGTTATTATGACCAGAGCTCCAAAACAAAAATTTCCTGATAAAGTTCCTAAGACCCAACAGAACTTTCAGTCTGAATTCTCTAAAAACATTCAAAGTGCATTACAACAAAAGATATGGAAAGTCTTAGCTTTCTTTACAAAGCAGCTACATCCTGGGTAGAAAACCCTGTCCCCTGCCAACTTGGTGTGGTCTCTCTGCAGAGGTCCGGCCCACCCCTGCTATGTCCAAGCTAGAGGTCTCCAATCAGCAGGGAGCTTGTGCTTTGCTGATTGCAGTGCGGTCAGTCTGGCTCTATGGATCTGCCTGAGGAAGAGGCATATCAGACCACTACTTCCAGAGAGAAAGGGTCCTTCTCTACAATATGCAGACTTTGAACACCTGCTGTTTTGATGCACCTAAAATATATTTAGCTGCTTTAAACCAAAAGTTCATTTGAACTTTGAAAATTCCACATTCAGGCTTGTTCAGAATTTTTGGATCATAGCAATATTTCTCTTTATCTTGTTTTAGCAGACCACTTGACCACAGATGAGCGAGCACTTTACTTTGCGTACATGTTAAATCCATTCTAAAGGTTTGGATCCGATCCATGCGTCTTTTGTTTTTAAAAATAAAAAATAGGATCATGCTGTAGAAAACATATTTTGGTAGAAACTCAATCCTTCCCACTCTACCTCAAATCTATTTCATGATCTATACCAGCCTTTCTCTGGAACACCTAAAATACTTTTCAGGTCTCAGGGAACCCTTACTAAAAGCAGTTCTTTGGGGATCAATGGGAAAATGTCCTTTACATTGGTGGTCAGTTGGAAGAATTGTCCCTTACCATGGTGGCCAGTGGGAAGAATTGTCCCTTACCATAGTGGCCAGTGGGAAGAGTTGTCCCTTACCATGGTGGCCAGTGGGAAGAATTGTCCCTTACCATGGTGGCCAGTGGGAAGAATGCCCCCTTACATTGGTAATCAGTTGGAGGAATGCTCTTACAGTCACAATCCAATTGTCATCCTTACAGACAGTTAAAAATGTCTATGGAGTCATGCCACTGGATCTGCCAAATGGTGTTGACCCTGGAACTTTGCAGGCTATATCATATGAGAGGGCAATCAGCCACCGCCCAAGGAACCCCTAGTAACCTCTGGGGAAACCTTAGCTGAGAATGGCTGGTCTATACAAAAATGCTCTGACAGAAAAATGGTAATGACCAACAGTGAGCAAAAGAATTGAAGTTGGGAAAAAAAAAAAAGTATATGTATTCCTCGGTACCCACATATCAGCCTAGTCAAGGTCAAATTTGAAGTGGTTAGGTTTTGTCTTGATTATCTATACATGGGCTGATCAGCGCAAAAGGTCCAGTATGGCTTGGAACATAATAGGTACTGGTAGAATTTGACGAAATATTTTTTTGGTTAATAAAACTATTAAAATGTAAGATTGCCATTAATGCAGACTGTGCGCCGCAATGTTGGATACTGCTTTATTGGTGCACTGGTCTTTATTAATGCATTTGTCATAAGATCTGAGTTAGGGTAAAAGGATAACTGGTAAGTGGTGTCGCTGTGGGCTTAACAGTCTTTTAAGTTACCTGCCTCCAGTACTGTATTGCAGGTTGGTATGACCTAGGGACATTTAGGTTTTCTGCTTTCTTCTCTCGGTGTGTGAGAACATGCAATCTTAGCTTTTTGACACTTTTAGCCAGAGCTCCTCGAGGACAGGCCTGGCCTTCTGGTCTGTTTACTTCTTTCTGTCAATTCTCTTTCTTATAGAAACTGGGTCTTCACATGCCTCGTAGCTGACTGAGTAACTGTCATCTTTGACATTGAGGCTAGGAAAGTTAAATGGGGAAATAAATCGTTCTAGTCTATGTAACAGAGCCTTGGCTGTGCCTCAGCTTCAGCAGTCTCAAGAGGATAAGTCTCTGTTCTTCTGCCACACTTTTCCTTAAATAACTGTTTTCATGCTGCTTGTCTGTAGGAGACAATGATGGATCACCCTTTGAGGACAATATCATACATTGCCGATATTGGAAATATCGTTGTCCTGATGGCACGCAGACGAATGCCACGAAGTAACTCTCAAGACAATGTGGAGGCTTCTCACCCATCCCAAGATGGAAAGAGACAGTACAAGATGATCTGCCATGTCTTCGAGTCTGAAGATGTAAGTACCATGTGTCTTTACATTGTATGTAGGTGTTCAGCATAAGACAACCATTGCATCACAGACAGGGTACACCTGAGACAATTATATCTTAAGCTCTGGCTATGTCTTATTTAGAGAAGGTCATTTGAATCTGAATACTTAATAGACCAGTGCCAATAATTTATCTGTACCTCTGTACTGGATGACTGCATTTTGGGTAGGTATGTTAAAGCTGTCGCTTGCTTGCATTCATTGCTACTAATACTGACAAATATTTTAGGAGGCAAAACCAACTTATGTTAAAAAAAATATATATATATATATATATATATATATATATATATATATATATATATATATATATATATATATATATATATATGTGTGTGTGTTTGTATATGTATATGTGTATATATATATATATATATATATATATGTGTGTGGGTATATATGTATGTATGTATATATATATATATATATATATATATATATATATATATGCAAGATTAGGTCACACCAAAGGTTTCAGATTTACTGAACTATGAGGGAAACAGATGGTGCTGTTTTGACCATGTTTACTTTCTAACACGCTAATTTTGTGAAGTAAAGGGTAGTGTTTGAATGAGCAGCCTTAATGCAGCTCTATCATTAGTATTTTTATTCCACAGTTCTGTTCCCTATGGGACAAAGTACATATAGTCCCATGTTTCTACGTGCTTTCTAACCATAGTTATGAGATCAGACCTGCTCCCCTCACATCCTGCCGCAGCTAATCAGACAACCGTTTTGAAGAAGATGGTTGATTCATAGCTAAAGCTTGCCTCCGCTGTGAACAATTTCCTGAGACAAACAGCAAGAGAAATGCAGAGGGAGGGGTGACGTGTTGGCCTCTGCATTCCTCTTGCCTTTGCTTGTCTCAAGAAAAGTGTTCAAGCTGTAGCTATGAATCAACCATCTCTTTCAAAGCTGTTGTCTGACCGGCTGAGGGGAGGGAAGCAGGTCAGACGTCATAACTATGGTTATAGAACTAAAAAAAAATTCTAATGATAGACCTTCTTTAAATGGTGATTTAAGTAATGAAGCCTGTAAAGATAGAAGTACAGAGGCTGCCATTGCTGACTACTTAAATGTTAGCGGTCTGGTTGTCTCTTTAGTCACTGACCTGCAACAAGCATGCAATAGCGAAATTAGATTAAAAAAAAAAAAAAAAATCTGATTCACTTGTTCTGGATCAGCGATTCTGAAATAAATGAATGCATTTGGATCAGTACAACAGCCAGGCAACTAGCATTTGCAAAGGGTGAGTTCAGCTATGGCAACCTAAGTATTTTCTTGTTACAGTTTCCTTTAACTCTGCCATGACGGAGGATAATATAAATAGCCTCCGTTGTAAGAATAAAAAATTGTATTTAGGGCACTGTAAGTGGCTAGCACATTAAAATCAAGCATTTTAATATAGTAGGTGTTTATGTAGAGCTTTTTCCAAGAACACATGCCTTGGTTCATCACCATTTAATCAAGACCTACTTTGTATTAGAATAAACTATCTCAGTGTAATGTAATAGCTGGAAAGTCCGTATTCATAAATGTTATATATTAGGGCTTGCAGTCCTCAATTTAATTAGAGCTCATTATTCACACTTGTGTGGGTTTAAATCAGTCCTAAGTCACAATGGGATATGTGGACAAGTAATGCTTCCATTCCTGTGTCTCATTTTTTCCCTTGGAAGAGCTGCTGAAATTAATGACACCAGTGTCGCTTCCTGTTAGCATAGCTGATCTAAACAGTATGCTGCTACGTAAATAGAATGCCATTTTGCTTTTTTTTTTCTTCCCACCCGGGAATGCTTTTTAGATTTGTTGCTTATTTCTTTCTGTGCTGAAATAATTGAAAGTTCTGCTGCTTTTTCACTGTAGCCAGTGTGTGCTCATTTAATGCACCTCCCCAGCATGAGTGGTGCAGTGACACAGCTGTAATGAGGACAGGGTATGAATTTCCTAAATGGAGGGATATTGGCTAACCTTGCCAGCAGGTCATATTTGGTCACTGGCTGTGACCTTGCCTACAGTCTCTTTGCAGGCAGTTAAAATAAGATGGATGACAGATGCTAATTAGGTGCAATTACCAGGGGATTTGTGCCCAGAATATACACTTGCGTACCAAAAATCTTTTGTGACATTCACTGTTCCATATCTTGTTCTTTCCTTAAGCATTTCTATTTCCTTACATGAAGTGCTTTTTATTGTAATTGGATTCATTAGATACACTAAATATATATATATGTATATATATATATATATATATATATATATATATATATATATATAATTTTTTTTTCTCTTTTGCTGACAGTTGAATAAAAAAAAAAAATCACATTGTTGTAACAGACAGCTGTGGACCCAGACCTGATGTGAAAATTGTACTTGCTTGTCTTAAACTTCCTACGCCAGTGGTCTCCAAACTGCAGCCCTGGGGCCCGATGTGATGCTTGCCTTCATCCAGGCCCTTGGGGCACTAGTCCTCCGAATGACACCAATGATAGGGCACCATTCCTCCCACTGACACCAATGATGGGGCATCATTCCTCCCACTGACACCAATGATGGGGCATCATTCCTCCCACTGACACCAATGATGGGGCATCATTCCTCCCACTGAAACCAATGATGGGGCATCATTCCTCCCACTGACACCAATGATGGGGCATCATTCCTCCCACTGATACCAATGATGGGGCATCATTCCTCCCACTGATACCAATGATGGGGCATCATTCCTCCCACTGATACCAATGATGGGGCATCATTCCTCCCACTGATACCAATGATGGGGCATCATTCCTCCCACTGATACCAATGATGGGGCATCATTCCTTCCATACCAATGATGGGGCATCATTCCTCTCACTGATACCAATGATGGGGCATTTTCTACTTCCACAGGACACAGACTGCCACCCCCTGAATCCTGAAGGACAGTAACCTGGCCCTTTGTTTAGAAAGTTTGGAGACGTCTGTCCTACACTGAGTACTTCCACCATCAGCACTATCTGCCTGTTCCAAAAAGCTGTCAAATGAATTCCCTTTGAATCTGAATTAGAAGTGCAATGGTCTTTATGTACAGAGCATAAGGGCCATTAGGCTTGGCAGAAAGTTGACACAGGTAACTTGTTGTTCTACAGGCCAAACAGTACAGTGTAGATTGCACATTTTTTTTAAAAATGTGTGTGTATATATATGTGTGTGTGTGTGTATATATATATATATATATATGTGTGTGTGTGTGTATATATGTATGTATATATATATATATATATATATATATATATATATATATATGTGTGTATATATATATATATATATATATATATATATATACTGTATATATATTTATATACACCCTGTTCCAAATTATTATGCAAATTATATTTTTCTCATTTACCTAAATAATTGGTGTAAATAACAGTCAGCATAATTTACATGTTATCAACTATTAAGAGTACAATTCAAATTTTATTGAACAAACCTCCTAATGATAACAGTATTTTTTTTTAAACCTAAAAAACTTACAATGCACTGTTTCAAATTATTACGCACAGTAAGTTTCAAAACACTTTATAGGTTGTAAAGAACTGAAAATTGTCATTTGTTGTGTTTGCAGCATATTTAATGAAATCAAAAGCTATTTCAATCAAACTTATAACAACATTTTAACTTTTTAAACATTTAAACATAGGACCCCTTATTTGATAGCAGCTTCACAAGTCTTGCATCCATTAAACATGTGAGTTTTTGGACAGTTTCTGCTTGAATTTGTTTGCAAGATGTCAGAATAGCCTCCAAGAGCTGCTGTTTGGATGTAAACTGCCTCCCACCCTCATTGATCTTTTTGCTTGAGGATGCTCCAAAGGATCTCAATAGGATTGAGGTCAGGGGAGGATGGAGGCCACACCATGACTTTCTCTTCTTTTATCCCCATAGTAGCCATTATTGCAGAGGTATTCTTTTTGCAGCATGAGATGGTGCATTGTCATGCATGAAGGTGATTTTATTACGGAAAGCATAGTTCTTCCTTCTGTACCAGGGAAGAAAGTGGTCAGTCAGAAACTTCACATACTTTGCAGAGGTCATTTTTTCACCTTCGGGGACCCTAAAGGGGCCGACCAGCTCTCTTCACATGATTCTGGCCCAAAGCATGACTCCACCACCACCTTGCTGACGTCGCAGCCTTGTTGGAACAGGGTGGCCGTCCACCAAACATCCACTACTCCATCCATCTGGACCATGCAGGGTTGCATGGCACTCATCAGTGAACACAGTGTTTGAAAATTATCATGTATTTTTCTGCCTAATGCAGCCATTTCTGCTTGTGAGCATTGGTTAGCGGTGGCCGAATAGAAGGTTTATGCACAGTTGCAAGACTCTGGAGGACTATACACCTTGATGTCTGTGGGACTCCAGAGGCACCAGGAGCTTCAGATATCTGTTTGCTGCTATGTAATGGTAAATTAGCAGCTTCTCTCTTGATCCGATGCATGGATCTGGCAGAAACCTTCCTCAATGTGCCTTTATTTGTACAAACCCGTCTGTGCTCTGAATCAGCCACAAATCTCTTAATAGTGCGACGATCACGCTTACGTTTTTTGTGAAATATCTAATGTTTTCATACCTCGTCCAAGGCATTGAACTATTTCACTCTTTTTGGCAGCAGAGAGATCCTTTTTCTTCCCCACATTGCATAAAAATGGTGCTCTGCTTAATAATGTGGAACACCCTCCTTTAGTAGTTTTTCCCTAAAATGGGCTCACCTGGCAATATAATTATCACAGGTGTCCGAGATTGTTTTCAGTGATCAAAAGAGCCTTGAGACACAATGACATCAAATGAGTTAAGCTGAAAAACAAAATATTTAATCTTTGTGACACTTAAATAGAATTTGCATAATAATTTGGAACAGGATGTATGTATGTGTGTGTGTGTGTGTGTGTGTGTGTGTGTATGTGTATATATATATATATATATATATATATATATACATTATATTTTAGTAACAAGAAAGAGCAAAGCCTGTAGGATTTCTCCAAGTAATTAGATCAAGATCAAGGGTCTCCAAACTTTCTAAATTCAAGGGCCAATTTATTGTCCTTCAAACTTGTGGAAAAAGTGGAAATTTTCCTAGCGTCAATGAGAGTAAATATCGCATTTGGTATTGGGGAAAAATAGTGTCCGATCATGGAAATCGGTGGGAACAATATCTCCTTATCGTTGGTATCTTCAGGAAGAATAGTACCCCATCATTGGTGTCAGTGGGAGGAATAGCGCACTATCATTGGTGTCAGTGGGTGGAATAGTGCCCCATCATTGGTGTCAGTGGGAGGAATGGTGCCCCATCATAGATATCATTGGGAGGAATAGTGCCCCATTGTTGGTATCGTTGGGAGGAATAGTGCCCCATCGTTGGTGTCAGTGGGAGGAATGGTGCCCCATCATAGATATCATTGGGAGGAATAGTGCCCCATTGTTGGTATCGTTGGGAGGAATAGTGCCCCATCGTTGGTGTCAGTGGGAGGAATGGTTCCCCATTGTTGATGTCAGTTGATAGAATAGTGTCTTGTGGGAGAAATGGCACCCCAAGTGTCGGATAAAGACAAGCAAAGGGCCACAGTTTGGGGACCACTGTTCTAGATTAACCATAATATGTCAAAGTCCTCCTGTATACAGGATTGGTTGATGGGGGCCAATATTTATACCATCTTTAGAGTATTCTTTACTTTTCCAAGGTTCAAACTAACTATAACGTTCACAAAAAAAAGTACTTAGACACTTCTGCCTGCAGTATTCATATATAAAGCAAACATTTTTTTTTTCCAGCAGACCAGATACATTTAATTTTGGCAATTTACCAAAGGCAAATAGGTTGTTCACTTTCACTTTAAAAGGAAATTTTCATTTGCCAGACAGTTTTCCCTTAGCTTAGTGAATGTAGTGAAAATTCACTTTGCAAAGAATATTGAATTGGGTGCGGGGGGGGGGGGATGTTTTTGCTTGCACATGATTGGATAGTGGAAGTCAGCAGCACTTCATTTCACTCACTAAGCAAAAAAACCTACCCAATCTTAATTTGTTAAATGCCAAGTATAAGAATTTTTTAAAGGCAGTGAGATGCATGCATATCTTAGGCCTCATTCACACGAGTGTACTTCTACACGAAGGGCTGTGTTTGCCCACCCAGGTTTTCCATGAATCTGTGTGTAGGCAGTTCCATTCAAGTCTGTTGTAACACAACAGCTACATGGACACTGCCACTGATCCCAATTTGACAGCAATGCAGGTTCGGGTATGTGCCCCTGAACACTCTGTGTTTGGGGACACGCATCTGCATGGCTGTCAGATTGGGACCAGTGTCTGTGTCCTTGCTACCACTGCATTCTAGTAGACATGGGACTGCCTGTGCATGGATGCATGGAGCACCTGTGCAGGCAATCATTGCCCTTTGCATGGATATATGCTTAAGTACACACGTGTGAACAAGGCCTCAGTGATAAGATTTTTTTAATCATGTTTGTTTAAAATGTAATTTTTATGTTGGAACTTTTACACCATGCTTGGCAATGTCAGTTACTATAGGTAAGAGTTTATCTTGGCTGCCTTCTGCACTCCAAATGGCAAGAAAGTTTGCACTCTTTATCTAAAGTTTATATCACCCTGACCAGCCCTTCTAAAGCTCCCTACATACATTTGATTGTACCCAGCTGCACAACATGACTGTAAAAATATCTGTGTAGCAAAATTCTTTCTGCAAATATAGAATTTCTCATTGAGTATACTTGCATATTTGAGCTTATATGAAAAAGGAAGGGGGGCTCTGGGGATCAACCTGTCTAGGCAGATAGTAAGCAGCCATTAAAAGGCTTCCTGACAATTAACGTTGCCCACTATGCAACCATAGTCAGCAATATTGGACAAACTTGTGTAGGCGCCTTCAGGACCCTTATGGTTATATGCTACTAAACGAATCACAAATAAATGGAAGCCTAGAAGACTGATGGCAGAAAAAGAACAAGTGGTCCACCAAGTTTGTTCTTCTGTTTCTCCAGAAGTGAATAAAGCCCAGCTCCAGCCAAAACATGTTCTTTTATTTTGAATAGAGCAGGGAAGGGATAGCGCTTTTCAGGTTTTTATTACTCTGTCCTTTTAGGGGGAGAGTTCTAGCTCTTGGAAATATGTCCAAGGCACAGAACCATGTTTTTAACAGTCATAAAGAATTTGAACAACTATTTTGTTGCGATCTGTGCTTTACTGCCTTGGTTGCTTCAAACGTTTCTTCTACAGAAGCATAGGGACAGGAAGTGAGACTTTGGGACAGGAAATGAGTAGACTTTTTTTGTCCATAGGTGCCTGTGCATGCAATATTCTAATTCATCTTAATGAATAGCTGTACACAGCAACTACAGGTCCCAAGTGATTACACAGGATCTACATGCTGTATGCCTGTGTGCGGTAGCCCTTTAACCACTTCTGGACCGGAAGCATTTGCCCCCTTAATGACCTGTCCATATTTTGCGATTCAGCACTGTTACTTTAACGGACAATTGCGCAGTCGTGCGATGCTGTACCTAAATAAAATTTATGTCCTTTTTTTTCCTGCAAATAGAGCTTCCTTTTGGTGGTATGTGATCACCTGTGCGATTTTCTATTTTTTGCGTTCTAAACAAAAAAAGAACAACAATTCTAAAAAAAAAAAAAAAACAATATTTTTCACATTCTGCTATATAACATTCCCAAAAAAAATCAAAATGTTTTTAAAAAAAAAAAAATCAAAATGTTTTAACATTTTAGGCCAGTTTGTTTTCTGCTACATATTTTTGTTAAAAAAAAATCACAATAGGCGTATTTTGATTGGTTCGCGCAAAAGTTAACGTGTCTAACTACATGAAAGATTTATGTCATTTTTATTCTTTTTTTTTTACTAGTAATGGCAGCGATCTGCGATTTCTTTGAAGGACTGCGACATTGCGGCGGACAGATCGGACCCCTGACTGACATTTTTGACACTTTTGTGGGGACCAGTGACATTACTATAGTAATCAGTGCTAAAAATATGCACTGTTACTGTAATAATGACACTGGCAGGGAAGGGGTTAACAGTGTGGGTGATCAAGGGGTTAAATGTGTACCTAGGGGCATGTTTCTACCTGAAAACAAGAAGAGAAGGGCGCACCGACCTTGTGCATTACCACTTAAAAGTTTATTAAAATCAAAGAAGGGTAGCGTACAATATACTCACAAACATAGCATATGAATAAGCATATAGGAAATGGGCACGGCTCGCTTCCAGGATACTTCTCTACTTCTGGATAGCGTGATGGTGTCCTCAAAACCTGATGTGACTTACGTGTTTCGAGGGAGGACCCTCTTCCTCAGAGCCAAAATCGCCACACGAGTCTTAGTTTTCTTGTAGTGCCTTTTGGATACCCTTGGTCCTGAGGGGGGCAGCAAGACCACTTCATTTGTGTCATAAAACCGCCTAGAAGATTCACCTTCCCGCATACCACTCGAGCGCAGGAGAGCTATTGTTGCATGTTTCTACCTGTGGGGGGGGCGTGGCTTGTGAAATGATCAGAGAGACCTGTGATCCTATATAGAAGGATCACAGGGGCTCTGTGATCATTCCAGGGAGAACAACGGTTATGTTTACAACAGTTGACTGTTCTCTCTCAGCGGGGAACGATCGTGGGTGTCAGGCGGCAATCAGAGCTACCTGCCCCGTGTATCGGAGTCCCCGCTAACGAGCGGGGACGGTAGCATGCTCGCCCCCTAGCTCCCTGCGTGCCACCCACGTACACCTACGGCGGTTTGCGCAGGAGCGGCTGCCTGCTGCAGTATAACTGCAGCGGGTGGTCGTAAAGTGGTTAACTGCTTGTTCAAAATCATGTCTAAATATGGAGGGTGCATGATGTGGGCATGATTATAACTTACAAATATCATATTATGAACCTGTCATATAATAAAACTCGTTACTAGAAAGCTGCAGTTTATAGTATACAGTTTATAGAGATGAAAAGTGCTTAAATATGGTTAAAAAGTGATTTAAAGTGTTACTAAACCCAGACCCTGCATTCACTATATCTGGTCTCCTACAGTGCGCCGAACATGGAAATGCAATTATTTTAGTAAATATAAACTAATAAATACCTTTTTTCATCAGCTGTATATAGTAATTAGAGCAATCTTGTGACTTGTATCAGTGAGTGCTGATAGATTGTAGTAGGAGTTTTCATTTCTCCCAGGTTTGTCCTATCAGGCTTCAAGACCCTTAATTCTCGGTCTTGACAGTGCTTATTGGCCCTGTTCTGATCACATGTACCCTCTTTAGTTACTAGGCATGGAGGAGGAGGAAGGGACTGGGCTGTCATTTAGGCTCTGTATACACGCCCACATGTGTGATGTTAATACCACGGGACCTGAATAGCTCAGCTAAAACCAGGAAGTGTCCCCTCCAGTAATAGAGACCAAACTGAGCATGTGCAGTTGAACTACACTCACTGTGCTTATCTGGACCTGTCCAGAGTGAACGTGCAGAAGGGGGAGGATCTGTGCATACAGGATCACACAGCCTTTTTACACAATGCAGAATATTAATTACTTAAGTTACACAGTGAGTATAACAAGTATGCTATTCTGCATCTACAGACAGATTTTACTGTTGTGGGTTTAGTAACATCAAGTATGTGAATGAGGTGCTCGCTGTCAGATGAAAATATCTAAAGTCTATGTATGAGTACCTTTTTATCATAGTAGCTTAAAATGATTTTTTTTTATGTGATTCATCCTGCTGTGTTATTATTCTATAACTTACATTTCCTTTATTCTTTATATCTAGGCTCAGCTCATTGCTCAGTCTATAGGTCAGGCATTTAGTGTTGCTTACCAGGAATTCCTTAGAGCTAATGGCATTAACCCAGAAGATCTGAGCCAAAAGGAATATAGTGATTTACTTAACACCCAGGACATGTATAATGATGACCTCATCCATTTCTCAAAGTCTGAGAACTGTAAAGATGTAAGTATTCTGGCACAGCGCATAACAAAAATTTTATGCATTCTTCAGCACTATGCTTCTTTTTCTTTTTTTTAAAAGCAAGTTTAACTTCATGCTCTTACCAAATAAATATGCAACTTTTTCAAAGTGTTTCAATGCTAAGGTATTAACAGTGTTATCAGTCTTGTGGGGATGAATACATAAAGAGTAATAGAAAGGCTAATGAAATACTTGCCTTTCTTGGAATTTTTGCTTCTCTAGGCTTCCACAATGTTGGTTTTATGAGTAAAAGTCTAGGTAGGAAAGGAGAAGGTCAAAGCACAACAAGTAAAAAATGAATATTCCACACTGAAGGAAGATGTTAAAAATGTAGACAAATGAAAAAGAACTTCAGACAGCTTGTTCCTTTAATTAGCTCCTAGTGCTCTAAAGCAAATAGTAGCTATAAGCTTAATGTGCTCCAAAATTTTTTAATGACAACTCTATATGTAAAGACATGATTTAAAAACCACAGTGAGGCCAGGCAGCTACAACAGGTCACCGGCTACACTTCTTATAGCCCCATTTGGCATAATAGCACGTACCCTGAGTTGGACAAACTGGATCAGGCCGGAAGGTGGTTGCCCTTTGGGGTATCCCACATTAAACACATCTTGCTCAATGGGGCGCTAGTGTCCTTTGAGCAATTGCAACTTAGATTCTCCCTGCCAAATACTATGATGTACTACTACTTGCAGCTTCGGCATGCATTGCAGGCTCAGCCCTCCTTGTCCCATTCCAGTTTGTCCTCTACACCGGTATTTTTCCTTATGGAGCAGTATACTTCCACTAAAGGTTTTATATCTGCTTGTTACGCAGCCTTGTTGGGTTTACATCTGAACAGGTATCCTTGCAAGGCGTGTGACCAGTGGAGTGGGGGTGTGGGGGAGATTCCTGATGAGCAGTGGGAGGATGCCTTGGAGTCGGTTAGAAAATGTTCGCTCAACGTTTCCCGTCAGGTGTCCCAGTTGTATATCCTCCTTCGTGTTCATCATACCCCGGTGAAATTGCATGCTATGGGTATTCGTCCAGACAATATGTGCAATAGATGTGAGAGGGATGTGGGGGATCTAATACATTTGTTATGGAGATGCCCGAAACTGCATCGGTACTGGACATCTGTGACTTCCACTCTAAACAGAGTTCTGGGCTTGACGATCCCTTTGGATCCCAAGCACTGCCTCTTGGGTATACTGGATCACACATATAGACGATAGATATTTACGCAAGCTCTGTTTCAGGCTCGGCTGCTTATTCTTAGACACTGGATTGATCGGGATCCTCCCACATGTAGGATGTGGATGGAGCAACTAGGCTCCACCCTTCGCATGGAGAAATATATTTACCTGCATACGGGTGCTCCGGCTAAATTCCAAAAAGTTTGGGGAGTCTGGCTGAGTTCTCCGGGGATGGCTCCTACGGACCTGATCCTCGACCGTCTGTTGCTTTAATTGCTGGGGGTGGTGTGGGCCTCTGGTAGTCTGGTCTGGGGGAGATGCTTTGCTCTTTCATGTATGATTACTCTCTAGTATTGCAATCTTAGGTTCAGGTTGTTTTCTGCTTTCTACTGCATAATGGATTGATGGCTGAGATCTGTAAAATATTATGTGCCTTACCTTGTTATTGTTTTTCTGTTCCCATTGCACTGTTTGTATATGTTGGCGATTTTTTCAATAAATCTTTCTCTTGATTTAAAAAAAAAAAAACCACAGTGACCATTTCATTTTGGTTTAGGTGAAAACGAATTCTTAAAAAGTCTTCCTGACAATTCATATTGCCCACTATGCAACCATAGACAGCAGTATTTAATAAATAGCAAATTTGTGTAAGCACCTTCAGACCCTTAGGATATATGCTCCTAAACTAATCACAATTAAATGGAAACCTAGAACACTGATGGCAGAATAAGACGAAGTGGTCCACCAAGTTTGTTCTTCTGTCTCTCCAGAAGTGGTTAAAGCCCAGCTCCAACCAAAACATGGTATTTTATTTTGAATAGAGCAGGGAAGGGATAGCGCCTCTGTCAGGTTTTTTTTCAGGTTATTATTATTTTGTAAAACAAATTGTGTTGTGTTGCCTCAGTGTGTTTTTAAAAAAAATGAATGTCCCATAGATGTGCAATCATGTAGGTTTTCCGTGTTGTAATAGCGAAATCACTGTGCTTCCAACAAAGAAGTAATAAGGCCACTTGCCAGACTCCAAGCCCCCAATACGATGGAGGTCTATGCAAGCTCCGCATTCCCCAGCCAACTCCAGGTGGACCAATGTAATCATCTGTGGGCTTAGCACCTCCTCAGACAATGGTTTACAGCATCAATAGAATCGACCGCACTCAGTAAAGAAAGCACATAAAAAAACTCCACCGTGTAGCGATGCCTAGCGTTGGCACCATCACATCCACTGGAGCCATGGTGGTTTGTTTGAAAAAAAAAAGAGGAGCAAAGTAGATACACTTTTTTTGCTTTTTTTTTAGTTTTTGCTAAAGCCTAGTACACACTATTTTTCTTTTTCGTTCAACCCAGCAGGCTGAACAAAAAAAATGGAAGCGCTCAGGAGGAGCCGCTGTACCAACTATGCAATGTTAGTATAGTGATCTCCCCCACTGAGCTAATGTGTTCTGACTGGGGGATCTCTCCCTGTCACCTTAAACCACCCCCCCCCCCCTCGCCAGAACATGCTGGTGAGCACTCTCAGCCATTGGCCGAGATCACTGATTGGATGCCAATCGGAAAACCTTTTCTGGTTATGCCCCTTTGATAGAAACTGGCCGAACAGCCGTTTTTCTCATTTTTTTTTTTTTTTTATTGGTTTGTTCTCTGAAAACAACTACTGGTAATTTAATACTAATTGTGGACCAAGTGTTTTTTTTTTATAGTGCTATCTTCAGGACAGAGAGGCGTGTCTGTCTTAGTACCTGTCTTGTTTATATTCCCATCGCACAGGTTCCTCGATTAAAGGCTCCTCTGTAGTGGGTGCTGCAGCAATCACCAGCTAGACACTGGATTTATCACAGATAAATACACGTTCGACAGCATACCATGGATCTTGAATTTAAGCCTAAAACGTTTATTGCAGAAAGATCACATTACAACAGTGGGGGAGATCACTATACTAACATTGCATAGTTGGTACAGCGGCTCCTCCTGAGCCGTAAGGATAAGTGCAATGTTTCAGGGTCATGGCGGACCCCTTCATCACATGCCTGACGATGGGGTCCTGCGTGGCTCCCAAACATTGCACTTATTCTGTTATGGTGTCATCTTTCTGCAATAAACGTTTTGGACTGCAATTCAAGATCCATGGTGTGCGGGCGAACATGTGTATTTGTCGAAGTACCTGATCTCCTACTTTTACTGTTTTATATACAGAACATATCAGTGGCCATTCTCAGGAAAAATAGGCGGCTTTCCCGTTTGTCTTTCAGGTGTTTATTGAAAAACAAAAAGGTGAAATCCTTGGAGTTGTTATTGTAGAGTCTGGCTGGGGCTCTATTCTTCCAACAGTCATTATTGCTAACATGATGCATGGAGGACCTGCTGAGAAGTCAGGAAAACTGAATATTGGGGATCAAATCATGTCCATAAACGGAACCAGCTTAGTTGGGTTACCACTATCCACTTGTCAAAGCATCATTAAGGTAAGCTACAAAAAAAAAATCCATTGTGAGATTGTTTTTTTTTTTTTTGCAGTAAAAGTATCTTTAAATAAAGTGTAAATCACCATAGGACTTGCATGTTTTCTGGTCACTGTTATTTTAAGGAGATAACCACTGTAATATACATAAAATAACTTCTCTTTCTTTGTTTTTTTTTTTTTGTTAAATTAAAAAAAAGAGGGTAAACTTACCTGCACTGTGCTCCTTTTCTGGGGTCTCCTACCAGCACTGTCCGCTCCTCCTCTCATGCATGTGTTTCCATAGCAAGCTTTGGGGGAACATGTGCAAGGCACTCCCTAAAGTTCGCCCTTAGACACAGCACACCTGGGCCACCCTTCCACTCCCCCCCCCCCCCTATAGGATTTGACTGACAGCAGGAGTGTCGCAATGTCTCCCGAGGAGGGTAACGAGGAGTGTTCTACATTTTTTACCTTAATGCTGGAATTGCATTAAGGTAAAAAAAAGTTTTAACTTTAGAACCACTTTAAGTATATTCAAAGGATATTTTGAAATTTGCAATGTTGAACCAAATTTTGCAAATGTCCAGCAAGTAAAAGCAATTTTGGCATTATTGGGAGTAAAATGTCCAGTGTGTGCTATTTGTTTTGCTAAGAGTAGAGTTAGGATATTGGTCACAGTACTGTTTTATTGCTTTTGGTGTTATGGAAGGTTTACTGGACACCTACCTTTATATGTATACAGTATATACAAATATGCAGAATATCTCTTCAGTCATGGTTTGCCTTTTGTAATGAAATACTCCAATACAGGCATCTCCAGTACTTTGCCCTTTGCACAAATCTCTGTCAACTATGGCCATATACAGTATACTGTATATACATTGTCAATGTCATTCATTTACATATATCATTTAACATATATATATATATATATATATATATATATATATATATATATATATATATATATATATTTTTTTTTTTTAATAGGGCTTAAAGAACCAGTCACGAGTGAAGCTGAACATCGTGAGATGTCCTCCAGTTACCACTGTCTTAATCAGGAGACCCGACCTTCGATACCAGCTTGGTTTTAGTGTACAGAATGGCATTGTAAGTGACTGAACATTTTACACATTTAAATAAATATATTCTGTTGCTTTTATCTTTATGCCAGGGATACATGTAGGAGGAGAGCTATTTTAATATCATGTATTGTACTTTTTACATTTATCTGACAAAGTATTTTCTTCTAGTTAAAGGAGTTGTAAAGTCAGAAGGCTTTTTATCACATTGCATTCTATGCATTACGATAAAAAACCTTCTGGGTGTAGCAGGGATGTCCACGAGTCCCTTGGCTGTCCGGGACTTTCTCTCCTGATTGACTGATTGGCTCCCGCGGCTGTCCATCAAAATCAGTTAGCCAATCAGGAGAGGGGGGCAGGGCCAAATGACAGCTCCGTGTCTGAAGGGACACACGGAGCTGCAGCTTGGCTCGGGTGCCCCCATAGCAAGCTGCTTGCTGTGCGGGCACTCGATGGGAGGGAGGGGATAGGAGCAGCAAAGAGGGACCCGAGAAGGAGGATCCGGGCTGCTCTGTGCAAAACCAACTGCACAGAGGAGGCAAGTATAGCATGTTTGTTGTTTTTTTTTTTTTTTAAAGGAGACTTTACAATCACTTTAAGAGTTCTCTTTATTTCACCAAATACTAATGAAGGGTTGGATCCTCTCCAGGTTTTTATTCCCTCTAAGGATCTAGAATTTTTCTAGCCAATCTAAAACTAAAAAAAAATGCTTTGACATAATTCTTTACTCCTCTGGAATGAAAGGAGGTATGGATGTATAGAGACCATACACATATAGTAAGTGTGTTGCACCTTAAGGGTTTTATATTTTTCAGAAGCAGTAGTTCTATATTATGCAAGGATGTTAGAAATTTCTGTAATACAGTAAAAAAGACAGTAAAAGGTTTTAGTTTTCCAGAAATCTGTATCTGTTTTTTCCTTTTAAATATTTGTATTGGGAAATTTTGGTGCAGTAGTTCAGAGTCTGTTTTCATTAGTTCAAGTGATTTGCAATTCTCATAAACCCATATTTTATTCACAAAAGAAAATAAAAAAACATATCAAATGTTCAAACTAAGAAAATATACCATTTTAGGAAAACAATAAGGTAATTTTGAAATTGATGTGAGCAACACATCTCAGAAAAGTTGGGACAGAGCCATATTTGCCACAGTGTAGCATCCAATTATCTTTTAACAACACTTTGGGAACTGAGGAGACCAGTTGCTGGGGTTTTGGGAGAGGAATGTTGTCCCCTTCTTGCCTGATAAACGATTATAAATGCAACAGTCCTGGGTCTTCTTTGTCTTATTTTTCTTTCAAATATTTTCAATTGGTGAAAGGTCTGGACTGCAGGCAGGCCAGTTTAGCACCCAGACTCTTCTACTACAAGGTCTACCCTGAAAAATACATTTTCTGGATGCATATGCCGCTCTAAAACCTGTATATATTTTTCAGCATTGATGGTGCCTTTCCAGATGTGCAAGCTGCCCATTCTATACGCACTAATGCAGGTTTTTAAAGTGTGCACTGATAACAAGCTGGAAGTTCCCCCTCCTCTTAAGTCCAGAGGACGTGGCACCCATGGTTGCCAAAAATGTCAAACTTCGATTCATCTGACCACAGAACACTTTTGTTCAGATATGGCTTCTTTGCATTATAGAGCTTTACCTTACATTTTTGGATGGCACAGCAAAAAACAGCCTGTGATTTTTGGAAGTATTCCTGAGCCCATACTGTGATGTCCATCACAGAATTATGCCTTTTTTTGATGCAGTGCCATCTGAGGGCCCGAAGATCATAGGTATCTAATATTGCAATTCGCGCTTTTCCTTTGCACACACAGATTTCTCCAGATTCTCTGAATCTTTTGATGACATTACAGTATGTACTGTAGGTGATGATCATCTATTTAATGTCTTTGTAGTTTAGGTTGAGAAAAAGTATTCTGAAATTGTTAGATAATTTTATAGACTCAGCTTTTACATATTGGTAAACCTCTGCCCTTCTTTACTTCTGAGAGACTCTGACTATCTGAAATGCCCTTTGTATACCCAATCATGTTACTGACCTGTTGCCAATTAACCTAATTAGTTACAAAATGTTCTTCCAGCTCTTTCTTGTTTGTACCACTGCCAACTTATTGTTGCCCTTTCCCTACCTATTTTGAGTTGTGTTGCTGCCATCAATTTCAAAAATACCTAATTTCTTTCCTTAAATTTAGTATTTTCTCAGTTTAAATATTTGATATGTTCTCTGTTTTCTATTGTTTGAATAAAATATGGGTTTATAAGATTTGCAAATCATTGCATTCTGTTTTTATGTATATTTTACACAGCATCCCAACTTTTTGAGTTGTTTTTCACCAGTAGTTGTAAAATAATAAATTTTGGACTGAAACTTTGCATTGTTGGCAGGCTGATCAAAATCTGGAAAGGGTTTGTGTTACCTGTAGCAACCAATCATATTTTGACTACTGTTTGTAGTGAAGGATGGAAACCTAAGAGAAGGGATCTGGTGGGCTACTGTAGTCCAACACTTTTTGAACATTGAGCTGTCGTCCTGTTGGAGATGTTGTAGCAATGTGGTTTAGTGACTGGCACAATCTCTTTTTGTATATGATTTTTTTATTTTTTTGTCTTAAGAATGACTTCAAAGCATTCATATTTTGGGCTTAATGTCTTTGTGTGTCAGTAGTCCCCCTCTACAGCTCTACAAGATTCAAACTTTCAATTTTTAGCTGTTTTTTTTTTTTTTTCATGGCATGTAATTATTGGGGCAGTACTGTCATCTACTAGTACAGACAGGCTGATAGTTGAACATCCACTAAGAACAACAAAATGAGCCTAATTTTGCTTATACAGCAATTTTTCATTTGCAGATTTGCAGCCTTATGCGAGGTGGGATCGCAGAGCGAGGTGGTGTACGAGTAGGTCATCGCATCATTGAGATCAATGGACAGAGTGTTGTAGCAACTCCTCATGAGAAGATAGTTCACATTCTCTCCAATGCAGTTGGCGAGGTAATGGATGCTGCGACTTACTGTATAGCTTATCAAAGTACCACATAAACATTTACCTTTTTTTATTTTTTATTTATTTTATTTTTTTTTTGTAGTTCTTTTAAAAATATTACAAAAACTTACAAAAATGAACATGCATTCAGAAAAGATTTTTAGTAGGACATGGCCATGCTATGGTGTTTGAAAGAATCTTAGGATAGTTTTTGTTCTGCTATAACACCTTCCCTGAAAATCAGCATCTATTACACTTCTGTGAAATGACTGACATTTTTCTATGGTCCAAGTGACCGTGTCCCTGTCTTCCCTAATTAAAATGTACTTCTGTTAGTTTTCAAGCTAGAGAGAATTAGTTGGTGAGAAGCTGCTATAAGAAAGTGCTCTTGTCAGCTGTAGAAGTAAGTTTTCATGCTCAGAAAGTAGAAACTGACAAGATGGGCCAGATGTATCATTTTATACTTAATTGGAAGCTACAGAAAAGACTTGGCAGATGGATGAGAATATTTGATTTTTAAAAGCTGAATTCTAAAGGCCATAGAGGAACAGCTCTGAAGGACAGTGATGAGTAATGACCTATCTCGTTTTGTAGCGATTGCTGCTCTTACAAGGAGCTGCACGCTTTCTTCAGATCCTACACGCAGATTGCCCTTATGTGTGGTCATTTTTATGTTCACATGTCTAGGAATAAAATAATATTTTCTGATTAGTCACAAACATTTTCCAAGATCTTAAAAAATGTATGTGTATATCAAATAGTATTCATCATAGGCTTATAGCATCCATTGCAGTCCACTTGGTGAACTGTATTCTTGTCTGTAACCAGGCACCTATAATAACTTTCTTTGCCCATCTGCTTTTAGAGCACACATATGCTGTGTATGTGCCCATCCCCAGTACTGTATACATGTATGCTACTGTATTGTTCTAAGATTCACAAAATTGAGTATCTCAGAATATACACACACATCTAAAGCCTGGTACACACTAGTACCAGCTGAACGAAAAAAACGGAAAAGCTCAGAAGGAGCCGCTGCACTAAGAATCCAATGTTAGTATAACAATCTCCCCTGCTGAGCAACTGTGTTCTGACAGGGGGGGGCGGCTTCCCCCACCAGAACACGCTGGTCAGCGCTCTTGGCTATTGGCTGAGAGTACTGATCGGGTGCCGATTAGCAGACCTTTTTTAGTGATGCCCCTTCGACAGAAGCCTCTGTCGGACTGGCTGCCGTACACACAGGCCGAATGTTGGCCAGTTTCTATTCAACTGGCCAATGCTGCCGGATATTTCGCCTATGTGTACCGCCCTTTAGGTAGACTGATGGTATAGGAATACCACTAGAGATATGTAAGCTGTTGTGTATTCTTCTATAAACATAATCTTATGTGTTTTTTTTCTTTCCTTTTCTTGTTTTATTTCATTAATATCCTCAACAGATACATATGAAGACTATGCCAGCAGCCATGTACCGACTGCTGACGGCACAAGAGCAACCAGTTTACATCTGATAGCATCTCCGTCTCGTCACACATGCATGGAGCACAGTTCTCCTCAAGTGTGGTTGTGGTTATAGTGCTGCATCTGTGTCTGCAAAAACATCTTGAGAAGAATTACTTAATTTCCTTTTTTGTTTCAGCCCATGTTTTGTTTTACATTCCACATCTTTTCTAAAATGGGTACATCTATTTCAAGGCCTGTGCTCCAGTCATGATTCAACTAATATATATCTGCAGTGCTAGGAAAACACCTTACAGTCCATGTGGACCACTTTGAGTCCTAGATTGCATCCTGCTGAAAGGCTGGGTGACAACAAGTCACTTCAGTGAAGACCAAGCTTCTGCTATTCGTGATCTTGTCCTCTCCTTCTTATGCACTTAAAGTTTTCACATTTAAATCTGGCCAGTAGTTAATCTTGCGTCTTATGAAAGAGCCTTCATGCATGTGTCACAGTTGTAAAGTAGCAGGACTGGATCTTAGATACAACTCTGGAAGTTGTGCATGAAACTCTGGGTTGCCTTGGATCTACAAATTATACTATGTGTGCTTCTGTTGTGTTCACTGTATCAAAGCACTTTTGAAATTGAAATATCCTACATCAGTAAGTATTTAAATAACAGGTGCTGTTCATCCAGCATGTCTGCTTTCTTATTAAAAATCCATCTGACTTTTCACCATTAAACATATTTCATCATCAATATCCGACAGTGCATATCCATGTTGGAATCTGGCTTAGTTTACTTTGTTTGCTGAGCAAACAATTTTCACTAAATACCAGATCATGGCAGCCTATTTGCACTGTAACCTATTTGGTGGTTTAGTCATTTCTTACCGTGTTATTGTCCAAACACGGGACATACATCTAAAGGCCTTGGTTTACAAAGGGTACCATTTCACTCACACTTTCATTAAAATGGTATGTTCCTTCATAGTTGAAACCCTTTTAAACTTTACAGTAAGCTTTCCTCATGGATTGGCTTTCACTAAAACTCTCCAAGTCAATGATGACTTCCAACTGCTGTTAAAAATAGTTCCCAGGCGATGGGAAAAAGCAACTACAGCCAAGCAAGCCTGGTATTTTTTTTTTTTTAAGGGCTTGTTCACACCAAATGTGTTGAGCTGCGTTGTTCTGCATTGATCAACACAGGCTCAATGCAAGGAGATTCTATTAAAAATTGCCTGCTGCCTATATGCACTGTTCAAGCAACACCAATGCATGGGTTTGCATTGAGGACAAATGTAGGCATGCTGCATTTTTATGCAGCACAGCACACCACAATGCAACACGCATATCAACATAAAAAAGTGTATTTTGACCATTGATGGGGCCTGTACCTAAATAAATGCATTTTAAAAATGCAAACACAGTGCAATATGTTAAAAACTGCACGTCAACATGCTTTAATAAGCATATATTTTCTGTGCGTTTTTTATGTTCAATGTGGTGTGAATGAGCCCTGAATGGTTTAAAACTAGAAGTTCTTCCTAAGAGCAGGAAATTAAAGTTGTTCTAAATGCATTCTATGCATTAAAGTAAAAAACCTGGGTGCAGCCCTCCCCGGCCCCTACTTATACTTGAGCCCCATCTCGATCCAGCAATGTGCATTAGAGCAGCGGCTCTCCCGGGTCTCTTTCATATTGGCCCATACATCAGCGAAAGCCATTGGCTCCTGCTGCTGTCAAGCACAGCCAGTAAGCCAATGTGGGGGGAGCTGAGCTGCGCTCTGTGTGTGAATTTACAATGTCCATTCACAGGATCGCAGTACGGAAGAGAGCCTGCTCAAGTGCCCCCATAGCAAGAGGCTTGCTATTGTGGGCACTTGGCATGGGGGAGAAGCCAGGACCACCGGCAGGGGACCCGAAAAGAGGAGGTTTGGGGCAGGTAGATATGACATGTTGTTTTGAAAAAAATCCCTACCTTTACAATCACTTTATTTTTAAGCCTGGTGACTTTGCTTGAGAAGCTTTGGACACCCTCTGGGAAATATGCTCCACCTGAACAACTATCCCATGGGAAGCCATTGGAGGCTAATCATCGCATTTTTGATAAATAGCTGGAATGAAAAAAAAAAGGTCCCAGTGAGCGTTTTCCTTCATAGATCCCAGAGGGCAGAATAAAATGTTTTAATGCCAGGTGCCATACTGCCTGCTCTTAGGCAGAGTGTTCAATTTTTCCAAACAGGCTTTAAACTGTTATTAGCAGAGCACAAAGGTGGGTGGATTTTTCCATGGTTCATGCATTTGGAAAACAGATTTTTTTTTTTTTTAACTTTTCTTTACAAGTCTATGCATTTCACAATGAGGCAAAACTGTCCAAGAATACAGTTTATACAGTTGCCACACTTGCCTTTGATTTGTCAGAATATATGAGTTTCCATTTTACTACGTTTACATTATATTTACATAGCTCTGCTGTTACCTTGTCTCGGTAAGGGGGAGCTGGTGAGTGCTGGAGCAGTGAATAAGATTTGAAATGATAGTTTCCAGTGAACTTTGTTTACATCATGCAGTACAAATTGTCCAAGAGCTCGAACACAGGTATGTCATATTTGTTTTTGCACAGGGTACTTTTTGTTCTATGGTAGATACCACAGCTTGAGCTTCTTGGAAACACTGATTACTTATTTTACAGTATTCAGGGTAACAGCACACATAAGCTGTATCATAAATGAACAGATATAAACACAGATGTAGCTGAATGTACCTACCGTAAATGTTACTGATGTAGAACCAGTATACGTAGATATAGACCCAACTCTTAAGCCCTAATACTGGCCGAACACTTATTCATTTTTAGGCAATCTCCGCAGTTTCAAAAACAACCAAGTGCATCAAAGCAACGGTTTCAATAAATTGTTAGTTATGGCAAGAACATAGACTGCTGTCTTTCCGGTATCTACCAACCTCCATGGAAACTAGGTCTGCTCCAAACACTAGCTATGTTTGGTGCTGTGAGAGTGGCCTGGTAACTTAATAAAGCCATTCAATGGGTGGAATCGCCTCAATGGCCTTCGTTTGTGGAGGTGTGGTAGCAGATTGCATTGATCCATTTAGTTGGTTTTGAAAGCAAAAGCTAGTTTAAAGCCTGGTCCAAACTATTCATTTTTTTTTTTTTTCGTTCAACCCAGCGGGTTGAACAAATAAACTGTCAGCTCCGGTCGGAGCCACTGTACTAAATGTGAAGTTAGTACAGCGATCTCCCCCACTCTTCCGGCCCATGTGTACGGGGCTTTAAACTTAAATTTCCTGATAATCCTGGTGTTTATGGCCAGTGTTAGACTTTGATGGTGCAACTTTTACTTTTAAATTGACATAAGTCTGGGGTGTCCAAACTACGGCCCTCCAGCTGTTGCGGAACTACACGTCCCATGAGGCATTGTAAATCTCTGACGTTTACAGACATAACTAGGCATGATGGGAATTGTAGTTCCTGAACAGCTGGAGTGCCATAGTTTGGACACCCCTGCCGGTTGTCTAAATTTACAATTGTTTACATGGGGTTAAAATGTTCTGCCTCCTCTTGAATATGTAGACCTAGTTTGCCACCGTTGGGTTAGTACATATATAACTTGTAAAGCAGATCAAGTCCTTATGTGAAAAAGGCTGCCATTTCATCCTTTCATTTCATAATCTGCCGGTCTGCAAAGTAGCAAAGGACTTCATTTACTGTAATACTGGGTAACTAAAATCTGTCTCTTCCACTACTGTATTTGTTGGACCCAGGTTTAAATGTCCGCCCAGTGTAAAGTGAATTGATAAAACTAATCTGTTAATGTAAAACATGACTTGTTTTAGGTCTAATATACCATGCGGATAGCATAATTAATATTTATTTTGTGATGTAGATAATATTTGTTTTCCTGTATATCAGGGATTATGATTTAGTTCTTAGAAAGCTGAAGCAGCCTTGAAAACTATAATATGAACACAATAGGAAATGTATTTATTTATTTATTAGAACATGTGTTACATGTTTGGGAATCGTAACTTTTTTTTTTTTTTTTTTTTTAATTTGGGGAATAAAAAATCTGTCCTAATGTTTCTTGGAAGTTCCCATTTCTGCGTGCGGTTTTTATTTGCTAAAACAACTTACATGTATGTTTACTATTCATGCAATTCCTGACTTGTAACCAAATAACATGGAGAAAAAAAACCCAGTATTTTATTTATGAAGATATTTTTTTGTAATGAAGATGTATGGAAGTGATATGGTTAGCGGATAAAAAAAGACCTCATTCTTTGTTTACTAAAGCAACATTTACAATGCTAATAGGAATAGACGTCAGACTTTTCTTAGACACCAGACAACACTGGAATCAAATCAAATAAAAAAAAAATGGTTGCTCCTTTTCTTCCATTAAAATTACAGAAGAAATTATTTCATACATTGCATTAAAACAAATCCCACTTATGACTGGATTCATCTAGTGGGACCTAGGGTATCTTTCATTCTTTTGAGCATAATTATTGAAGATTGGCAAATTCAAACAATTAGGTATAAAATAAATGGATAAAGCTGTTTTGCTTTGTACTGTATTTCTAATGGCTTGCTCAATTTGTTTTAATTTTCATAATTGGTTTGAAAACAGCAGAAGACTAACTCTGAGGGTCATTAATGGCTTCTCTGTGGTCTGATGTCTACATAATAATGCGCCAATAATTATCTACCTTGACCTTCATTTTCTGGCTTTCAGTTTACAAGACTTAAGAGACCATTTATAGTTAATGTTATTCACAACTGTCCATTGTATTTTCAGGAATCACAATGAGTGTGCGCAATATGACCTGATTTTAAGGTTTGATATGACATGTTGAGTTCAGCTATATTCTTCTGCAGAGTGATCTATTAGGAGACACCTAGTCCAATCAAGAGTAAAGTCATTGTTTTTAAAAAGTACCCCCTTCCTGACTCACTGATGCCTTGCCAGTTCTACCTTGCTCCTTCTTCCTCTGCAAACAGCCAGCAATAAAATCCATAGGGGAGAACAGTGATATCACTCTTTCTGTCGTGTGACGGCCACTGGAACCAAGCGATTATTGATGAATGAAGAAGTAGAGGGGTGGCACTGGCAGGAGTATCAGTGGGTCAGATTGGGCCTTTGCAAAGACACTGTCACTTTGCCCTGCACAGGCAAAGTGTGTCTTCAATGAAAGGAAGAAATCTTAGATGCAGACTTTGTTGACCCCCTTCCGCTCAGGTCTGTGGCATTAGTTTGAGATACATATGAAATGATTTAGCATTCAATGAAAGGTGCATTTAACCTGCAGTTAACCTACTTCCGACCTGCATTGGACCTGCTGGTTTCTTTTTACATTTAAAATTGATAGTTGATTCCTTTTTCTTATCCCTCTGTTTTGCTGCAAATAGCGTGTCTTGCCCTGAATGACTTCCATTGACTCACAACAGTGGGACATTTGACATGCTACAGACCCATTTCTTTGCTGTACTACTGCAAATTCTGGGTAGAGCAAAACAAATACCCTATGGAGGCACAGTTTGAAGTGGACAAATTTTAAAATTATCAACTGGTCCTGTTCTTTAAAAAATATACCCACCAGTCATTCCTTTTTTTTTTTTTTTTTTTAATATATATTTTATTTATTGAAAAAACTTTTTTTTTCCAGACAAATATACCATAGACACCATAGACATCAAAATAAAAACACATCCAAAAAATAAAATAAAACCTAATTAAATTTGAAAAACACATTAGATTTAAAGGAGTTGTAAGGGCAGACAGTTTTTCATCTTAATGCATTCTATGCATTAAGATAAAAAGCCTTCTGTGTGCAGCAGCCTACTCAGCACCCCCTAATACTTACCTGAGCCCATCTCTATCCAGCGATGTCGACGAGTCCCTCAGCCATCCGGGACTCTCCCTCCTGATCGGCTCCCGCTGCTGTTAATCAAAGTCAGTTAGCCAATCAGCAGAGGGAGGGGGCGAGGCTGAATGGCAGCTCCGTGCCTGAATGAACATATGGAGCTGCAGCTCAGCTCAGATGCCCCCCATAACAAGCTGCTTGCTGTGGGGGAACTTGACAGGAGGGAGGGGCCAGGAGCAGCGGTGAGGGACTTGAAAAGAGGCAGATCCAGGCTGCTCTTTGAAAAACCACTACACAGGAGGAGGTAAGTATAACATGTTTGTTATTTGAAAGAAAGAAAAAAAAAAAACATGAAACTTTACAATCACTTAAAAAAAAAATACACATTCTAACCTACAGTAACCCATATCTTGTGTAAAATCTTTCACATAAAGCTTGCAGTATCTTTCATATTTTCACCAATTGGGTACCTTAAAGCGGAGTTCCAGCCATTTCTGTGTTACAAAAAGTGTAGCTGCTGACTTTTAATAAACACACACTCACCTGTCCCACGGTCCAGCAATGTGGCCACCCAAAGCCTTGGTTCTCTCCCTCTCCTCTCCCCAGTGCCGGCATCACTAGTGTGGGCACCCATCTGTGACAGCTTGTGGCTTCACAGCCGAGTGCAAGTCACGCTGTGCGTCCTGAGTGGCCGGGCAATCTTCTGAGAGCTACTTGAGAGCAGGTACCTGTAAAAACTAGGTACCCCCTCCCAAAAAAAAAAATCACATGGCAAATGTGCCATGTTAGGGAATCAGGAGTACTTAAAGCGGAACTTCCACTTTTGGGTGGAGCACCGCCTAAACATTCCACCCAAATCTTTGAAAGATATTTTAAAGCGCCCTATGCTGAAAAGTCAACTCTCAAATCCAAGTTGACTGCCTATGTGCATTCCTCTGCTGACGGTGGATGTGGCAGAATCCACTTTTGTGCAATCCATTTTCTAGCAAAAAACAATGTCCCTATCATTGTCTTATTCTTTAACCACTTCCCGACCAGCCACCGCACATTTACTGCGGCAGGTCAGCTCAATTACGCTAAGCGACATACCTGTACATCATTTAGTGTAATAGCCAGTGGGGGTGTGCACTGATTGGCCAGAGGGGGAGCCAATCAGCAGGTTCAGCGCATGCAATGTCTACCGGCCACCCACAATCACTCCCCATAGAGACAGAACGGCGATCTGCCTATGTAAACAAGGCAGACCTCCGTTCTGTCACAGATGAACACCGGAATCCTGTGTTCGTGCTATTCAGGAACACACATCTCTGTTCATCTATTGAGTCCATCCTCTGCACAGTTAGAAAGCACTCCCTAGGGACACACCTAACCCTCTGATCTCCCCTGGTGTTAACCCCTCCCCTGCCAGTGTCATTAGTACAGTAATTGTGCATATTTTGAGCACTGTAGTAATGTCACTGGTCCCCTTAAAAGTGTCTGGTGTCCGAACTGTCTGCTGCAATTTTGCAGTCCCACTAAAAATCGCTGATCGCCGCCATTACTAGTAAAAAAAAATGGCAAAAATCTATCCCCTAGTTTGTAGGTGCAATAACTTTTGCACAAACCAATCAGTATACACTTATTGGTATTTTTTTTTTTTTTTTTTACCAAAAATATGTGGCAGAATACATATTAGCCTAAAATGATGAAAAAATTAGATTTTTAAATTTTTTTTATTGGCTGTGTTTTATAGCAGAAATGAAAAAATAGCTTTGTTTTTCAAAATTGTCGGTCTTTTTTTGATTATAGCGCAAAAAATGAAAACCGCAGAAGTGATAAAATATCACCAAAAGAAAGCTCTATTTGTGGGAAAAAAGACATTAATTTTATTTTGGTCCAGCATCGCACGACTGCGCAGTTGTCAAAGTATCGCAAAAAATGGCCTCGTCATTAAGGGGGTAAAACCTGAAGTGGTTAAGGAATACATCCACCAGTTCTTTGAAGAATATAGCCCCCAACACTTCAAATTGTAACCTTCCATTTTCATTCCAAAATAAAACCTTTAGAGCCCATTCACACTGCCGCGACTTGTCAGGCGACTTGTCAGCCTGACAAGTCGCGTTCGGTCGCGGTCCATTGAGTAGTACAGGACCCGTTCTAATAGGAGCGACACAAGTCGCTCCGACTTAGAAAAAGGGTCCTGTACTACTTTGGGGCAACCTCGGAGCGACTTGCATACACTTCCATTATGTGAAGTCCCTGCAAGTCGCGCCGAAGTCACGGTGCACGCGACTTCATAGGTTGCCCCCCGAAGTCGTGTCGCCTCAGTGTGAACTGGCTGTCATGCTAATGATGTCTGTAAAATATAACCGTGCATCTCCAATAGAAAGTATTTTTCATATTACCATCCTCCAATTGGCCATTTCAGTTTGGTATACACTAGTAGTATAACATTAAGAGCACAAGGAACATTGCATCCTCCCAGAGAAGCACAGCACCGTAGGAACCACAACAATTTTCTTTCAACCTACACTCAGTATAGTTACCCCTTTCTTTTAGCACATTCCAAATTGATCCTGCTGTACACCTCTGTAACAATTAATATGCACAGACATTGTCTTCACACGTGTTGACTCCAATATCTCAATTCGTTTCTATTCCTAGGAAGACCTTTTTAATGTTTTTATTACCAATGGTCATGCAATATAAACCTTTTTTGACCTCTGGTTGGGTCAGCTAGTCTTAAAAATGCTTTTGCTGTCCTGGTAATACTTTTTTTTTTTTTTTTCTTACACAGTGACGCCAGCTGGCGGACTTGTACATACCTAGCAGAGTACTTAGAATATGCAGATGTATTATTGTTCTGTAAAGAGGATGGAATAGAAATTATTGTAAATCACTGGGAAAAGTCTAGTAATGTATTTGTAACAATATTGTTCTTTGTAAACAGCAAACATTAAAAAAAAAAAAAGGAAAAAAAAATTCTATGTGAGCCTGGAATGTTGATACTGTACATCTATTGAATGTAATTCCTCTGACCTTTGTCACAGGTCGCTGACCCCTTTTATCTGCGATGCAGCTGCAATGGTTTGATTGATTTGCAAGCTATTTTGTTGTGATGTATCTACTCTGCTAGCGCTTGCTGATGTCTGTAACATTTGCAACAGCAACAATAGTAAAAATAAAAGACATTTATGACTACAAATTACAGTATCCTTATACTTTTATTTTTCCTGATTTACACAGGTCAGGTATATTTTTCATCACCGCACATTCAGTACCAATATGAATAAAAGATGTCCCTTGCAAAGAAGAGTACATATCTTGCGCACTTACTTGGTACAATCCTGTATCATGGAACCTGATAAGTACACGCTTGCTTCAGGTCTGTGGCTTACCAGGTAGTAATGCTAGAATCAGGATGACCAGCCTAAAGCTTCCGGGCCCTTTCACACTGCCCTGTAGCAAAATTGTGGTAAAAACACACACACGCAGGGTTAAATGCTCATTGTTGCTCAGGGGTAAAGAAAAATGATGTAATGCTTATCCCAATAAGCTTGCAAAATCTCCACTCTAAGGTGCTACCAGCTGTGGTTGTACATCTGCCTCCTCTGAATACAACGCAGGATTGAATAGCCTTGCATTGTACACAATGACACCAAGAAACTGCTCACAGAATGTGGAGCTAAAGAGTATTTAGCGTTTGCAGGGTGGGGGAACCACTTCAAGGGTTTTTCTTCTTCCAGCCTGGAATTGTGCTTTAAAAGAAGCTCTCACTAACCTATGTAGCTGCAAGAACTGTGGAGTAATGAATCTTTAAATTTCACAAGAGTCCCCTAAATCACAGCTACTGGAACTCATTAACATGTTATTAATTAGATATGAACATTATGCTTAATGACACCCATCCTCAGCATTGAAGTATAGCTAAAGTGAAGCCAGTGTTACACTACATATTTTCTTGTCCTCAATTGCTATTGTGATACTGTAGTTCACATACTCCATTGTCCCTTCTGTCAAGACTGGGTTGTACTTCACAATGAGCAGCTATCCAGCACAGGAGTACTATGATAAAGCTACAGTTGAAGCAGCCCTGGGGTAACATTTAATAAAGATACAGGTTTGCTTTAAGGCTTTCTTTTGTCATTTGTGCCTACATCTAGCGTGCATGTTAGGATGTGGGAGAGTTTGTCACATTGTTAACTGCCTCTTACCACCCCAAAAAATTACCATAAGACAGCCATTCCCAACCAGGATTCCATGGAACCCTAGGGATCTTAAAAAGGTTTTAAAGGAGTAACTTGTGCACTGAGCAATTTCTGCTTCTCAGTTAGGTACCACTGATACCAATGATCTTTTTAGCTATCTGTAAGGCGTATTTTTCCCAGTGACCCCAAATGTAAGGAGTATTTCCCCCCAGTGACCATCACGCTAATGTACCATTATTAGCAGGAATTCGCTGAGACCAGAAAGTCATTTTTAAGGATTCCTCCATTTTCATAAGTTTGAGAAAGGCTGCTCTAAGGGATCATTCACACAGGCGGTATCACTTGCCACACCTCTGAAAATCAATCTACATTGGATAGCATTTCAGAGGGCATTTGACAGGCTGTGCGGTGGCAATATGTAGCCATATGTATTATGTTCTGAAACTGAATGCATTGTGCAAAGCGGTACTGCCTGCCAAATGCAACATTTTATTTATTTTTTTCACTTTTTTTATTGCAAGAGAAAAAATGCAGTATACAAGGTCAAATAGTGCATAATTATCACTACAAGGTATTGCAATAACAAGGCAAAGTAGTGAAAACAGTACGGTCTCAAAACCGTAGAGACCAGTCAAACTTTAAATATGGCAGGTGCCCATACAGTAACTATAGTTGCAACTATTATAACATCAAGTGTTGAGAAAGAAATTTGAATTTTATTAGGTAAATCTATATAGTCAGAGTTGAAGAGGTCCATTTGTCCCAAATTGTGTTCTATTTTTTTTTAGACATCCCCTATGTTCGAACACCAACTTGTCATAGGGCAGAATTTGATTGACCAATTGAATCCATTGGTGTACTGAAGGAGTAGTGGGCTGAATCCATTTAAGAGCTATGGATTTCCTAGCCAAAAAAAGTTTCTCTTAATAGCATTCTCATGTACCGGGGCCAGGTCTCCTCATCAAGGATACCCAGGAGACACACCTCCGGTGTTAGGGGTACCTGTATAGATAGTACTGTAGATAGAACCTCCACCATCTTTTGCCAGAACCTAGCAATATTTGGGCACTGCCATATTACCTGAACAAAGTCTGCTCTAGGGCAATTGCATCTTGCACAATTTGATGATGGTATAGGATTCATAGCATGTAGTCTAATTGGTGTTAAGTAAGATTGGTGAAACATATACAGTTGGGTCAGCTTATTATTGATTGCAGGCAACACAAAAAAGTGGGAAGAGTACGCCTCCTCCCAATCATCGTCTGAAAGGTTAGGAATGAGCGCCTGTCACTTATCCTGGACCACCAGCGGGTTAGCTTTCAATGTAGCATGTATTGGGTGGGAATAGGTGTCTGAGATCTGACCCTTAGGGCCTTGTAACTTTAAGATCCCTATCATGGGGCATTTAGAGAACCTTCTACCTAATGGCTCCAAATTGTGCAAAAAGTGCGTGGCAAAGTTGCAGATATCTATAAAAGGCTGTATGTTTTAATTCAAATTTACCCTGTAATCCTGCAAATGAACATCATATATTATCATATACTGCAGCTGGAGTTAATACTCCTTTGTTTTCCCAAAAGCAGTAGTCTGAGTATTGTCCTAAATTTGGGAACATTGGATTTCGCCACAGCGGGATATCCCTAAATTTGTCAATTCGTTTGGTCTCTCGCCACACTGAACGGGCCAAGGTCAATATTGGTATGTTTCTCATAAAGGGGAGTGTTACAGGCGTCTCCAAGGCTATCAAAAGGTGTTTAAAATGTAGTATGTGTGACAGGAACCAGCCAGTCTGATAGGTGTCTAAGTTGGCCAGCAAGGTAATACAAGCGTTAATCAGGAAGCGCCATGCCAGCTTCAGCTTTTGGTCTTTGCAGGATTGATAGTTTTAGCTTATGTCTATCCCTGCCCCGAATGAAAGTGAGAAATAAAACATCTAGGGTTTTAACCACTTGCCGACCGCTCACTGAGCTGGTACTGTGGCAAAGCGGCTCGATATCGTCCAGCTACGTAGACCTATGTCGCTGGACTCCTCCCCTCGTGGGTGGCGCGCGCCGTCGGAGGCTCACTCCCGTTGTATTCAGTCACAGCGGGAGTCGGGCCAGGGGAGGAGCGGCGGTGATCACCGCCGCTCTTCCCCGATCGTCTGAGATTGAGTGTGGAGATCTGCCCGCTTGTGTAAACAAGCGGGCGGATCTCCTAAGTGACAAACAGTGACAGATTGCAGGATTCAGCATAGCTGAACCTGCGATCTCTGCCTGTGTCACACAGTCCCGTCCCCTCCCACCACACACGTTAGTAGGCACCAGGCATACATTAACCCCTTGATTACCAATAAAAGTTAACCCCTTCCCTTCCAGTGTCATTTTTACAGTAACAGTGCATATTTATAGCACTGATTACTGTAGTAATGTCACTGGTACCCCCAAAAATGTCAGTCAAGTGTCCGATCTGTCCGCCGCAATGTCGCAGTCCCGCAAAAAAAAAAAAACGCAGATCGCCGCCATTACTAGTTAGAAAAAAACAATAAAAATGACATAAATTTCCCGTAGTTAGTAGCTGCGATAACTGTTGCGCAAACCAATCAAAATACGCTTATTGTGATTCTTTTTTACCAAAAATATGTAGCAGAAAACAAATTGGCCTAAAATGTTAAAAAATTTAGATTTTTACATTGGGGGGGGGGGGGGGATTTCATATAAAAAAGTGAAAAATATTGTTATTTTTTCAAAATTGTCGCTCTTTTTTTTTATATAGCGCAAAAAGTAAAAGTCGCACAGGTGATCAAATACCACCAAAAGAAAGCTCTATTTGTGGGGAAAAAATGGACATAAATTTAATTTGGGTACAGCATTGCACGACCGCGCAATTGTCCTTTTAAAATACGCAGTGCCGAATCGCAAAATATGGCCTGGTCAGGAATGGGGTAAAATCTTCCAGTCTTAGCCACTTAAGCCCCGGAAGATTTTACCCCCTTCCAGACCAGGGGGTATTTTGCGATTCGGCACTGCGTGACTTTAACGGACAATTGCGCGGTCGTGCGACGCTGTACCTAAACGAATTTGGCGTCCTTCTTTTCCCACAAACAGAGCTTTCTTTTGGTGGTATTTGATCACCTGTGCGATTTTTTGATCACGCGCTATAAACAAAAAAAAGCGTCAATTTTGCAAAAATAGCAATATTTTTCACATTTTTTTATATGAAATTCCCCCCAAAAAAAATGTAAAAATCAAAATTTTTTAACATTTTCGGCCAATTTGTTTTATGCTACCTACGTTTGGTAAAAAAAAAAGAACGCAAAAAGCGTATTTTGATTAGTTTGCGCAAAAGTTATCGCGTTTACTAACAAAGGGAAAGATTTTTGTCATTTTTGTTGTTTTTTTTTTTTTAACGCGTAATGGCGGCGATCTGCGATTTTTTTTTTGCGGTACTGCGACATTGGGGCGGACAGATCGGACCCTTGACTGACATTTGTGACACTTTTGGGGGTCCCAGTGACATTTCTACAGTAATCAGTGCTATACATATGCACTGTTACTGTAAAAATACACTGGTAGTGAAGGGGTTAACTTTATTTGGGAGGGAGGGGCTGTGTGTGTCCCTAGGGGCGTGCTTTCTACTGTGATTGGCTGTGGCTTCAGCTGTAAGGACACTGATCAACGGATCTACATACTAGATCCGTGTGATCAGTGTCTTTACAGCGAGGAGAATGACAGGTGGCTTGTTTACACAAGCTGCCTGACATTCTCCCTCTCCCCCGCCGATCACCGAGTGACCGGCGGACATCGGGTCCGCTGGTCACACGCGCGGGGGGGTCCGTGACCACGCGGGAGCGCGCCTCCGGGGGCGCGCGCTCGCTCCCTAGACCCTCACAGGCAAGCGACGTAGACCTACGTTAGTTTGCCTGTGAGGGGCTGACCGCCGACGTAGATAGTCGTGCGGCGGTCGGCAAGTGGTTAAAGCGGTTAAAAATACGCTCATTGAGAATTTTTTGTGTCAAAGACATGTAGTTAAATACATTTTGGCCTAAATATATGACAAAAATTTAATATATTGGATATTTTTTAACTGTCAAAGTAGAAAAATATAAATTTTTTCAAAATTGTCGCATTTTTTTATTAATATCGCAAAAAATGAAAAGCACAGAGGTGCTCAAATACCACCAAAAGAAAGCTCTGTTTGTGGGGAAAAAAAGGACGTAAATTTTGTTTGGGTACGGCGTTGCATGACCGCGCAATTTTCAGTTAACCACTTAAGCCCCGGAGGATTTGGCTGCTAAAGGACCAGGGGTTTTTTTGCGATTTTTTACTGCGTGACTTTAACGGACAATTGCGCGGTCGTGCGACGCTGTACCTAAACGAATTTGACGTCCTTTTTTTCCCACAAACAGAGCTTTCTTTTGGTGGTATTTGATCACCTGTGCGATTTTTTGATCACGCGCTATAAACAAAAAAAGAGCGTAAATTTTGCAAAAATAACAATATTTTTCACATTTTTTTATATGAAATTCCCCAAAAAAAAAAGTAAAAATCAAAATTTTTTAACATTTTTCGGCAAATTTGTTTTATGCTACCTATGTTTGGTAAAAAAAATCGCAAAAAGCGTATTTTGATTGGTTTGCGCAAAAGTTATCGCGTTTACTAACAAAGAGAAAGATTTTTGTCATTTTTGGTGTTTTTTTTTTTAACGCGTAATGGCGGCGATCTGCGATTTTTTTTTCGGTACTGCGACATTGCGGCGGACAGATCGGACCCTTGACTGACATTTTTGACACTTTTGGGGTTACCAGTGACATTACTGCAGTAATCAGTGCTATACATATGCACTGTTACTGCAAAAATGACACTGGCAGGGAAGGGGTTAACTTTATTGGACAGGGAGGGGTTAAGTGTGTCCTAGGGGCGTGCTTTCTACTGTGTAGGGACATTCCTATTGGTGTAAAAGCAAAGATCAACCGTTCTACATAGTAGAACGGTCAGATCTTTACTTTTACACAGGGAGAACTGACAGGCAGCTTGTTTACACAAGCTGCTCTGTCTTTCTCCCTTCACAGGAGCGATCGCAGTGTGACTGGCAGACATCGAGTCCGCCGGTCACACGCACTGACTTGCCTGTGAACGAGCCGCGGCGGGCGCGCGCCTCGGCGGGCGCGCGCCCGCCCGCGATAGGCTCGCAAGTCAGTGACAGGCGAGTGACGTACCGATACGTCACTCTGCCTGGCCGGGGCTGACCGCCGCAGTATATAGTCGTGCGGCGGTCAGCAACCGGTTAAAGTCGCACAGTGCCGAATCGCAAAAAGTGGCCTGGACGTACAGCAGGAAAATCCTCCGGTGGTAAAGTGGTTAAAGAAGGATTTGGGTACCTGGGCTGCCATATGCGACATAATATAAAGACATTTAGGCAAAACTAAAGGGGTAGAATTTCCGTGCTAAGGAAGAAACTGGGGCTGCAGCCTACCTCAAAATACAACCCAAAGGGTTGTTTTCAGTAAATAAAATAAGGGGGTAATGAGGTAAGTGGCGCTGCCTTGCAACTAATATGTAGGGTAATGTATATAAATGTATTTGAGCAGGGTAATCTAAAATACCTGTAATCATGCAGTCATATTATCACTTCTAACACCAATTAAATAATAATAATCAATACATATGAATAAATAAATAAAAGTGCAGCAAAGTGTACCTGTGGACAAAAATAATGGATTATTAAGTAGTTATATATAAATATAAAGTGCTCAGTGGGGTATAGCAAAATAAAATAGTAAATAATATCCTAAGTTCATCAACAAGTGGTCAATAAATACACCAGCTGATAAAAAATCTCTGTGTGTAAGTGATCATATCCAAGTGTATAAACGGAATTTGTTTATCTAATAAATATAAAGTGAAATAGTGCTAATAAATCCAATATATGATAATAAAAATGGCAATAAATTGCAAATTAAAGAGTTGTATAAAGTACTTGAAACCCATTCTTGAGTAAAAGTACAAGTGCTCGATCAAAAAGTGACTTGAGTAGAAGTGGAAGTGCTCGATCAAAAAGTGACTTTGAGTAGAAGTACTAAAGTATTCAACATTTTTTGTACTTAAGTATTGCAAGTAGTTTTTTTTTTTTTCAATTTTGCTACTCAAGTACTGAAAGTAAAAGTACCAGTAGTTTTGAAAAAAAAAACATTGCTACTCAAGTACTGAAAGTAAAAGTACAAGTACTGTGTTATGTAGTTATTAAAGAAAGAAGTCAAAAGTTTGAACATCATATTGTTTTTTATTATTTCAAATGCAGCTTTTATTTATACATACAGTAGCTTTTATTTTCGTTTGCGCTGATAATACACATGTTTTGAGCTTCATGAAACCTGCCATCTACTGTTCTGGCAGTGGTAATTTTTAAAATTGTAACGAGTAACTATGCAGCACAAAAACAAAATATCGGAGTAGAAGTATTGAAATCATTGAAAAAATGTAGTGAAGTAAAAGTGGAAGTAGGAGAAAAAAATTCTACTCTAGGAAAGTACAGATACCGCCTTTCCGGTACTTAAGTACATCTCTGGGTATGGAATTGAGAGGGGAGCACTCGTTTCCTCACCCGTTGCGTCCTATTTGGACCACCCTGAGATTCACCCATCAACTTCTTTTGGAATTTACTTCACCAATTGTTCACCTATGGACTTATATTAATAATTTAAACATTTCTCAGTCACTTTAACTCACCTTTTTGGCTGCTCCATAGCACAAGGTCTTTTGCACACATATTGGAACAGGCCACACTTTGTCACTTAAATTTGCAATTTATTGCCATTTTTATCATATATTGGATTTATTAGCACTATGTCACTTTATATTTATTGGATACACTAATTCCGTTTATACACTTGGATATGATCACTTACACACACACAGTGATTTTTTTTATCAGCTGGTGTATTTATTAAAAGAAAAATGTGGACAACTGCGCTAGACCAAAGAAAAAATTGTAAAGCTGCAACTTCACACCTTAAAAAACAATATACAAATAAGTTGCGCTAAAGAATGCAAAACATATATTGATTGTATGTTGTGAAAGTCCGTAACAAAAGTCCGTATATAAGCAAACAGCACGTCAGATGAAATAACTGTGCAGGTACCGCTTACCGGGAACTATTAGTATGTAAGCCAAAAAAAAGGTCTAGAAGTCCTCAGGAAGTAGACGTCAATTGAACCTCGTATTCCTGGATGGATCTCCTCAGTGTAGTATGGACATGTGAAATACAAAAAATGCAAACGCCATAGCGTAAAACCAAAAATACAGAAAAAAACACCCCAAGTGATAGGAATGCCAAAAAGGTGCTAGAATATTGATGGTGAGTGGATGTGAAGAGCTCAAACACCTCTAGAACCTGTATAGATACTCCTTACCAGAGTAATAAGAAGTGATCAGCAAAGACAAAGGTCGGGAAAGCCTTCCCCGATAGGACTGCAGCTTACCAAAGGAACAAGTGTAGTGAACATATATGAAATCCCAGCCGTGCAACTGAAGAGGGCTAACCGTATATATACCCTTACCAGCTCCAAATAATATGAGGCAGAGGGGTTCCAAGATCAACCAATATACTTCCACTGGGGACACTGGTAGAGGCTCGGCATACAGGTGAAGATGTCAACCGTAAAATATAAAAAGGCAGACCATAGCATAAAACCCACGGATAATTTATTGATAAAAAAGGGCAAACACTTACAAACATCGAAGATCAAATGCCAGAAAGGAGAGAGGTATAGAGCCGCCGGCCGGACGGCTCCGCTCGCCCGTTCCTTCGTAGGACAATAGCGTAAAGGTGACGTCAGCACGCCGTGCCCTAATTTGTATATAATATATATATGGTGTATTTATTGACCACTTGTTGATGCATTTTGGATATTATTTACAGTGGCAGATAGCTTGGTTTCAGGTCATGAGTCCTCCAACAGAATAAAGCACCCAAGTATGGCTAAGAACAAAACATTGGACTATGCTGAAGAGGCCTTCTATGAGCTCTGATCTGAATCCTATTGAACATTATTGAAACAAGCAGGCTGGAGAAGGAACCCTGCAACTCTGAGACATTAGGGGCTTTTTTCTAAAGAAGAATGGGCAAGGGTAGAAGTCTCACTGAAAGTTATAGAAATTGCTTGTTTGGAGTGATTGCCTCTACAGGTTGTGCCTTTAGTTATACTTTATCCACTTCAATACTGGACACTTTTACCCCCTTCCTGCCCAGACCAATTTTCAGCTTTCAGTGCTGCTGTCACACTTTGAATGACAATTGCGCGGTCATGCACCACTATACCCATAAGAAATATTTATAATTTTGTTCACACATATAGAGCTCTCTTTCGGTGGTATTTAGGCCTCATGCACACTGGACATTTTTGGAGCTGCTGTTAGCAGCGTCAGACGTTTTTTTTTTTTGCAGCTGCAGAACGCCCATCCATGTTATTCTATGGCCTCATGCACACATAGAGCTTTTAGGAGCTCCAAGTGGCATAGTCGTTTTACAGCTCCAAAAAAACCCAGGAACTGTGCGTTCTGGAGCTGTAAAAACGTCTGACACTGCTAAAGGCTGAATAACGTTGTTTAACGTGCGTTAAGCCACATTATACGTTTTTTTTTCTTCCATTCAAAATCAATGGTTCCCTATGGGAGCCTATTGGTTTGAATGGAAGTCGCACCGCAGGTCGGATCAGACTGATCTGACTTTCGGTGCGACCTGCACTGTGAGAATCTTGAGGGGGAACTCCACGCCAAAATGGGGAAAAAAAAGGCGTGGGGTTCCCCCCCAGGCCCTTCGGGTCTGGTATGGAATTTGAGGGTAGCCGTTTTTTTGGCGTGGGGTCCCCCCCAAAATCCATACCAGACCCTTATCCGAGCATGCAGCCCGGCATGCCAGGAAAGGGGACGAGCGAGCGGCCCCACCCCCCCCTGGATCATACCAGGCCACTCGCCCTCAACATGGGGGGTGTGGGTGCTTTGGGGCAGGGGGGGCTCTGCACCCCCCACCTCAAAGCACCTTGCCCCTATGTTGATGAGGACAAGGGCCTCATCCCCACAACCCTGGCCGGTGGTTGTGGGGGTCTGCGGGCAGGGGGCTCATCGGAATCTGGAAGCCCCCTTTAACAAGGAGGCCCCCCAGATCCCGGACCCCCTCCCTATGTGAATGGGTATGGGGTACACTGTACCCCTACCCATTCACCCCATAAAAGACAGTGTGTGTAAATAACGACAGGAGACGTTTTGGAAAGTTTATTAAAAATCTTCATCCCAACTTCTCCCTCTCCGGTCTTCTGTTCTTTTGCTTCTTGTCTTCTCCTCTCCGGTCTTCTGCTCTTTTGCTGTCGCCTCTTCTTGTCTTGTCTTCTCCGGTCTTCTGGTCTTCTGCTCTTTTGCTGTCGGCTCTTCTTCTTCCTCCGGTCCTCCGACGACGACGTTTCCGGCGATTATGCCGGTCTCTGCAGCTTATTATATAGCCATTAGGGGCGTGGTCGCCAGATGACGTCATCGGGAGACCACGCCCCCTTATGTCACAGATGACGTCATCTGTGACATAGGGGGGCGGGGTCTCCCGATGACGTCATATGGCGGCCACGCCCCTAATGGCTATATAATAAGCTGCAGAGACCGGAGACTGGCATAATCGCCGGAGACATCGTCGGAGGACCGGAGGAAGAAGAAGAGCTGACAGCAGAAGACCGGAGAGGAGAAGACAAGACAAGAAGAGGCGACAGCAAAAGAGCAGAAGACCGGAGAGGAGAAGACAAGAAGCAAAAGAGCAGAAGACCGGAGAGGGAGAAGATGGGATGAAGATTTTTAATAAACTTTCCAAAACGTCTTCTGTCGTTATTTACACACACTGTCTTTTATGGGGTGAATGGGTAGGGGTACAGTGTACCCCATACCCATTCACATAGGGAGGGGGTCCGGGATCTGGGGGGCCCCCTTGTTAAAGGGGGCTTCCAGATTCCGATGAGCCCCCTGCCCGCAGACCCCCACAACCACCGGCCAGGGTTGTGGGGATGAGGCCCTTGTCCTCATCAACATGGGGGCAAGGTGCTTTGAGGTGGGGGGTGCAGAGCCCCCCCTGCCCCAAAGCACCCACACCCCCCATGTTGAGGGCGTGTGGCCTGGTATGATACAGGGGGGGTGGGGCCGCTCGCTCATCCCCTCCCCTTTCCTGGCATGCCGGGCTGCATGCTCGGATAAGGGTCTGGTATGGATTTTGGGGGGGACCCCACGCCGTTTTTCCGGCGTGGGGCTACCCTCAAATTCCATACCAGACCCGAAGGGCCTGGTTTGGAACCTGGGGGGAGAACCCCACGCCGTTTTTTCCTCCATTTTGGCGTGGAGTTCCCCCTCAAGATTCTCACAGTGCAGGTCGTGCCGCAAGTCGGATCACTCTGATCCGACCTGCGGTGCGACTTCCATTCAAATCAATAGGCTCCCATAGGGAACCATTGATTTTGAATGGAGGCAGAAAAAACGCTGCTAACAGCTACTGTGGCCAAACGTGCAATGAAGCTAGTGGAAAAAGCTACTGAAAGCACGTTTTTACAGCTGCTGTTTCCCGGCGTCAAGTAAACAGCTTTGGAGCACTTTTTTTATGACGCCCTGTGTGCATGGAGCCTTAATCACCGCTGTTTTTTTTTTTATATATATATTTCTAAATAAACAGAAAAAAGACCAAAAATCTAAAATTAAAAAAAAATGTTCTTTGTTTCTGTTAGGTTATTTATTTGCAAAATTTTATTTCTTCAGAAATGTAGGTCAAAATGTATTCTGCCACATTTCCTTAACTGCTTCCCATCCACGCTACAGCCTATATACGGCTGCAGCGCGGACTCGAATTTTCGGGAGGCCGTTTTTAAATGGCCTCCCAGTGACACGCCCCCCGCGCGCGCCCGCCAGCGCGCAGCGGGGAGAATCTGTGTCGGCCGTGTCCCTTGGACACAGCCGATCACAGATCGTGGTGAATGGCCAATCACAGCGGCCATTCACCACTTGATCGGGCCGTCCAATGAGCGATGATCTCATATGTAAACATATGAGATCATCTCTCATCGCCGGCGCTCCTTCCTCACACGGAGCCTGCAGTGTGAGGAAGGAGGGGGAGCCTCACAGCGCCGGGGACACAGAGACATGTAATCAGGGCACTGATCACCAGTGCCCTGATTACTAAAAGGTAAAAAAACATACACAGTGCCCCCCCATCAGTGCCCGCCATCAGTGTCCCCCATCAATGCCCACAATCAGTGCCCATAGTGCTGCCAGTCAGTGCCCATCAGTGCCTGCTCATCTAGGCACTGATAAGCACTGACTCGCAGCACTATGGGCACTGAGTGTGGGCACTGATGGTGCTGCTCATCAGTGCCGCCCATGAATGCTCATCAGTGCCACCCGTCAGTGTCCATCAGTGCCATCCACCAGTGCCCATCAGTGCCGCCTCTCAGTGCCCAGCAGTGCCACCTCTCAGTGCCCAGCAGTGCCGCCTATCAGTGCCACCTATCAATGCCGCCTATCAGTGCTCATCATTGCGGCATATTAGTACCTCCTCATCAGTGCCCATAAGTGCCACCTCATCAGTGCCCATCAGTGCAGCCTATCAGTACTCGCAGAAAATAAGAAAAACTTTTTTTTTTTCCAAATTTTCTGTCTTTATTCTTTTTTTTTGTAAAAAATAAAAAACCCAGAGATGATTAAATACCACCAAAAGAAAGCTCTATTTGTGTGAAAAAAATGATAAAAATTTCATATGGGTACAGTGTAGCATGACCGCGCAATTGTCATTCAAAGCGTGAGAGCACTGAAAGCTGAAAATTGGCCTGGATGGGAAGGGTGTTTAAGTGCACAGTAGGCAAGTGGTTAAAGAATATAACCCAAATCAGTGTATATAATTTAGTCTGTAGGAAAGTTATTGAGTCCACAAACTATGGGATGTACAGTGGGTATAGAAAAGAATCAAAAAATGACCAAAGTCCCTGCTGCAGAGAAACACCTCCATAACAGGATATTACCACCTCCATGCTTTACTATAGGAATGGTGTTATTTGGATGGTGAGCAGTATTGGATTTCTGCCAGACATATCTTTTAGTGTTGAGGCCAAATAATTCAATATTAGTCTTTACCGGTGGACACAGCCAGTAACAGATTGCGCAGCTTTTTTTGAGAGAACGTTCTACATCGTCCACTCCGAAGAAAGAAAGAAAGTCCTGTCCAGCCATCAATTTGCTATAGGTGCGGGAAGGTGTTAAGGTTCCCGTAATTTTTTTTGTCCATGCCATTATTTGCTTTTTTAAACAATTAAGGACCAAGCCTATTGCCGACACTTGTTTACAAGTTAAAATCAGTATTTTTTGCTAGAAAATTACTTAAAAACCCCCAAAGATTATACATATTTTTTTTTAGCAGAGACCCTAGAGAATAAAATGGAGATCATTGCAATACAATGTATTTTCGCAGCTGTCTTACAAATGCAATTTTAAAAAAAAAAAATACACTTTTTTTTTAAACTAAAAAAATAGGAAAATAGTAAAGTTAGCACAATTTTTGTTTTTCTATAATGTGAAAGATAATGTTACACCAAGTAAATTGATACCTGTCATGATTTGGAATTGTGCATGCTTGTGGAATGGCGATAAACTTTGGTACTTAAAAGTCTCCATAGGTGATGCCTTAAAATGTTTTACAGGTTACCAGTTTAGAGGTACAGAGGAGGTCTAGGGCTAGAATTATTGCTTTCACTCTAACGATCACGGTGATACCTCACGTGTGGTTTGAACACAGTTTACATATGTGGGCGCGACTTGTGTATACTTTCGCTTCTGCACGTGAGCTCGGAGGGACAGGGAGCTTTAAATTATTATTTTTTCTTATTTATTTTACTTTTTATTTTTACACTGTCTCTTTAACCACTTAAGCCCCGGAGGATTTGGCTGCTCAAAGACCAGGCCCTATTTTGTGATTCTGCACTGCGTGATTTTAATGGACAATTGTGTGGCCGTGCAACGCTGTAGCCAAACAAAATTGACGTCCTTTTTTTCCCACAAACAGAGCTTTCTTTTGGTGGTATTTGATCACCTGTGCGATTTTTATTTTTTGCGCTATAAACAAAAAAGAGCAACAATTTTGAAAAAATAACAATATTTTTCACATTCAAAAAAGTAAAAATCAAAATTTGTTAAAATTTTAGGCCAATTTGTTTTTTGCTACATATGTTTGGTAAAAAAAAATTGCAATAAGCGTATTTTGATTGGTTTGCCAAAAGGTATTGCGTTTACTAACTACGGGAAAGATTTGTAATTTTTATTGTTTTTTTTTTACTATTGATGGCGGTGATCTGAGATTTTTTTTTTTTTTGCAGGACTGCGACATTGGGGCGGACAGATTGGACCCCTGACTGACATTTTTGACACTTTTGGGAGTACCAGTGACATTACTACAGTAATCAGTGCTAAAAATATGCACTGTTACTGTAAAAATGACACTGGCAGGGAAGGGGTTAACTTTATTGGTGATCAGTGGGTTAAATGTATCCCTAGGGGCGTGATTCTAACTGTGGGGGGGCATGGCTTGTGATGTAACCACAGAGACATACGATCCTACATAGCAGGATCGTATAGTCTCTGCACTTACATCAGGGAGAATGACAGACGGCTGTGTTTACATCAGCCATCTGCCTTTCTCCCTCTCCTGCGGGAGATCGCGAGTGACCGGCGGACATCGTAGCCGCCGGTCACTCGCGAGGGGTTCTCAGTGAACGAGCGGGGGCGTGAGCGCGCCTCCAGCGGCGCGCGCTCACCCCCCACAGGCGGCTAAGCGAGTGACGTACCCCTATGTCACTTTGCCCAGCAGCGGCTGCCTGCCGCAGTATATCTGCGGTGGGCGGTCGTTATGTGGTTAATATCTAAACCGCTGGCAACAGAAGTGAGTACAACCTCTAAGTGAAAATGTCCAAATTGGGCCCAATTAGCCATTTTCCCTCCCTGGTGTCATGTGACTCTTTGGTGTTACAAGGTCTCAGTTGTGAATGGGGAGCAAGTGTGTTAAATTTGGTGTTATCGTTCTCTCTCTCTTACTGGTCACTGAAAGTTCCACATGACACCTTGTGGCAAAGAACTCTGAGGATCTAAAAAAAAAAAAGAATTGTTGCTCTACAAAAAGATGGCCTAGGCTAAAAGAAAATTTCCAAGAACCTGAACTGAGCTGCAGAATGGTGGCCAAGACCATACAGCGGTTTAACAGGACAGGTTCTACTCAGAACAGGCCTCGCCATGGTCAACCAAAGAAGTTGAGTGCACGTGCTCAGCGTCCCATCCAGAAGTTGTCTTTGGGAAATAGACGTATGAGTGCTTCCAGCATTGCTGCAGAGGTTGAAGGGGATTGGGGGTCAGTCTGTCAGTGCTCAGACCAAACGCTGCACACTGCATCAAATTGGCCTGCATGGCTGTCATCCCAGAAGGAAGCCTCATCTAAAGATGATGCACAAGAAAGCCAGCAATCAGTTTGCTGAAGACAAGCAGACTAAGGACATGGATTACTGGAATCAACCTGTGGTCTGATGAGACCAAGATAAACTTATTTGGTTCAGAATCAGATAATGTCAAGTGTGTGTGGCAACAGCCAGGTAAGGAGTACAAAGACAAGTGTGTCTTGCCTACAGTCAAGCATGGTGGTGGGAGTGTCATGGTCTGGGGCTGCACAAGTGCTGCTAGCACTGGAGAGCTACAGTTCATTGAGGGATCCATGAATGCCAACATGTACTGTGACATACTGAAGCAGAGCATGACCCCCTCCCTTCGGAGACTGGGCCGGAGGGCAGTATTCCAACATAACGACTCCAAACACACCTCCAAGACGACCACTGCCTTGCTAAAGAAGCTGAGGGTAAAGGTGATGGACTGGCCAAGCATGTCTCCTTACCTAAACCTTTTTGAGCATCTGTGGAGGATCCTCAATTGGAAGGTGGAGGAGTGCAAGGTCTCTAACATCCACAAGCTCTGTGATGTCGTCATGGAGGAATGAAGGGGGCTCCAGGGTAACCTGTGAAGCTCTGGTGAACTCCATCCTCAAGAGGGTTAAGGCAGTGCTGGAAAATAATGGTAGCCACATAAAATATTGACACTTTAGGCCCAATTTAGACATTTGCACATATTTAAAATATTTACAAAAATGTGAGGGGTGTACTCACTTTTGTGAGATACTGTATCTTAAAGGAGTTGTAAAGGCAGAAGATTTTTTATCTGAATTCATTCTAAGCATTAAAATAAAAAGCCTTCTTTGTGTAGCAGCCCCCCCTCAGCCCCCCTAACACTTACCTGAGGTCCCTCTCTGTCCAGCGATGTCCACGAGTTTCTCAGCCATCCAAGATTATCCCTCCTGTTTGGCAGAGACACAGCAGCAGTGCCATTGTCAATCAAAGTCAGCTAGCCAATAAGGGGAGAGAGGGGGCGTGGTTGGTGCGGGGCTCCTTGTCTGAATGGAAACAGGGAGCTGTGACTCGTCTCTGGTGCCCCTATAGCAAACAGCTTGCTGTGGGGGCACTGAACAGGAGGGAGGGGCCAGGATTACAGGAGAGGGACCCGAGAAGAGGAGGATCTGGGCTGCTCTGTGCAAAACCAACTGCACAAAGGAGGTAAGTATAACATGTTTATTATTGTTATAGGACAAATAATGAGACTTTTACAGTAAAGTAACATTTTTATATTTTGCAAGTAAACGCTTTCTTAGATTAGTGAATTAATTAAAACTGCATTTTAAGAATGTGCGAGCAAAAATCATTTGCTAGAATAGGTGAAAATTTACTTTGCAAATATACTCTTATATTAAATCAACTACAATGACTTGGTTCAGTGCTGTGAAATTTCACAGTTCTGGCTGCAGCAACAATGATACTGCTATAGCAACGCTTTAAGGATTTGGCCGCACTATCTACAGGTGTTTGTATCAAAGACAACGGAGTGCTTCATATCAGCATGACTTTTTGTCAGTAAATAACTTTTAAATAATTGTCAGTTTGCTTAAAAGTGCACATGTGCCATCTTGTGGCAAACTTAAAATTATTCTGAAAGAAGAGAAATTCTGAATGTAAAATAATTGTAGTAAAGTACAAGACATGCAAATGGGATGTATCTGTTGGAAAAGGATTACTTCTGAAAAGCATACAGTGGAATCCAGTAAAGGTTTCCAATGCTTTATGGCCCATTTACACCTATGTGATAAAATGAGTCTATTAAATCACATGTGCATGCACCTGCAGGAAGAAAACATAATTTCCAATGGCACCAGTTCTAATATCTCTGTGGTTGCAGAGTTTTCATGTTAAAAGATGAGAGGAAAAGGGAAGGCTATAATAAGCCCCCTTTTCCTCATGGTAGAGTGGCTGGAAGATAAGTTAGGTTATTGAGATATTATTTCCCTCCTTTTTTCCTCAGGTAAAAAAGGAGGGAGATTTGGGATACCCTGAGGGAGCAGCTGGAGTGGGCGTAGCTTTGCAGGGGTCAGAGCACCTATAGGAATGGGTTTAGGGGGGCTCGCCTCAGAGGGGCTCATTCGCCTCAGAAGTCTCAGTGGTGTGAGTTCCAGGAGACTATTCCTATAAAAAAAGAAGAGCCTTCTGAGGCAAGAGGATGAGCTTGCAAAGACAGCTCATAGAGAGAGCAGGGGAGGAAGGTGGGGACGAATGGACAAGTAAGGTGTTTAAACCTACCGAGACCTGCGAGTCAAGAAGCGGGCAGGGGAGCTGCCACAACAGTGCGAGCAAATACAGTACCGAGCTTGAATGTCCCGTCACCGGAGGAGGAAATGGAAGAGGCGGAAGATGCGGATCCAGGTCAAAGAAGAGGAAGCAGCGTCACTTCGGAGGGACGAACGAAGAGGAAGAGGCTTCCGACAAGACGTCGTTCCCCATCACCGGCGAGACGTGATCCCGCGAGAAGGTCCGAGACCGGGGCACCGAGCAGGCGCGGAGCCCAAGAAGGAGCAGCAATGAGCGGCGCTGGGAGCAGCAGACAGGAGGATGCATCGGGCCGCGGAAGACAAGCTCTGGTGTCTGAACAGGCTTCGCTGCAGCGGCAGGGAACACCGGGAGGAAGAGGAAGAAGGGCGGTGGAGCCAGCGTCAGAAGGTCAAGCTATCCCAGTGGTCGGGGAGGAGCGGCAGCAAGTACAGCAAGGCAATGGGAATGGGGAGTGGACAACACTGCCAATTCTCTCAAACATAACTGAAATGTTATTTAAATTATCTAGGGATGTTAGCGAGTTACAGAGTGGGAGTAAAGTGGTTCAGGCTAGTCAGATAGAAGGGACAGTTCTGTCAGCAGCGGAGGTTTGGGCGCCATCTTGTGGCAGCTTAGCAAATGACAGGAGTCTGCAAGATAGTGAAGGTGAATTAGCTGCAACGCATAGTAGGCAGTTAGCTAAGTCCCAATATATCCCTGAAACCCGTCTTAAAGAAGCTCTGACTTGTGAGGTTTCACCACTAGGCTTCCTGTTATTGCCGGGGGTGAAAGAAAAAATCTGGAGAGGTGAGTTTGTAGATATGCTATCCCTTCTTCCATCAGCTAGAGAGTTTGAAAAAAAGGATGATAAGTTAGAGGAAGATAGGAAGAGACCAATTAACAAATCTTTTAACAACTGGCTGCAGTCTTTTTTCATTTATTCTGCAGTGCTATGTGAAAGGTCTCCTGAAAAAAGTGTTGGGCTCTTCCAACACTTGGATATAATTTTAGAGGCATATAAGAGCTTCAGCGGTTTAGGATGGTTTAATTATGATGAGGCTTTCAGGCAAAAGTTGGCAGTTCATAGGACTTTAAAATGGGGAGTAAAAGATGTAGGATTATGGCTAAATCTTTTTCTCCCTCAAAAACCAAGCTATGTTAAGCAGACAGGATCCTCATCTCAACAGTCAGCTAACGCTTATAAAAAAGGGATCTGCTTTAACTTCAATGATGGACAGTGTAAATAGCCTAATACATGCCAATATAGGCATGAATGTGCATTTTGCGGGGGAGGTCACCCAGTGGCAAAATGCTTTAAAAAAATGTCAAATAGCAACCAGCAGAACATTCAGAAAGGGAGTTTCTCTTACGTCCTCCGACAGTCGCCGCCTCTTCATATTCGTCACATATGGGGTATTAGACTTTGCTCCGAAGGAGTAGCTAGGCAACAGAATATGTTAACAATAAAGCTTTAACATATCCCACCCTCAAGGGGTGGTCCCCTCAGTCAATACCCTCCTACTTCCTGCAACCATATCTCAGTTTTAATGTCTAGCTTGTCAGGAGTGGCTGGCTCTCTCTGTGCTGGGACTTTTTGTCCCAGACTCTTTCTTCTTTTTGATATTTTGTTTGAGTTTTCTCTCTACCTTTACTTAGCTGTTATTTTTGTCAGCATTAGTTAGTTCTTCGGACGAAGAGGATCATGCGGACTGGGTCTCGGGCTGATCCCCCTGGTCGCAGGTCGTGGGTCAGTGGCTTCCCAGTCTGCCATCGAGCGTTCAGCCAGGTAACGCTCCTGGCACAGTGAACGACCCATCCCTGTTCGGTGCAGGGATGATTGGTGAGGTGGCTACCTCACCGGACGCTGTGCGGTTTCTGAACCGCCATTGTGTGCGTCTTGAATTGCGACTCTCCCTGCCTCATGTGCAGCGGCTTGTTCGCCTGTGCGGGTTCCCCACGCCATGTGAGGTAAGTGTATCTATGTGGGGACCTGTCTGTCTGGGGGGGGTCTCAGTCTGGGACTGTGTAACCTGCCTTTAATCACACTGCTTGTCTCCCTATCTCTCGGCTGCATGCTGTGGGCTGCAAGGGGGGGGGGGGAGCTGTATGACACTGAGTATGTCAGGCTGGGCAGTGTGAGGAGCTGTGTGCTGTGGGGCATGTTTTTAATGGCATGTTGGGGCATATACAGCGATCGCTGCGGCGATCTAACATGTATCCATATAATGGGATAATATTGTGTGTGATTTTATGCACTGTGGAGCGGCGATTTCGGCGCCAAACGACGCCATTTTACCGGCGCCCGCTCCGGCCGCATGGTTTACATGCACGGCGGCCATTTTCTTGTAGCCTCCATAGGCTTACATAGAGCGCCCTGGCAGCATCACTTCCTCTCTCCTGGAAGCACCGATCGAGGCAGCAGCAGCAGCGGAGTCTCCTCAGGTTTTATCCTTCTATTCCTGTGTTCCATTGCCTGTATTCAGTCTGTATATTCCCTGTGGGGGTCTCATTGTGCCTGAGTGTGGTGCGGTGGGCTGCGCTTGCCGCGCTTGCTGTAAGGGGGCAGTTAACCCTTGGTTGTCTGGCATACAGGGGCAATGGATTCTCAGGAGGGCAAGTTTCCCACAGTATTGGTGGAAAGCCAGGGGACCGCTGTTTCCCCCCCAGGGGGGGATTTAGCCACTATTGTGGCTGGCCTTGCTGCACAGGTGCAAATGCTGGTGGCTGCTCAATCTACTAAACGGCCCAGAGTTGCTCTGTCCTCTGATTCTGAGGGTGAAGGTGATGGGGCTGTTCTGGCGGGGACCCCCCTATCGGGGTCCCGCTCCTCTCTTGATCTAGTGGGGTCTGAGGTAGAGGCTGAAGTTGAGGGGGTTGATAATTCTCCCCCTGGCTCGCCTGAAGAGCTTGCAATCATGGATGAGTTGATTGCTTCCATTAAGCAGACGCTACGTTTGCAGGACGAGGTGTGTCCCCCAGCTGCCTTGGCGGCTTATGGGACGCAGAGAAAACGCAGGACGCCGCAGGTTTTTCCCTGCAATGCTGATTTTCAGCGCGCTGTTAAGGACCAATGGCGCGATTTGCGCAAGCTTTTTGCGGTACCAAGTAAATTTAAGCTGCGTTAAACCTTTCTCGCCTGCCACTGATGAACGGTGGTGTGTGCCTCCGCCAGTGGATCATGCTATTGCGGTTTTGAACAAAGCCACTGCGATCCCTGCAGAGGGATCCCCTGTTTTCCGTGATGCCACGGATAGGAGACTGGAGTCTCTTGCCCGTCATACTTATTCTGTTACGGGTTCTATGCTTAAGGCTCTGTTTGCTTCTCTCATGGCGGCCCAGGCGATCGCGAGTTGGACGCAGATGCTTAGGCGCGTCCTAGTGGCCGATTCGGCCTCGGCGGCGACCCTGGATATGGTGGATCAGATCCACCAGGGTGTCATGTATCTGTGTGATGCGGACCTGGACCTGATTCCGTTGGCCGCGCGTGTGCACAGCGTGGCGGTGTTGTCTCGCCGCCTGGTTTGGTTGAAATGTTGGTCGGTGGACCAATCTTCACGTAAAACCTTAGCCAATCTGCCTTATGATGGGTCTCGCCTTTTTGGGGAGTCCCTGGATGTGTTGATTAAGGGGATTACCGGGGGTAAGAGCACTCTCTTGCCCCATTTCCCCAAGGCTAAGGGGGCTTCTGGGAAGAAGCATGCTCATTTTCGGCCCCCTCAGGGGTCCTTTCGTGCCTTTCGGCCGCACTACAAGGGCAAACCGTTCAAGGGCCAAGGCTCTCAGAAGAAGCCCTGGTCTGGGAAACAGAAGTCCGGTCAATCCGGACCTGCGGCCCATAACAGTTCGGCCTGAAGGGGCGCCCTCACCCAGTTTTGGGGTGGGGGGACGCTTGCTCGGTTTTCTTCAGCCCTGGTTGGCCCGTGTGAGGGACAGATGGGTTCTGGAAATCGTTCGATCTGGTTACAAGATCGAGTTTCTCTCTCGGCCGGAGAGCAGATTTTTTCCCTCAAATCTTCAACTGTCTCCAGAGCGCCTGCGGGATCTGCACCTGGCGGTGCGGGACCTGTGGGCTCAGGGAGTGGTGGTTCCGGTGCCTCATCGGGACGGATTTCGGGGGTTTTATTCCAATCTGTTCACCGTGCCCAGGAAGGAGGGCAAGGTTCGTCCGATTCTGGACTTGAAAGCTCTGAACCGCTCTGTGCGAGTTCGCAAGTTCCGCATGGAATCCCTGCGCTCGGTGGTGGCTGCCCTGGTTCCGGGGGAATTCATGGCCTCCATCGATTTGAAGGATGCGTACCTTCACGTCCCCATATTCGAGGGTCATCAGAAGTACCTTCGATTTGCCATTGCGGAGGATCACTACCAGTTTGTGGCGTTGCCCTTTGGGCTCGCCTCGGCTCCGCGGGTCTTCACCAAGGTGCTTGCACCGGTTCTGGCATTATTGAGAGCCCAGGGCATTTCTGTCCTGGGGTATCTGGACGACATTCTGGTTCGGTCTGCGACCAGACAGGGTCTGGAGAAGGACCTGTCTGTCACAATGCAAACTCTGCAGGAGTTCGGTTGGACGATAAATGTTCCAAAGTCGACACTGAGTCCGTCGGTTCGTCTCCCCTATCTGGGAATGATACTGGACTCGGTGCAGGCGAAGGTCTTCCTGCCGGAAGACAAACTCAGGACTTTTCAGGAGGAAGTCAGGTCCCTCAGGGACGTTCCACACTCGTCTCTGCGGACGGGTATGGGATGTCTGGGATTGATGGTCTCGGCCTTCGAGGCGATTCCTTTCGCGCAGTTTCACACGCGGGGTCTCCAAGCGGAGATCCTGTCCAGGTGGGACGGGCGACCTCAATCTCTGGATCTTCAGATCTCGTTGAGTCATCGCACCAGGGAAAACCTTCTGTGGTGGCTCCAGTCCCCGTTGGTGTCCGGGGGCAAGTCGTTTCGTCCGATCTCGTGGACGATAATCACCACGGATGCCAGCCTGTCGGGCTGGGGTGGTGTTCTGGGAGTTCTGTCCGCCCAGGGGACCTGGTCGGAGGGGGAGTCTTCCCTTCCGATCAACATTCTGGAATTGCGTGCGATAAGGCTCTGTCTTCATCGCTGGACGGACCGGCTGCAGGGCTGCCCGGTTCGGGTGCAGACGGACAATGCCACGGCGGTGGCCTACATCAACCACCAAGGGGGCACCAGGAGTGCCCGAGCGGCTCGAGAAGTGGCCGACATTCTGTCTTGGGCCGAGACTCATGTCCCGGCGATAACGGCGGTTCACATTCCGGGAGTGGAGAACTGGCAGGCGGACTATCTGAGTCGCCAGACCCTGGATCAGGGGGAATGGTCTCTCCACCCGGCTGTCTTCCAGATGTTGTGCGCGAAGTGGGGTCTTCCAGATGTGGACCTGTTCGCGTCTCGCCTCAACTACAAGGTGAAGAGGTTCGTGGCAAGGACGCGCGACCCTCGGGCAGACGCGTCGGACGCGTTAGTGGCCCCGTGGCATCAGTACAGGCTGATGTACGCGTTTCCACCGATTCAGTTGCTGTCCAGGTTCCTTCGCAGGTTGCACTCGGAACGCAGCACGGTGATTCTTGTGGCACCGGACTGGCCTCGCCGGTCCTGGTACGCAGACCTCGTGAATCTGGCGGTCGACGCTCCTTGGCGTCTGCCTCTTCGAGACGATCTACTGTCTCAAGGACCGATTTACCATCCTGCTTTACAGTCGCTGGCTTTGACGGCCTGGCTGTTGAGACCGAGGTCCTGAAGGAGAAGGGTCTCTCTCCAGAGGTCGTTCATACTTTGATCAACGCGAGGAAGTCTTCCTCGGGGAAGGTTTATTACCGTACTTGGAAGGCCTATTTTGCCTGGTGTGAGTCCAGGGGGTTTTCACCCCGCACGTACTCGGTTTCCCGTGTGCTGTCTTTCCTTCAGACGGGTGTCGATCAGCGTTTGGCGCTGGCTACGATTAAGGGTCAGGTGTCGGCGCTGGCCGTTCTGTTTCAACGTCCCGTGGCTTCCAACTCCTTGGTTGGCACTTTTATTCAGGGTGTGCGGCATCTGGTTCCTCCTAGGAGGGATCCTTTGCCCCCTTGGGACTTGAATCTAGTTCTATCTGTGTTACAACGTGCTCCTTTTGAACAGATCAGGGAGATCTCGTTGTCTATGTTGTCCAAAAAGGTCGCCTTTTTGGTGGCGATCACTTCGGCTCGCAGAGTGTCGGAACTGGCGGCTTTGTCCTGCAAGTCTCCGTACCTGGTTGTTCATTTGGATAAGGTGGTCTTGCGACCTAATCCTTCTTTTCTACCGAAACGAGTTTCGGAATTCCATCTTAACGAGGATATTGTTTTGCCTTCGTTGTGCACAAAGCCTAAACATCCGAAGGAGGTGAGATTGCACTCTCTGGATGTTGTTCGGGCGATAAGGGTTTACCTTAAATCGACTGAGTCTTTTCGTAAGACTGACTCCTTGTTTGTTCTTCCAGAGGGTCCTCGGAAGGGCATGGCGGCTTCCGCCTCTACCATTGCCAAATGGATCAGGCAGACCATTGAACAGGCCTATGCCTTGCAGGGGAAGGTTCCCCCTGTGCCTGTGAAGGCGCACTCTACTAGATCACTGAGTACGTCTTGGGCCTGCCGTCATGGGGCTTCTGTAGCCCAGGTGTGTAAGGCGGCGACTTGGTCGACCGTACACACTTTCACAAAATTCTACAAAGTAGATGTTCAGGCATCGGCGGATGCTTCCTTTGGCCGCAAGGTTCTTAGTGCGGCTGTTCCATAGGGTCCCTTGTTGGGGACTCCTGGCTGTTGGGATAGTTTTTTGTATCCCCTGGTTTTTTTGTCTTTTCCTGGGTTGTTGCTCCTGTTGAGCACTTGTTTTTGCTGTTGCCCAGCTGGTTTCCTTCCTTTGGTAAGGTTCCTTTCTTTGATGTGGAGACTGCGTTGCCTTTCGGCGCGGATGCGTTTCCCACCCCTCATGTTTGCACTGCTTTGGGACGTCCCCATATGTGACGAATATGAAGAGGCGGCGACTGTCGGAGGACGTAAGAGAAAACGGAATTTTTGTAAAATCTTACCTGTAAAATTCCTTTCTCTGAGTCCTCCGACAGTCGCCGCCCCCGCCCCTCTTTTGGGGTTTGAATGTATACTCTACTGCTATTCCACTAAAACTGAGATATGGTTGCAGGAAGTAGGAGGGTATTGACTGAGGGGACCACCCCTTGAGGGTGGGATATGTTAAAGCTTTATTGTTAACATATTCTGTTGCCTAGCTACTCCTTCGGAGCAAAGTCTAATACCCCATATGTGACGAATATGAAGAGGCGGCGACTGTCGGAGGACTCAGAGAAAGGAATTTTACAGGTAAGATTTTACAAAAATTCCGTTATCCCCAGTGAAGCTGCAAGGAATGTTGCCCTACCTGCTGGTTTTTCCAGACAGGGAGAAAGCTCAGCTTCTATTTGAGGGCTTTGATGAGGGTTTTTTATTACCACCCTTTTTAGGTTTAAGCTGTAGAATTTTTAACAATTTAAAGTCAGTAGATCGGTTCATTGATATGGTTCAGTTAAAATTAGATAAAGAAATTTCAGAAGGTAGGATGGAAGGCCCTTTTGATTCCCCTCCTTTCAATAATTTTAGAGTTTCTCCTTTGGGTATTGTCCCTAAAAAGGAGAAAGGTTTGTTTAGATTAATACATCACCTGTCCTTCCCCAAAGGAGAATCCTTAAATGACCAAATAGATGTCAATTTGATTTCGGTTTCATATTCAACATTTGAGGATGCTCTTAAAAAATTGAGGGTCTTCGGCGAGGGAGCTTTAATGGCTAAAGCGGATATAAAATCCGCTTTCCGCTTACTCCCAATTAACCCAGCATGCTTTAATTCTTTAGGTATTTGTTTCAAAGAAAAATTCTACTTTGATAAGTGTCTACCGATGGGGTGTTCAGTGTCGTGCAAATATTTTGAGAATGTTGCTTCCTTTTTAGAATGGGTAGTAGTAAAGTCTGGTTTAAGTTTTATGATCCACTATTTAGATTACTTTTTGTTCATGGGAAGGGCGGGAACTAGAGAATGTTTTAATTTGCTAGACACATTTTTCAGTGTATGCAGTAGGTTCGGAATCCCGCTGGCGGAGGAGACAACATGTCTGGATTTTCTGGGAATCACAATTGACACTACTTCGCTGGAGTTCAGATTGCCGGACGAGAAAATAATAAAGTTAAGAGGTATGTTAATTAATCTGGTAAGAAGAAAGAAAGTGTGTTTAAAAGAGATGCAATCTCTTTTGGGCTTACTGGCTTTCGCCTCTAGAGTTATGCCGGTAGGCAAGGCATTTTCCAGGAGAATGTATTTAGCTATCTCAGGGTTAAAGTCACCTTTTTTTCATATTAGGATTACAAATGAGATTAAGGAAGACATGCTGGTTTGGCTTCAGTTTTTAGCACATTTTAATGGGAGGAGTTTATGGCAGAAAGAATTCATTTTGGATGAGGATTGTTTGTTATCCACTGATTCAGCTGGTTCGGTTGGTTTTGCAGCGATCTGGGGCAACCATTGGTGCGTTGATCGCTGGAGCCCAAACTGGAAAGCAAAGGGTTTCCTTAAAAATATAGTGCTGTTGGAACTTTTTCCCATCATAGTTGCTCTGGAAGTGTGGGAGAAAGAGTTTAGTAATAGAAGAATTTCAGCACGGATAACAAGGGAGTTATGTATGCTATTAATTGCCTAACATCTAAATCCCCGCCAGTCATTGCTCTGCTAAGATACATGATCTATTTATGCTTAAAATACAATATCTGGCTTAAGGCTAGGCATGTGGCTGGTAAGAGCAATGACATGGCGGATGCGCTGTCTCGCCTACAGATGGGTCGGTTCTTTCAATTACTGCCAGAAGCGGATCCAGTGGGTACCAAATTCCCAAGGAAGTTATGGGAGTTGATATAAGTTTGGTGACAGAAAGCATTAAAAACTCCATAGCTCCTTCGACAATGGCGGGTTACCAGTCAGCTTGGCTGATGTGGACTTCCTTTCTGAAAGGTATGAAAGAAGATGAGGAAGCTTTTTCTAAAGGCCTAGTTATGCTGTTTTTAAATTTTTTATTTAGAAAAAATTACTCCTGGGTACATGTGAATAAAATTCTGGCAAGAGTATCTTTTTTTCAAAAAATGAGAAATTTATCATCTTGTGTGTCATTTTTTCCAGTTAAGCAGGCGCTGAAGGGATATAGAAAGAAGAAATTTAGCAGAGATAAATGCAGTCCAATTACACCAAAAATTATTTTGGACCTATGTTTGGTTATAGGTGAGGTTTGTTTCTCTGATTTGGAAGCTGCTCTGTTCAAAGCAGCTTTTTCTATGGCTTTTTTTGCAGCTTTGCGGGTTTCAGAGTTGTTAGGCATTTTAAAGGAGGTAAGTTTAGATGAGGATTTAGTTAGGATCAGAATCAGGCAGTCAAAAACAGATCAAGTTGGTAAAAGTAAATTAATCTGTCTACATGCTCTCAGTGGCTCCCCTAGCTGTCCGGTGAAATTATTACAGCAGTATTTAGTTTTAAGACCAAGTTATGGGTCAGAGGCATTTTTTATTCATGCTTCTGGTTTAGCTTAATCTAAATTCCAATTCAATAGTGTTTTCAGGAAATGTGCGGTCAATCTAAAATTAGTGGGGATGCACCTGACGTCGCACTCTTTCAGGATAGGGGCAGCCACTGAGGCATCTAGGCTAGGGTTGGATGATGCTGTTATTAAGAAGGTTGGTAGGTGGAGGTCGGATTGCTTCCAATTCAACATCCGACCTAATTTATCTATTTGATTCTTTTCAGGTGAAAAGAGGATTATTTGGATTATCGGGCATTCATCTGTCTACTGGGCTTTCACGAGAGCAAGACAGAGGGTTTACTCTGAAAATTTGGGTTTGGATCCGGAAAAATTCAAGGTTTACTGGTATGGTAGGAGGGGTATGGTATGGGCGGACCTCTTTTTAGAAATCAGCAGGTTGCAGATGTTATTTCCTCCTCCTGATGTTCTTATAGTGCATCTAGGAGGAAATGATATTGGCCAGGTAAAAACTTTGGAGTTAGTTTTCAAGATTAGAAATGATTTATTTAGTTTTGGTTTATCTTCCCCCAATACTGTCATAATCTTTTCAGAGATCATTCAGAGGCTTAGGTGGTTATCTTCCCCCTCTCTGAAGACTTTGGAAAAGATCAGAAGGAGAATTAACAGATCTTTGGCTAAGCTGCTGCCAAGGATAGGGGTAATGTCCTTCAGACATAAGGAGTTGGAAGGGGGTACGGAAGGACTTTATAGGGATGACGGGGTATATCTTTCAGAAATAGGATTGGATGTTTTTAATGCAGACCTGTTGGATTGTGTTGAAATGGCCGCGGTGCGGGGTTTTGGTGACAGAAGGGGTTAGTTTTCCCCCTTCTGTCTGTTGGAAGTTATGGTTTTACCTGTAATTTTATTTATCCAGCCTGAGCCGTGGTGGCTAGGCTGTTGAGAGTGTTAATGTTTTATTATATATTTATTTGTAAGTTTTAAAACCAATAATAAACGGCCGCGGACAATATTTTTCCAAAAAATACAGGTGTCTGCTTTTTTATTGTAGGTTAAGTTTAAGCATAAGAAATCCTTCCTACTGTCCCATTTCTACGGTTACAGCATGCACTTTCATTTAATAACATCAGCATGCTGTAATGACAATAGAAACAATTAAAAAATAAAAACCAAATCTGACAATTCAATATACTTGAAAAAATCTACTTTGTTAAGGGCTGCCTGCAGTGGCGTACTAAGCGCTGTGCATACCAAAAGAAAAATGTCATCTGTTGTCCGCACCCCCCTGTAGTCTGCACCTAGTGCTTTGGTTACAGCAGGAGACCAGAGTTAGAGGGAGTCTCCTTCTGGATTCTGCCCATCACTTCACTTCCGTGCTCCAGACTTCCCTTCTAAGATCCTGCTGTGTAACATAATCTGACTCCAACCTCCCACAACCTTTTTTTTACTGACAAAGCATGGAAAATGTACTAACAGTGCACATTGTTTAATGACAACCTGAACAAAATGACAGAAATCCTATTAGAAACTAAAACAATCGACATTTAAACAGCATAAACACAATCTGTAAACACTGACAATACCCAAAACAGGTAAGTGGCCTGGTTTACATTTTTAAGGCTCCGTTCACATGTAGGCGTTTTGGGGGCGTTTTTCTGCTCTAGGATCAGCTCTCAAAACGCCCAACAAGACAAATCCTATTCATTTCAATGGCCCCTGTTCACATCTGAGCGTTTTGACGCTGTGAGCAAAACGCCCAACGCTCAAAAAAGTACATGAGCTTCTTTTTGGGCAGATTGCACAAAAAAACGCCTGTAAAAACGCCTGTAAAACGCCTGCAAAAACGCCCATAAAAAAGCCTGAAAAAACGCCCATAAAAACGTCTGTAATAGCAACACCAAGATTTGAACGTAGCCAAGTCAACACAGCATGACAAATTGTAATATATTTGTATGCCCATGCTAAGGTAGAAAAAAGTGTCTATTAAATAATAATAACAATAAAGTGCTACAAATGAATGCATAAGCTGCTGCTGGTAAGAAAGGTGTGTGGTCCCTTTAAATGATATACACTATATTACCAAAAGTATTGGGACGCCTGCCTTTACACACACATGAACTTTAATGGCATCCCAGTCTTAGTCCGTAGGGTTCAATATTGAGTTGGTCCACGCTTTGCAGCTATAATAGCTTCAACTCTTCTGGGAAGGCTGTCCACAAGGTTTAGGAGTGTGTCTATGGGAATGTTTGACCATTCTTCTAGAAGTGCATTTGTGAAGTCAGGCACTGATGTTGGACAAGAAGGCCTGGCTCGCAGTCTTCACTTGAATTCATCCCAAAAGTGTTCTATTGGGTTGAGGTGCAGACCAGTCAAGTTCCAACACCCCAAACTCGCTCATCCATGTCTTTTAGGACCTTGCTTTGTGCACTGGTGCGCAGTCATGTTGGAATAGGAAGGGGCCAACCCCAAACTGTTCCCACAAAGTTAGGAACATGAAATTGTTCAAAATTTCTTGGTATGCTGATGCCTTAAGAGTTCCCTTCACTGGAACTAAGGGGCCAAACCCAACCTATGAAAAACAACCCCACACCATAATCCCCCCTCCACCTAATGATTTGGACCAGTGCAGAAAGCAAGATCCATAAAGACATTGATGAGCGAGTTTGGGGTGGAGGAACTTGACTGGCCTGCAGAGTCCTGACCGCAACCTGATAGATCACCTTTGGGATGAATTGAAGCAGGCACTGTGAGCTAGGCGTTCTCGTCCACATCAGTGCCTGACCTCACAAATACGCTTCTGGAAGAATGATCAAACATTCCCATAGACACACTCCTGATCCTTGTGGGCAGCCTCCCCAGAAGAGTTATAGCTGTTATAACTGCAAAGGGTGGGCCAACTCAATATTGAACCCTACAGACTAACACTGGGATGGCATTAAAGTTCATGTGTGTGTAAAGGCAGGTGTCCCAATAATTTTGGTTATATAATGTATATACAGATCCCGAGTGCTTTCCCCTTAAATTATGTAATTCATACATATACACCATTGTGACAGTGTTCACCGTCACTGGAATTTAAGGACAGATGGGTGATGGTTTGGATTGCTTCATATTTGTCAGCAAGGTCTCCATGTAGAAATATTTAGATTTGTTCCCATTTGCCATGAGGTCTCTGACCAGGAAGTACAACTCCTAATATGGTCATTCCAGGAAGTTCAATGAGGAGACTGACTGTCTAACAATGTTGCTTTTGTCTGAGGTGGCTTTCCATTCACCTATTGTCGGGTGTGCTAATGAACTCACCTGTTGTCTGCTAAGGGATGTATTGACACTCAGAGTAATGTGTCTTGGGGGCTCGTTATGGAACCATTGTTCTGTGTCTGGCTATTGTGTACATTGATTGTCCCCTGGGGGCTGCTGTCTCATTACACATAACAGTCCTTCTAATGAAGCTATCGGACCAATCCCTGCTGACTCATTTTCAAGTCCTCATTTGCATGGCTAAGGAGGACCTGAAGGAGAACGGCATGTACTTTGCAATTGACCAATGGGAAAGCGGTTGTTGGGGGCAGGATGTTCCAAATTCTGTATAAAAGTGTGTTGTGTACTTCCAATAAATGGTCTTCCTGTTTGAACTTACATACAGCCTGCCTGGTGTTTGTTCTAATGGATTCCGAACGGCACATAGCTGTAGTTCGGATCCCGGAGCCTTGGTTGACCGAACCATCAGATGTTGCGATCTGCAAGCTGACTCACTAGAAACAGAGGAGTGTCGGGAGAGCGGAAGCGAGCGAGCAAGGGTCTCGTCACAACCATAAATCATAAAAAATGATTATTGGTGTATATAAATTAATCATTTTTTTTATAATTAATGGTGTATATGTATGAATTGTATAATTTATGGGGACAGCGCTGGGGATCTGCATGTATGACAAATCATCAGCCACCCTGCTGTGATAAAGTTGCAAAAAGAGTTCTGTGATGCATGCCAAAGAGATGCGCATGACCAGATTGCATCTAGTGGGAGTGGCCTAAAATCAGTTCATCAAACAAATGCTCCCTGACCACTTACCTCTCTAAATGAACATAGCAGCTGCTTGGGTGAGTACACATTGCCATGGCCTCGATGCTTAGCTTCATAGGGTGGCTATTTTAATTTCTCATGTCAAGTTTCTCAGGCAGCATCGCCTGTCAAACTTTATCGTCGAGCGCAAATGCTTGGCTTGTTGTTGTGACACAATATTTTGATTCTAAATTTTTACTGGGGGGGGGGGGGGTTTGTACTGAAGGCTTGTGCTTTAAGTGGTCGGTCTGTGCTAAAGGGTTTGTTCTGGGGAAGTTGGTCTCTTCTGAGGGGTCTGTGCTGGAAGAGGAGTCTGTATTGAGGGATCTGTACTGTGGGATTGGGCTGGTTGGGGCAAATTCGGGATGTTAGGGGGGAAGAGTCATATGGCCCTGAGAGATTTGTACTGGGAGGAGGGGGTAATTTTGGTTGTACACTAAAGAAGCCTGTGCATTACATACTCCGAACCCCTGTACTACAGACACTAAGGGACTTTATCAAAACGGTAGCAGCCAGAATCTGAGGCAGCTTTGCATAGTAACCAGTCAGCTCTTAGCTTTTCAAGCTTAACTGAACAAGCTGAAGATAGAAGCTGATTAGATGCCATGCACAGCTGCTCCAGATTCTGTCTTCTCTAGTTTTGATAAATTCCCCTCACTGTTTTACGTTTCATACTTCTGACATCTTCTTTCTCTCTCTCGGTCTCGCTCTCTAAACTAGGTGGGTATTGAGGGGTTTGGTTTGGTTGGGAGGGGTGTCTGTACTGGGGGGTCTGTACTTACTGTACTTTACTATATCCATTGTGTTGACCGATGATTGTTGCTTTAAACGGTATGTGCAACACAGCCCTGGATGCTAGTAGGGTTATGTCTCTGGTAACCCTTCTGTTCAGATCCGCAGAGTACTTAAGCTTATGTGCCTGGTGGAGAAACAGTGTAAGAAGGCCTTACTTACCCCAGTTAGGTGGAGTTAAACTGATTGTAAAGGTTGTAAAAAAAAAAAAAAAGGTTTTTAAAAAAAACATGGTATACTTACCTGCTCTGTTCAAGGGTTTTGCACAGAGCAGCCCCAATCGTCTTCTTTTTGAGTCCCCCGCTGACAGTGCTGGTTCCTCCCCCCTGCCAAGTGCACCCACTAGCAAGCAGGCTCGCTCCCAAGTCACGCTCCTGTGAATAGACATTGTCTATTCACATTGAGCGTGGCTCTGCCCTGCCTACCGCTCTCTCCTCATTGGCTCACTGGCTTTGATTGACTGCAGCGAGAGGAGAGAGAGACCTGGAAAGCTGCTGTTCTCGTACACATTGCAGGATCGAGATGGAGCTCAGGTAAGTATAAGAGGGGGCGGGGGCTGCACTCAGAAGGTTTTTTACCTTAACACATAGAATGCATAAGGTAAATAACTTTGAGCCTTTAGAACCACTTTAAGCATGAGCAATGCAAGTTGACATCTTCCTATTCTGCATCAAAACCTTCCTTTCGTTCCCCCAAGTCAGGTTACAGTTTCCTGACCCACATTATTTTTCCATTCTTTTTGAGATCAGGGAGACCTAGACATCCATGGCAATCCTAGGGACCCAAACCTGAGGATAATTCCACCTTTGCAAGAAAGTGTACCACCAACAACTCCATCTGAGATGGTGGAACACTTGACAGTTTTCCTGGGTTTTGGGAAACTCGCATAGTGGACACATTGGTGTGTAAGGTAGTACGTCTTCATATTTTTCAAATGGAATCTATTTAGTTATTTTCTTCTTTCATCACATAGACTTCCTAGCATCCATCAACATAAGGGATGTGTACTTACACATCCCCATCAGTGTTTTTTGTTTTTCCCTGGGTAAAAAATACTATCTGTTTGTGGTCCCTTAACAGACTTGCCTCAGCCCCCCTGAGCATTCACAAAGGTCCTTGCACCATTTGTGGGTCATCATGGACTCCAATGTGTCATTAATGATGGATCTTGAACATTGAGAACTTGTCTCCATCACATCCTATGGAGTACTTGGATCTTCTCCTGAATACTTTCAAGCCATGGTTTTCCTGCCCCAGGAGGTGTTGACAAAACTGCAGAATCAAATGGGGAAATTTCAGTCCTGACCTCTAAATTTCCTGCAGAGCTGAATGTGATCACGAAGACTGATTATATCCATCTTCCACAAAGTCCCAAATGCTCAATTCCACTCCAAAACATTGCAATGGAACATTCTCATGGCATGGGACACATCCAGTCTTTATCGGGATAGGATGATCTAGTTGCATAATTGAAGCAAAATGTTTTTGTTATGGTGGATTCTGTTCTCAACATTTGTCAGAGGGCTTGATCTTTCCCCCTTCATATTGGAAGATTGATGGATGTGAGTTGGGGCAGAATACTTTGTCCCCCGTGTATTCAGGGCTGTTTGGTTTCAAGAAGAATTGAAGCCTTCAATCATCATCTTACAGTTGCGTGCAGTTCATCGTTATGTTTCAGTGATTTCCATGGTACACATTTGCTGGGTCAAAATCTGCCAGGCAGATTTTCCCAGCAAATACTTTGACCCTGGGGAATAGTCTCTCCATCTCAAGTTGTTCTGGAACATATATCTGCATTGGGAAATGTTGGACATGCACTTTCTAATGTTTAGGTTTATCAAGAAATTGGAAAGATTTGATTACCAGATGAGGGTGATGGCAGATGTGGCACATGGCCTGGTAGCTCTGTGGAATCACTATACCCTGGGCTATGCATTTCCTTATCTACTTTACTTCATCTACTTTAAAAGACTGAGGACAAGAGCATTCCACTCATGATCATAGATCCAAAGCCTTGGAGAGAGTGTTATTCTGACCTTGGTCATCTGTTATCCATTGCTCCATGGGCAATATCAGATTGGCCAAATTAGTTGTTTTAAGGACTGATCTTCTGCCTTGCTTCACAATCAACTTTGATGACTTGACTGTTGAAATCCGGGTCTTAAAGATGGGTATTTTGGATTCCATTATTACAACCAGCCTTAAAGCTTGTAAGTCTGCTTTTGCAAGGATTTCCAAGATTTATCATCGAACATGGAAAATTAATTTTTACTGGTGTGAGTCTCTGGAGTGGAATGAGTTCTTTCTTTGCTGCAATTGGGGTAAGGACAACTCTTGATACTTAGCACCATCAAAGTCCGGTGTCTGCGCTTTGCATTCTGGTTCTATGTCCTCTTAATAATCATTCGAAGATTCATACATTTAGACCATGGATTACACGTGTTGCACCCCATGTTAGGCCGCCACTCCAACTGTGGATTTTACTTTGAATTTATGTCTGTTGTACAGATAATAGTTTTGTTTAAAAGATCCTATTTGCTTCTGCAGACACCAGTTTTGGTCAAAGGGTTCTGAAGGGAACTTGTCTAATGACCTTGGTTTCCCTTTTGTATTGCTTTTTCTTGTTGGCCTGGTTCGCCTTTGCTGTTTTGAGTGTTACCATCCCTCAGTTTAGACTCCATTTGGATATCTTACGATTGCTTATAATCAAGCACCGTCCTTCAATGTACAATAGAATAAAAATAGGATTTTTGTACTCACTGTGAAATCTTTTTCTCAGAGTCCATTGAGGGACACAGCTCCCTCTCCTCAGTTGTAGCAAGCAGTTCAAAGAGAAAACAATAGCAACTAAGAAAGTGTGAGGAGTTATAGCCTCAAGGGGGCTGACCTGTTTTCCATATGCCTAGCGTCCATTTCTCCTGTAGGTGGTAGTATAAGCCATGGTTGTTTATTATTATCAAGCTCTGTACCTTAAAGGACTCTAAAGGATTTTAGGGTGAGTATAAAAATCCTATTTTTTTTTCTAAAGTGGTCCATTAAAGCACCCCTTCCTGGTACTAAACCTAATCCTAGTAATTCAAGTGTAGATCATAATCACTACTGGTACATTACACCACTATGTAGAACTGTGAATTGTAAGGGCTTGTATTAATAATTAATTAAGCATCTTTAGTTATGCTTTTTAATAGAATTGCTCCCCCATTTCTCACAAATCCTGTTAAAGAGTAAAGCCCCATACACACGTACAGATTGTTGGCCGTAAATTATCGGCCAACGTCCGATCGGCCGATTGTAGGCTTGTTAGTATGATGCTTCCAACAACCAACTGCAAATTTTCGGCCGAAAAAAATCTGGTGTGCATGCTATAAAATTTTTGTTGGCCAACAACAGAGCGGCCGATTGTTCCTCAGTCAGTACAGATTTCGGCAGACAAAAATCAGATGAGCAAGACTGGGCATGCTCAGAGAAGAAAAAACACATGGAAAGTCAACCATCACATGACATCACTTCTGAAGTTGGTTTTTGTTGGCCAATAAAAGTCCAGTGCAAGTCTAGAGCCCATTTCAACCAACAAACAACACTGCACAAAAGACGGCCGATCGGTCGGCCAACAATCTGTGCGTGTGTACGAGGCTTAACTCCATTTTTTTCTGAGAAAAAAAGCATCCTCCTCTGGGTGATTAATGCACATTGCAGGGATTTTAAGAAACTTTGCTGCAGATTCCTACCAGTTGATATTCTAAAGAAGCAGTTGTTTGTATCCATGTGCAAAGTGGATGTAAATGGGAGTGATTTTATCATTCTCAATCAGCTGCTGCACTTGCAGGGTTCCAATGAGGAAAGTGGCAAAGTCTACATCCCTTTAGACGTGTTTTTCCTTTGGGAGTATCTCACTAAAAATTAAATTTTTGTTGCAGGTAATGCCTTGTATTTTAGTGCAGACCTCTGGAAAAAATCAGTAATCCAATTACCCACGCAGAAAATAACATTTTTGGGGGAGCATACTGTACACCGTCCCTGTACACAACACCTTCAGGTTGTCATATTGCATTTTACAGAAAATTACAGAGCTGCAGATTGAAAAGGAAAAGTAATTTTTAATAACCTTCAAATACAATATGACTTGTGTAGCATTTGTACATGAAATATATATTTTTTAATTTGCTTTTTTTCCCCACAAAAGTGGAGTTAGGGTCCTTTCACACGGACTTTCCGCCCCGGCGAACTCAGTTTTGCTCAGTGGGGATCAATCCACTAAATCGATAAACAAAAATGTGTGTGACTGCGCTAAAACAGGAAAATAGATATGACATAAATAGAACAGTAAATTTCATCCACAAAAATAAAAAACCCTAAAACTGTTAGTGCAAAATATCAACGCATCTAAAACGATATTTAAAAAGAAATGAAGTTCAATTGTATCATGGGCAATTAATTTGAAATGCATCACACAGTTCATTCAGCAAGGTGCCAACTTCTTACATAAATAAACCAGTGTAAAAAGTTCATTAAGTAGTGCCAAAACAAAACTTCTTATGTGGGCGGGGGTGGCTTTGTTCAATATAAAGCTGGCAAGTGCAATCCTGTGTGGGGTGGAAGGACATGTGGTGTATTCATAGTTTGAAGATTATATACCTCTCGCACAGTAGCACTTTGACTTTTTTGGAGCACAAGTCACTTTATATATTTATTCTAGTGCTACTAATCTATTTATTTTTTATTTTTTTAATGAATTTTTGTTTTGGCACTACTTAATGAACATTTTTTATATAAACGCTGGTTTATTTAGTTATGAACTTGACAACTTGATGAATGAACTTTGTGATGCTTTTTATATAACTAATTTTTTGCACATGATCTAATTACACTTTATTTTTTGTGGTAATTTTAGATGTTTGATTGTTGTATTCACACTAACAATCTTGGTGTTTTTTTACTTATGTGGAAACAATTTACTGTTCTATTTAAGTCATATCTATTCTCCTGTTTTAGCGCAGTAATGCGCTTTTTTTATTTTGTGGATAGCACTGTATGTGTGAGGGATCTCATTGGCTGGAGCCGCGCTGACATCACTCCCGCGCATGTGCGCGGGAGCCGACTTTCACGGCACTTGGCTCTGAAGGAACAGCACGAGCGGCCGTTCCTTCAGAGTGCATGCGCCAGTGATGTCACTGGCTGCATGCAAGCTAAATATCTCCTAAACGGTACATGTTTAGGAGATATTTAGAGTACCTATAGGTAAGCCTTATCATAGGCTTACCTATAGGTACAAGTTGCAGAGGAGGGTTCACTTCCTCTTTAAGATTTTTTTCCGTCGAAATCTGTACTAATGAGACGAAAATCGGACGTTGATTTGACTGACGACAAAAATTCTATAGCCTGCACATCAGGATTTTGTCAGCCGAAAAGTCGGAGTTGGCTGTCGAAAGCACCATACTAACAATCCGAAAATCGACAGATCGGTCGTTGGACGAATTTTCCCTACAGATTTTCTTATCGTGTGTACGGGCCTTTAGGTTCATGTAGCTGTTCACAGATGTGCTGCTATATTAGTAAAAAACATGGAAAAAACTGCTCTCTTGTCTTTCTCTTGAGCTAGCCTGGGGGGTGGAGGAACATGTAAGTAAGTAAGTAGGGTCTTTACTAAGGCTAGGTTCATATGTGCTACAAAGGAGACAATTCACAGGCAATTGTTTCTGGCTCTTGCCAAAGATCTTCTACACTGCTAAAGTAGTGAACTGAGCTGAGTGCTTTTGTTCGTACATTTGGCATACAGCTATCAATATATTCCTTCACTCCCCCTACCTGGAAGAAAGATTTTATAGAAGGTAGCACCTTGCCCAAGTGAATGTTCTTCTGTATTTAGGGTTCCTGTTGAGACATCCCTAAGATATTCCTGACAGAAAAGCTCTGATGTCCACATCGGCAAGTTTTTTTTTTTACATTGCCCAAAATTCTAAAGTTATATTAGATTTGCAGGGTGTCTTTAACCCATTGCCAAGAGCCAACCCCTTAAGTGGACCTAAGCCAGTAGAGTAGTTCCTGATCATGCAACACTGTGATTGGTTGCACAGTGTTGTTAGCGGGAGAAGGCCTGGATTTAGGTGGGTGCTGTACCCCAGCAGATTTCATTGAGGCCCCTCATGACCACTGATGTGGTGAAAGGCTGGGGGGCATTGCACAGTTTAGGCAATGCAGAGATGGCATGGCTCAATCCGTTGCATGGCATCATTAATTTCCATAATGCAGTGGTGCTCACCAGGACGGACGTCCTTTGCCATTTGTTGCCATAGTGCTGGCGAACAGCCTGCTTGCACCTTGTAAATGTATATTTTGTAATGGGGTGTCTTGTAATTTTTGCATACTTTTTAAAGGCATAGTTCACCCATTACCAAAAAATGCCTTCTGCAGTAGCTCTGAGCTCAGCATTTGAGAACTCACTCCTGTGATGTGGAGGTGAACACAAAAAACTAGGTCTCTTTTAGCAGTGTCCTAGAAGTTTTCCAGTCAGTCTTCATGAAGTTTAGAAAAGGCTTACATCTATAGCAAGGTCAATTACTCAGCTTTAGTCAGCCTCGGTTCACACTATGAACTGCAACGCATTCCTGTTCAATTCACATTTTGATTCAGTGCGGTGCGATTTAAGCCAAATCATTTTAAATGGGCTCAAATCACACCACATCAAACCGAAGTTGCGCATGCAGCAATTTTGGACCTGGATTGCATGATTTTTTTGTACCATGTGATCTGGTGAGCTCTGGTGCTGTCAAATGCACTGCGTTTGTGACCGCTGTGGATCGCAAAGGAAGTGTGATTTGATTGCGGGAAATGGCTGCTGCACAGTTTTTATCTACAGACATTCTTTATCTGCGCTGTCAGTTTTTTTTCGTAAGGGTGAACCATCTCTTTAAAGCACGTGTCAATTACAAGGCCAGCGGGCAGAATGCGGTCCTCCAGGCCATTTTATGTGGCCCTTGCACCTCTCCTACAGCAGCGGCAACCCCCTCATCTCTGTCTTCGCATTTGGCAGCAAATAAGAGGACAGAACTCTTCATACATATTCTGTGCAGCTGCAGCACCCCCTCTTCTCTTCCTCCCCTGGTCTCAGAATTCAGCAAACTCCAGCCCTCCTCTGGTCCTCCTCCAGATTCTGCACTTTCTGATTCCCAGCTCAATACACAGCTTCTTCAAGGCAGCAATACAAGGGTGTACTGTGATGTAAGGGAGGGTGAGAGAGTTTTGACCTCTGATAGCGGGGGGCTCTTGAAATCTGATGTAAGGGGGGAGTAGGGTGCTTTGGACATCCAGTCTTACAGATAAAACTGGTCCCTTGAGGGCAACCACAATGCTGATGCGGCCAGCAATGAAATTGAGTTTGACACCCCTGCTTTAAAGCATTGTCACCATAGGATGAGAAGTGTGGTACTGGCAGAATCATCAGGTAAAAAAGTGGAACAAGACTTAGAAAAACAAATACAATCATGTAAGGACTGGTAGGCTGAATGTATTACATTTATGTTCTTAGATACACTTTAGCTCCAACAATTCCTATTACAGATTTTTGATTGTTTATGATACAGTATAGGAAAGGTATGATAAAAATATATTTGGATTTACACAAACAGACAGCAGGTATGTATAAAGATGGACACGTTAAAAGACCAAATATTATAGAGTGATTGATCATATTTTTCACAATGTATACCAAAAAACACACACGCTTCACCTTGAAGTAAATAGTTAATGACAACATGCAGAGATCCCAATGCTATCTCCCATAATGAAATGTCAAGTATAACAAAATTAACAAATTCAATAGGTTTCATTCAGCATGCATAACTGCCTTATGTATAATGTAAGATGTGAAATGGTCTTTCATAGAGGACATTAAAGTTTAAAGATTGGAAGGCATCCGTTATACTGCTGCGTATATCGTGCTGCTGCAGATCTCAGAAGTCTGACCTTTATGTGTGCCTGAATATGAAAGATTTAAATGCTCTGAGTTGGCTTTTTAACAGAAGAGATCAATATGTGGCATGACATTGCTGTAGACCTAGCAGAATGAGTAGCAGTCAGATACCATTACAGAGCAGATCTGCTGAAAGGCACTGTCCTGTGTCACTGCTGAGAAATTGAAAAGTCAGGGCTTAATGAAGATCTCTAGTGAAAAAAGCAAATGTAAGCAGTTATTGCATAATGGCAATGGCATACCTGTAAAATCTTTTATATTCTTCATAGGCTGTACCCCATCTTCTAATGTGGTATTGCTGTCTAAACCACATAGCCATCTGTACATTCTGGTTAAAGAGGAAGTAAACTGTTCCTTTTTTTTTTTTAGTTTTTTTCTTCCCTGCAAAGTCAGTGCATAATGTGCTACTATGCATTGCATACTAGCACATTATGAGACACTTACCTCCAAACAAAGCCCTCGTCGTCCCCGCTGGAGGCCGCCTCCAAACAAAGCCCTCGTCATCCCCGCTGGAGGCCGCATCCATCTTCAGCCATCTTCCTTCCTGGTCTGCAGACTCCGGCTATGCTACTGGCTGGGATCCGCCTGACGTCACTCCCATGTGAGAGCCACCAGTCACGGCACCAGGCTCTGAAGAAACCCCACTGGCAGCCGTTTCTTCAGAGCGCATGCGCTGATGACATCATCTGCTGCATGAAATGTAAATATCTCCTAAACGGTACAAGTTTAGGAGATATTTATAGTACCTATAGGTAAGCCTTATTAAAGGCTTACCTATAGGTAAATGTTAGAAGAGTGGGTTTACAACCACTTTAAGAGAAAGATGGGGCTGCCATTGCTGTCCTCCTGATAATGCCAGTTCAATGGCTTCAATCCATTTTAAGTCACTGACCCAGTGCAAACATTCAGCATGCAAATTCAAGAAGAAAAACGAATATGTGTACAAGTTCTGGGTCATTGACTTAGAATATATTGAAGCCAAGGGACATGCACAACAGTCAGGCATCTAGCATGCTCTTAGGAAAAGGTCAGTCAGCAATGGCAGCCTCAGTACTTTTCTCATAAAAGATTTATTTTCTTTTAACCACTTACCGCCTGGATAACATACTTATTTTGCGGCAAAATGGCACATACCTAGTCCGTGATCCCACACTTCCGGGTCTGGGGGCGCACATGCGCGCCACTGGTGACCCACTCCTGCTCTGATTATACACAGCAGAAGCTGATCTGCGATGTAAACAAGTCAGATCGCCATTCTGTCAGCAGGAAAGGCATAGATCCTGTGTTCCTGCAAAGCAGGGACATCAATTTATGCCTTCCCCTATCAAAATCACTAGCTAGGCACACAGTTAACCCATTGATTGCCCGTGATGATCCCAGCCAGTGTCATTAGTACAGTGACAGTGCATATTTTTTTTAGCACTGATCACTACATTAGTGTCACTGGTCCCCAAAAAGTGTCAGTGTCCAAATGTCCACTGAAATATCGCAGTCCCGCTATAAGTCGCTGATCACCACCATTACTAGTAAAAAAAATACAAAAACAATAAAAATATGCCATAGTCTGTAGATGCTCAAACTTTTGCGCAAACCAATTAATATACGCTTGCTGGGATTTTTTTTTACCAAAAACATGTAGCAGAATACATATTGCCCAAAATTATTGAAGAAATTTGCTTTTTTTTTTTCAGTTTTTTTGTTTTATAGCCGAAAGTAAAAAAACTATCTTTTTTTTCAAAATTGTCAGTTTTTTTTGTTTAAAGGCGCAAAAAATAATAACCGCAGAGGTGATGAAATACCACCAAAAGAAAGCTCTATTTTTGGGAAAAAAAAGGACATACAATTTATACGGGTACAGCGCCGCAAAATCGTCGGTTAAAATAACGTAGTGCCGTACATTGGGTTATACTGCCCCCTACAGGAGTAGGACACTACTGTAGGCAGGAAAAAGCTTGACTACGCCTATGGACAGTCTCGGGGGGTATATTTCCACTCTCAGCTATAGGCACTCAGTTTTTTCTGCTTAGTCAGGAGTGAGGACCTAGTTTCTTGCTGGGATCTCAGGTCCTGGCAATTTTTTCTCTTTAAATTACATTTTTTTCCTCTTTTTTTTATTTTGTTTCAGTGTGATATACAATCAGGTGTCGGACTGGGCGACAAACTGGATAATCTAGATCCTTAGGGTCCCCCCAGTCCGACCAGCGAGTGCGTGCAGACTGCAGCTCCGTGCTAGGGCCGGCCGCGAAATAGCCCCACTGGGCAGGGGCTGGCCTGTAATTTAAACCTCTCGTGAGGGCGCATACAAACTGGCTTCGGCCTGAAGCGCAGCGTTTTCTCCTGGCTGGCCGCACCCACATTACGAAGGAGCAGTAGTCTGTCCGGAGAGTTGCCCACCCTGTCCCTGGAATGGTAAGTAGCTGTCCCCCCTCTACTCCGTGAGGGTTTTGGGGTGGACGTTGGCCCCTCCCTGGGATGGTGGGACCCTTAGGTCCCTGGGTGCTCTTAAGGGGGGGCTGGTTGGAGTTGCTGCTGACCGGGTTTTCCTGGTGCGCAATGGGGTGTTGAGCAGAGTTCCCTGCCACCCTGGGGGTTAGTGACTAGGGCAGGGATGTCCTCTGGGCTTCCTGTGGCGAATGTTGGGCTGAGGGAGCGGATAGTTTACCATCCGCGGGTATCGCCTCATGCAGCTTTGCGGCCTACTAGGCGGCGGCTCCTGTGAGGATGGTTGAATTCACTGCCTCCCATTTGGACATCCGCCCTCCCCTCAGCTGCCTCTGGGTGGTCAGCTCCACGGGGGCTCACGTCCAAGCAGCTGGGCGCCCACAGAAATTTAGGACGTGGCTTATGGCCTACTAGGCCATGCGGCCGAGTAGGGCGACTCCGTTGGGGGGTGGCCCCAGTGAATTTAGCTGAAGCCCCTACTTTTCCTTTGGGCATCTGCCAGGCTGGCATCCGCACACGTACAACTGGGTCTTCACAAACATTTACGCCTTGCAGCCTGCTAGGCCATGTGGTCAGCTTGATGCCTCCCTTGGAAGGGGTGGCGCTGTGGTGGCACTTCATTTTTTAATGACAGCCTTGCTGCCATTATTGTGTGGGGCAACTGCCCCTTTTAGCACTGAGGGACCATCAGGGTACTCTGCCTGTGTGTCCCCGTCCCGGCAGGCGACCCCTTTCAAGGGGGCTATTTCCGATTATGCCCTCTATGGAGGGCTTGGAGGGGGATTTCCTAGTTTCTTTTGCGGGGTCCAGTAGGTGGTCCATTCGTGGGCCCCTTGGTCGGTATCCCCTTTGTAGGATCGCATTTGGAGACCTTCCCTGATTGTTATGGTTTCCTGGCGAGCTTAGCATATAGCGACCCTACTGGATCTGCGTCAACACACCCTGAGTGCTCAGATAGTGAGGATGTTTTCTCTGCTCCTCTAGCTGCGCATGAAAAGGCACTGGTGGATGCTCTGTTTGCGTCAATGTGTGACACTTTAAAAAATAAGGTTGCGGCTGATGCTGGTTTGGAGGCGCCGGTCCAGTTTGGCACCCACAGGCCCTCCAAAGTGGCGAGGGTGTTCCATTTCCCACTTACTTTGACAACATTGTCATGAAAATGTGGGGTTGTCTAAAACGCAGTGGTTCCCAAGCACTTTTTGCTTGCCTGTTCCTTATGAGGATTAACTGCGGTAAAGGTGGAAGGTCCCACCTGTAGTAGATTCGTTGGTTTCCAGGTTAAATAAAGCTACCTTCCATTTCGGTTGAGGAGTCCCTGGCCTTTAAATATGCAGCAGATAAGAGGGTGGAGCCTCTGGCCCACCATATGTTTGCTGTGGCTGGTTCGGCACTTAGGCTGGTATTTACTATTGCCCTGGGGTCAGAAACTCTGACCAAGTGGGCTACACTTTTAGGCCGAGACCTGGAGGGGAAACCACTTCCCCCTGTCTTTGCAGAGCTGGCGGATCAGTTGGTCTACAGTTTATCTGTGATGCCTCTTGGATGCGGCTCCTTTTATTTCTAGGCTGTCTGTATCAGCAGTGGTCCTTAGGCATATTATCTGGCTGAAATACTGGTCTGGGGACCAGACTTCTAAGAACACCTTATTTGATCTCCCCCTTGTAGGGGATTGCCTGTTTGGAGCTTTGTTGGATGACCTTGTTAAGAGTCTCACAGGGGGAAAGAGTACTCTTCTTCTGCAGGCTACCAAGGGCAAGGAGCCCTGTCGTAGACATGGGCCATAATCCTTGGCTCAGAATAGGTTTTTTTCGTCCTTCAAGGACTCAAGACAAGGGAACAAAAGTCAGGGCCTCCACCGAGGTTCCAAGAGGACTTGGTCTGGCAAGCCACGAGCGGGCTCTTCCAGACATGCAGACAAGGCTGCCTCTGCATGAAGGGGCACCCCAACCCGTATCTGTGTAGGAATGTCTTAGCTAGTTTCCTGATCCATGGACCTTCCTGGTATAGGATACGTGGGTTTTTCAATCAGGCTATGAGATCGAGTTTGGTCTTATCCTCCGGAAAGGTTCTTCCCTTCCAACCTGAATTTGTCCCCAGATCGCTGACGGGTCACTTTGGGGTAGTGTAAGACTTGTTCCTTCAAGGGATGATTGTTCAGTTTCAGAACATTTTTATAGGTTTTTACTCAAACCTCTTTACAGTTCCAGGAAGGAAGGCAAGGTATGTCCCATTCTGGACCTCAGGTGCTAAACTGCTGGTGCGAGTACAGAAGTTCTGCGTGGAGTCCATTCACACGGTAGTGGCATCCCTACATCAGGGGGATTTCTTCTTACTTCTGTCGACATCAAGGACGCCTACCTGCACATTCTAATATGTGCCGGTCACCAATTCTTTGCCGTGAGCGAGGAGCATTATCAGTTTGTGGTGTGGACCTTTGGTCTCGCCGCCGCTCCTCAGGTATTCACAAAAGTGTTAGCCAGGTACTGGCATTGTTTAAAGCAGCTGGAGATTGCGGTACTGGGGTACCTGGATGATCTTCTTCTGCAAGCAGAGTCTCCGACTGCTCTGATGGACAACTGGAGATTGCTCTACAAACTCTGAGGGAGTTTGGTTGGATTCTGAACCTTCAGGAGTCTGCTTTGTTTCTGTCCAAAAAACTGGACTATCTGGGTCTGACTCAGCCTCAGCCTCAGCCAGAGTGTTTCTTCCTCTGGAAAAACTCCAGACATTGCAGGAGGTAATTCAGTTTCTGTTGTTCAGCAGACGGTCATCCCTCCGGGCTTGCATGAGGGTGCTGGGCCTGATGGTATCCACCCTGGAGGCGGTCTGTTTGCACTTTTCCACACAAGATCTCTGCTAAAAAGATTCTGGTGAAATGGGACAAGGATCCATGGTCTCTGGAGGTGGCTTCGTTCTCTGGCACTTCGACAGGGAAAATCCTTTCTCCCCCTGTACTGGATGGTTGTCACCACAGATGACAGCATGTCCGGATGGGGAGGCATCCTTAACACAGATGTGCTCAGGGGGTCTGGACTCTGGCAGAGACCAGACTGCCGATTAATGTTCTGGAGCACCGAGCGATCCGCTCTTGTCTGGCTCTTTGAACAATTCATCTTCAGGGGTGTCCGGTACAAATTAATTTGGACAATGCCACGTCCGTGGTCTATGTCAATCACCAAGGGGGCACAAGTAGTGTCCTGGCGGCTCAGTAAGTAGCCGGCATTCTAAGGTGGGCTGACCGATTCGTTTAAGCCCTCAAATTTCTGCCACGACTGCTGTGCAGGATTAAAGCAGAAAGGATTTCATCCAGACTGACCTCGCCGGTCTTGGTACACTGACTGGGTACGGCTGGTCGCCGATGCTCCTTGGGGGGCTTCCTCTCAGGATGGTTCGGCTGTCCCAAGGACCGATCTTACATCCTGCTTTACAGTCGCTGGCTTTGCGGCTTGGCTGTTGAATGCCAGGTGCTGAAGGATGGAGGTTTGTCTGAGTCCGGGAATCCTACGCTGTTGAAAGCTAGGAAATCTACTTCTAGGAAGATTTACCACCGTACGTACCACATTGCGTGGTGTGAGTCTCTTGGGGGTTCATTCTCGCTCCTTCTTGGTGGATCAGATCTTAACCTTCCTTTTACAGGGGGTTGAACAGAAATTGGCCTTGAGTACCATCAAGGACCAGGTATTGGCTTTGGCAGTTATTTTCCAATGACCTTTGGCCTAACACTCCCTGGAGCATACTTTTCTTCAGGGTGTCTCACATTGGTTCCTTCAGTGCGGGCTCTGTTGCCGCCCTGGGATCTTAATGTGGTGCTTTCAACTCTACAGAAGCCTCCCTTTGAAAATATTCGAGAGGTTTCCCTGCTTTCGCTGCCCCGGAAGGTGGCCTTTTTTTGGTAGCTATCAACTCTGCACGCAGGATGTTGCAGCGTTATCCTGTCATTCACATTATGGTGATTCACAAGAATAGGGTTGTGCTTCGCCCCTTTCCGTCATTCCGTCCTAAGGTGGTCTCTGACTGTCATTTGAATGAAGACCATGTGTTGCCTTCCCTGTGTCAAGACTAAACATCCAAAGGAAATTACCTTGAATGCTTGCACTCCTTAGCCTAACAAGTTTTCCATTTACAGTTTCACCTCTGAAAACAAGAGATATCTTAGTTCCCCGTAGGTGCTGCTAGCTACAGTCTTCCTCTTTTCTAAAAAATCTTCCCCTTTCATATTTTTAAATGATATACAGGCTGAAAAACCTTACAAATCTTAGTTGGGCCCAGGGAACAGGGAAGCCTAGATGACAAGGCCAAATTCAGCAGTGCAAGTTAACAATTTTTTAAGGATATGTTTGGCTTTTATTCAGTATTTTAACTAAAAACCCCAGCTGTACTTCTTACTATAGGTTGACATATAGACAAAAAAGTAAAAAAAAAAAAAAAAGAACTACATTTTTCACAATTTGAAAATGATTTTCTTGTAATACTAGAATTGTATCTGAGAATTACTGTATTAACTACTTTACGACTGCCCGCCGCAGTTATACGGCAGCAGGCAGCCGCTCCTGCCTGAACCGCCATAGGTATACGTCGGTCGTGTGCAGGCAGCTAGGGGAAGAGCGCACGCCACCGCTCGTCAGCAGGGAAGCTGATGCATGGGGCAGGCGGCTCCGATTGCTGCCTGACACCCGCAATCGTTCCCCGCTGACTGTTGGAACACAGGTCTCTATGATCATTTCATAAGCCACGCCCCCACAGTTATAAACACGCCCCTAGGTACACATTTAACCCCTTGATCACCCACAGTGTTAACCCCTTCCCTGCCAGTGTCATTATTACAGTAACAGTGCATATTTTTAGCACTGATTACTGTAGTAATGTCACTGGTCCCCCGAAAAGTGACAAAAATGTCAGTCAGGGGTCTGATCTGTCCGCCGCAATGTTGCAGTCCCGCAAAAAAATTGCGGATCGCCGCCATTACTAGTAAAAAAAAAAAAAACAATAAAAATTACATAAATCTTTCCCGTAGTTAGTAGATGCAAAAACTTTTGCGCAAAAAAAACAAAATACGCTTATTGCGATTTTTTTTTTACCAAAAATATGTAGCAGAAAACAAATTGGCCTAAAATGTTAAAAAAAATTCGATTTTTTTATTTTTTTTAGGAATGTTATATAGCAGAATATAAAAAATATTGTTTTTTTTTTTTTTTTTTTCAGAATTGTCGCTCTTTTTTTGTTTATAGCACAAAAAATAAAAATCGCACAGGTGATCAAATACCACCAAAAGAAGGCTCTATTTGTGGGGAAAAAAAGGACAATTAATTTTATTTAGGTACAGAGTCGATTGACCGCGCAATTGTCAGTTAAATTAACGCAGCCCTGAATTGCAAAATATGGCCTGGTCATTAAGGGGGCAAATCCTTCTAGTCCAGAAGTGGTTAAACATACGTATTCCTCCATATTCAGACATCTGCACAGAATATTGTGCAAGGAAACATTAATTCCAGCAACCTATTATATAGGCACATAAGGGAAGCATGTGTGCACAGATCACCCATTCTAACCAATAGCTTTATAAATCAGAAGGAGAGATGGACACTGCAACATGAACAACTAAGAAAAAAAGTGAAACCCACAACAGTATAATAAGTCTGTGTATGCAGTACAGCCTGCTTGTTATACTCACTGTGGAACCTAAGCTGTTAATCCTTCGCATTGTGTAAAAACGCTGTTTGATTCTGTCTTCTCTGATCCTCCCCTTCTTCCACGGTCCCCAATCCATCTCCTGACAGTACAGAGCCTTGGACATGCACATGCTCAGTTTGGTGTGTATTGCTATAGAGTTTTTTGTGGGTGTATGTGATTGGCACAGGGCCAATCAGCACCATCCACTCAGAGGGCCACAGGCCATGGCCATGGCCAGCTCCCAGCAGGATCCACTGGCCATGGCAAGCTCCCAGCAGAATACACTGGCCATGGCAAGCTCCCAACAGGACCCACAGTGTTGAGGGCTATTTTGAGGTTACTGGGTGGGCACAGGGTGTTAAGGTCTCCCAGCTTAGTGATGGCAGCTGCCAGCTCAGCTCCAGATCCTTGCATGGCCTCCTCCAGTCCTGGGGGGGGGGGGGGTGATGCTCCTGTCCTGTTGGAGTAAAGTTGCAGCCAGCACCCAGCCCAGCAGCCTGAACCAGGCAGTCACATGCATCCCGACTCCCTGGCGGGCCCTGCCTCTGCCTGCCTCCAAGATCCGGGAATTGTAGTTTAACCACTTGCCAACCGCCACAAGTACATATACTGCGGCGGTCAGCCCCTCACAGGCAAAGTATCGTATGGGTACGTCACTAGCCTGTGAGGCTCTGAGGAGCAAGCGTGCGCCACCGGAGGCGCGCTACCGCTCCCGCTCGGTGGCGCACGTCCGCCGGGCACTCGCTATCGTCCGTTAGAGCGTGAGAAAGGCAGGCGGCTGATGTAAACAAGCCGCCTGTCATTCTCCCCTGTGTAAGAATAGTGATCATACGGTTCTACTATGTAGGACCGTTGATCACTGTTCCTACACCTCAAGCCACAGCCAATCACAGTTAGAAACACGCCCCTAGGGACACACACAACCTCTCCCTCTCAAAAAAAGTTAACCCCTTCACTGCCAGTGTCATTTTACAGTAACAGTGCATATGTATAGCACTGATTACTGTAGTAATGTCACTGGTAACCTCAAAAATGTCAGTCAAGGGTCCGATCTGTCCGCCACAATGTCGCAGTCCCCCAAAAAAATCGCAGATTGCCGCCATTACGCGTTAAAAAAAAACAACAAAAATGACAAAAATCTTTCCCTTAGTTAGTAAATGCAATAACTTTTGCGCAAACCAATCAAAATACGCTTTTTGCGATTTTTTTACCAAAAATATGTAGCATAAAACAAATTGGCCTAAAATGTTAAAAAATTTTGATTTTTAAATTTTTTTTGGGGGGATTTCATATAAAAAAATGTGAAAAATATTGTTATATTTGCAAAATTGACGCTCTTTTCTTGTTTATAGCGCATGATCAAAAAATCGCACAGGTGATCAAATACCACCAAAAGAAAGCTCTGTTTGTGGGAAAAAAAGGACGTCAAATTCGTTTAGGTACAGCATCGCACGACCGTGCAATTGTCCGTTAAAGTCACGCAGCGCCGAATCGCAAAATAGGCCCTGGTCAGGAAGGGGGTAAAATCTTCCGGGGTTTAAGTGGTTAAGCGTGCACGGACTACAACTCCCAGAATGCAACAGTTGGCCACGGTGGCCATGCCCCTGGCCTGACTTCCTCAGAATCCAGAAAAAAAAATTAAAAATAGCCAGCGGACGGCCACCAAATATCCATTGAATATGAATTTAGGGCCCCTGCTCCAGGAGGGAGGGGCTAGAAGCAGCGAAGAGGGACCCAAGAAAAGGAGGATCCAGGCCCTGTGCAAAACCAACCACTGAGGAGGTAATTATAATAGTTTATTTAAAAAAACAAAAAATGAGACTTTACAATCACTTGATATTTACAAGAACAATGACCGCTAAATGCCTCCGCCCACTCTCCTGGTACTTCTATAAAGAAGGAAGAAGTAAAGTAGGTGGAAATAAAAAAGAGGTGGTACAATAATGAGGGAGGTGCGGTCCATAGATGTGAAACACACTCTATTCTGTGATGCAGTAAGGCAGTGCTTGATGGGATATGAAGTTTTTCTGGATGCTAACATGACGTTACAGGAAGCCGGGGGTCAGAATGCATCTTTTAAAATTTTGAAAAGAGGTTTCAGACTCAAGGCTGCCATTACTAGGTAAGTGAGAGATAAGCACATTGGGACAGCTTAATCAGAGAAGATATTGGAAAAGGCTTTCATTTATAATGAGAAGTGAAATTCTGCCTGAAAAGTTTAACTTACAGTAGCTTGTAAGGCAAACTAGCTCTTTATTTAAAGGAGTTGTAAAGGCAGAAGGTTTTTATCTTAATACATTCTATGCATTAAGATAAAAAGCCTTCTGTTTGCAGCAGCCCCCCCTAATTCTTACCTGAGCCCCATCTCTGTCCAGCGATGTCCATGAGTCACTTGGCCGTCCGGGACTCTCTCTGCTGCTTGGCTGAGACACAGTTGTGGCACCATTGGCTCCTGCAGCTGTCGATCAGTGTCAGTTAGCCTGTCAGGAAAGGGGGGGGGGGGGGGGGTAGGAGGGGTCGAACTGCAACCCGCATCTGAATGGACACACGGAGCTGCCGCTCGGCTCGGGTGCCCCTATAGCAAACTGCTTGCTGTGGGGGCACTCAACAGGACGGAGGAGCTTGGAGCAGTGAAGAGGGATCCGAGAAGAGGAGGAACAGGCTGCCCTGTGCAAAACCAACTGCACAGAGGAGGTAAGTATAACATGTTTGTTATTTTTTTTTTTTAAAAACAAGACTTTACAATCACTTTAAATTTGTCGACTAAATGCTGTGCAGATGACATTAACCTCTTGGTGCCGAGTGCATGCAAATATGCGGCCTCTTGGAGGGTGGGCTTTGGAGCCGAGGGGCCACATATTTGCACGCAATAGTGCAAATAGAGCTATGCCAAGAGCGTGCGCGCTCCCGGCAAATTACCCGCGGCTAACAGAAATCTACTGATCGGCGCTTGTGATCAGGAACTTTCCGATTATGTGGCCGCCATGACAGCCAATCACGCCAGTCACATGACCATAAGCCCCACTCCACCCAACCTCCGGGCATTCTAAAACCCTTAAGGGGCCAGCAGGCACTGGCTTCAAGGAGTTAAGATAACTCTTCTTATTATATGAGGGTTAGAAATTTAACCACTTGCTGACCACCCGACGCAGATATACTGTGGCAGGCTGGCTCGGCTGCGTGAATCGCTGTACCCAAACATCGCTCCTCTGCAGCGAGAGTGGGGGCGCATGCGCGCCGATTCGCGAGAGGGGAAGCAGATCTGCGAGGCCGGCAGCTGCGATTGCCGCCATGCACCCGTGATCACTCCTCAGAAGACAAAACAGTGGTCTGCCGTTGTAAACACGGCAGACCGCTGTTCTGTCAGCAATCAACACAGGGCTCTTGTGTTCCTTTCTATTTAGGAACACAGGTCCCTGTTTTGATTCCATAAGCCCATCTCTCTCACAGTCAGAAAACACCCCCTAGGCATACATTTAACCCTTTGATCTCCCCCTGGTGTTAAGCCCTTCCCTGCCAGTGTCATTAGTACAGTAACCGTGCATATTTTTAGCACTGATTACTGTAGTAATGTCACTGGTCCCCTCAAAACTGTCAAAAATGTCAGGTGTTTGATCTGTCTGCCGCAATCCTGCTAAAATCGCTGATCGCCGCCATTACTAGTAAAAAAAAAAAGTTAAATAAAAATGACATAAATTTTTCCCCTAGTTTGTAGACGTGATAACTTTTGCACAAATCAATATACACCTATTGAAATTTTTTTTATCAAAAATATGTGGCAGAATACAAACTGGGAATGGGAATTTTATATAGCAGAAAGTAAAAAATATTGTTTTTTTTTTTCAAAATTGTCGCTCTTATTTTGTTTATAGCACAAAAAATAAAAATCGCAGAGGTGATCAAATACCACCAAAAGAAAGCTCTATTTGTGGGAAAAAAAGGACATCAATATTATTTGGGTACAGCATCGCACGACCGTGCAATTGCCAGTTAAATAATGCAGTGCCGAATAGCAAAAAATGGCCTGGTCATTAAGGGGGTAAAACCTTCCGGTCCTTAAGTGGTTAAGCACATAGTAGCCAGGGTAGTAGCTATCAGTAAGGTGACCTCTTGCTTTAGATCAGGGGTGGGGAACCTTTTTTCTGCCAAGGGCCATTTGGGTATTTATAAAATCTTTTGAGGGCCGTACAAAATTATCAACTTAAAAATGTGCCTGATTGGTCAAACATTTAATTAACTCACCCCTAATGTGATGGCTGCAACTGCTTCTCTTTGGTGAGGTGTGTGATGTTAGCTGGTATTGATGATGTTGCTATTCGCAACTGGTTTTCCATGTTTGCGTCGGCCAGTCTGGAGCGCAGTCAACTCTTTGTGGTGGTAAGTTTTGAAAAGAACTGCTGATGGGTACTGCTGGTGGGTATGATAAACAAAAAAAGTCTGCGCCTCCCACTCAGATAGAAGCAGCCAGCATCAACCATAAAGATGACAGATAAGATAAAATAAAATGCAGTGCTAACAAATTCAAAAATGCAATTGATTTAAAATGCACAACACTGAAGAGTCCACACAAACGCATGAACTGAAAATATCCGAAGTGGAGATAAATATATGTATAAAACAACACTTATGATATGCAAGATTGAATAAGCAGTTCAAAGTGTCCTACACCTCCACTAAAATGCAGAAATCCAAAATGCAATGGTTTAAAATGCACAATGATGAATAGTCCACAAAAACGCATGAACTGAAAGCATCCGAAGTGTAGATACATTTATGTAAACACCGCATGCTAAGATGGCCTCTTACCAAAATTAAGCGGATCACTGTTCTCACAGCGATCAAAAACGCAGTTGTACAATTCCAAAGAAGGAGTGGGTTCCACCAGGGGTAATAGGATCGATCACAGATTCTCATTACCAGATGGCATGTCAGGATTCCCAATAGTCTCCAAGAAGTGTAAATGCCAAGAACAAAAAGGAGAAGAGGACCAATAGTGCAGTATGTCAAAGCAAACAGATTTATTTAAAGGTTTTATTGCACTCACCAAAACATGGGTAAAAACGAGCAGGACAATGCAAACAGGGTGTTTGTAGCAATCAAAATACAGCTGGAAAGAGATCCTCTCAGCTTGCTGACTTTAGGCTGATGGTAGACTCCACCTACATGTTTCGCAACACTTGCGTCATCAGGGGGGATTGGTCTACCATCTGCAGAGTGTTAATTAAATAGGTCGGCTCACAGGAAGTACCAAGCTCAATATCCAATGGCAGAACTGAGCTGTAATGTACTCTGGAACAGGAAGTGAAACCCTTTGAGCCGGAACACGAAGTGAAACCCTTTGAGCCACAAAGGAAACCCTTTGGGCCGCAAGAGTCACTTAGATGAACCGCAAGCCAGAATACAGGCATTCCGGAAGGCAAAGAATATCTGAAACAATCAAAAAGGGTTATGCATGTTTGAAACTATAATTAGGCAACCAAAAAATTGCAAAAAAGGAGCAAAAACTCCTATAGGAAAACGCAAGCACTAGTTCTAAAGAGAACCCACTATGTATATAAAGCTGCTTGGTAATAAATTCTAGATGATCCATTTAAAATCCTGGTGAAAAAACAAGAAAATATACTTTTAAACAATATAATAATTTATTAAATTAAGACTATCATGCCCCAATAATAGATCTAAGATTAGAGCAATATGTAAAAAAGACTTTATTCAAAAAACTATTAATGAAATATGAAATTAATATTAATATAAAAATATTATAAAAAACCATCAACCTGAAACAAGCAAGCCAAAAGGACTAACAAATATACATAGTAAAAGACTACAATGCTGCAAATACATAATATAGGATAAAAATCCTAGAAAAATACATAAAATATATATTCAAGGGCAGAGGAATAGGAGGAAAGCACTTGGTTATATGAAAAAGATAAGAAAGCAATATATGATCAACTGTTATTAATAAACAAATTAATGTCCAAATCGACATTGAGGCCCAATGGTTTAAAACACTTGATCTGATAGATCCACTTGTTCTCGAGTTGTGAGATATCCCTACACAAGTGGCTGCCCCTCCAGTTATATGTAAACTGGTCAATCACTATAAATGATGTACCGGAGGGGTTTCTACCATGATGTTGATCGTAATGTCTGGAAAGATTATGTTTAGGGAAGCCCCAACGGATGTTATTTATATGCTCATTCATTCTTACCCTGAATTCTCTTATGGTTCGTCCAACATAGTGGAGACCACACGGGCATGTTATCATATAGATGACATTTTTTGATGAGCAGGTGGAAAAACAGGCAATTTCATAAGTGTTGGTAACATTAGAAGAGAAATGGGTATACCTTCTACTCTTGTGGGAGTTGATAGAACATAACCCACATTTCCTACAAGGAAAAAAAAAACCTTTCCTGTCAAAGAAGAAGGTAGGTTTCCTTGGGGGTTCTAAAACATTGGGAGCTATCTGCAATATAAGGGGAGGGGCACTACTATTAATGACCAGAGGAACATCGGGTTTAATGGGCCCCAATATTCAATCACTTTTAAGAATATCCCAATGTTTAGACAGGATCTTTCTTACAACATAATGTTGTGATGAGTAGGTTGTAAAAAAAGGAAAATCCAGATGAAAACTTCTCAATTGGGGCCTGAGATTGATTGGAATGTGGGGTTTCCTTGATGGGATTCAAAATCTGATTCCTATCCATATTAGCCACAGATGTGATAATGGATTCCAATTTGTCGGACTTATAACCCTTATCCAAAAAGTGTTTCTTGAGAATCTCTGCTTCTCTCAAAAAATCTTGCACAAGAGTACAATTCTGACTCAACCTACGAAATTGGCTCTTTGGTACCCCCTTGAGCCATGGTTTATGATGACAACTCTTCAGGTTAATGTAACCGTTATGGTCGGTATCTTTGAAAACAGTGGAGGTAACTAACTTGTTATCCCGAATCCTGATATTCAAATCCAAAAAATGGATAACCTCATCACTAATTTCATAACTCAGAGTGATACCCCTATCATTCCCATTCAATATATGGAAAAAAGATTCCAAAGATATCTTGTCACCACCCCAAATCACCAGTATGTCATCAATATATAAAAAAAAAATCATCACAGAAAAACATCAAAGAATTCCATAGAATTTCAGTAGCACAAGGATGGTGTTACCCTCCTATCATAAAGTGCAAAAAGTGCATAAATATATTAAAATATAAATATCAGTACAGCAATAAAAAGGTCATTCACACAAGTCCTTTATAAAGTGCCAAAATGTTAAAAAGTCTCTCAATGAAGGGTCTTTTTGGTGTCAGTTACAGGAATCACCATAAGATGTCACCACCACCAGTGCTGGGAGAATTAGCCAAAATGTAGACTCACCAGAGAGCCATGCCTAACCACTCTCATGGAATAGGCGAAACCAGCATGAATAAATCAAACAGCTTCCTCCCGGGATCTGCTGTAGGTGATTCCTGTAACTGACACCAAAAAGACCCTTCATTGAGAGACTTTTTAACATTTTGGCCTTGTGTGAATTATCTTTTTATTGCTGTACTGATATTTATATTTTATGTTATTGCTGTACTGATATTTATATTTTAACATATTTATGCACTTTTTGCACTTTATGATAGGAGGGTAACACCATCCTTGCGCTACTGAAATTCTATGGAATTTTTTGATGGTTTTCTGTAAAGAATTTTATTTTATGTATGATTTCTTTTTGAAGTAGCAGCACTACATGCAATTTTATTTTTAACATCCTGTAAGCGCAGAGGATCACATTAGCCTATTTGAGTGGTTGTTCTGTGGTATTATTATATGTCATCAATATAGCGGCCCCAGTAAAGTCATTCTGGAATCGCCTGTGAGTAAATAACCTTCTCTTCCCACTCAGCCATGAAGAGGTTGGCCATAGAGGGGGCAAATTTAGCCCCCATGGCCACACCCCTACACTGGACATAGTGGGAACCTCGGAACCAAAAAAAATGATGGTTCATGGCATAGTCAAGAAGGTCAAGGATACATTTCCGTTGTACACTAGGCAAAGAGGCATCCTTCTGTAAAAAATATTCAACAGCGTGTAATCCATGGTCATGAGAGATGATCGTATATAAAGATGCGACATCGGCTGTGGCCAAGAGGTAAGTATCCTGCCAACTGAAGGCTTCCATAGATCTCACAACCTGTGTTGTATCATTAATATAAGAAGGCATGGTAGTTACAAGTGGTTGAAGGTAAGTGTCGATATAGCGACCCACCCTTGATGTCACTGAGTTGATACCGCTTATTATAGGATGACCAGGAGGGTGGAGGGGGTCCTTGTGGAATGTGGACCTTCGGTAGGTAATAGATAACAGGGATTCGCGGTGCCGTCGGAACAAGAAAGGCCTTCTCTTTCTTATTCAGAACCTTCTGTTGATAACCTCCCTCCACCAACCTTGTCAATTCCTTTTTATACGCTGTGGTAGGATTATACGCTGCTGGCTGGTACTGCTGTGGGTACTGCTGGCTTGTACTGTGCTGTGGGTACTGCTGGCTTGTACTGCTGTAGGTACTGCTGGCTCAGGCTGATACTGCTGTGGGTACTACTGACTCAGGCTGGTACTGTGCTGTAGGTACTGCTGGCTTAGGCAGGTACTGCTGTGGGTACTGCTGGTTCAGGCTGGTACTGCTGGCTGGTACTGTTGTGGGTACTGCTGGCTGGTATTGCTGTGGGTACTGCTAGCTCAGGCTGGTACTGCTGGCTGGTACTGTGCTGTAGGTATTGCTGTCTGGTACTGCTGTGGGTACTGCTGGCTGGTAAGGTTGTGGGTACTGCTGGTTCTTCTGTGGAAACTGCTGGTTCTGCTGTGGGTACTGCTGGCTCTGGCTGGTACTGCTGTGTGCTGCTGGCGGGAAATGCTGGCTAGGAGAAGTGTAGCGTGCAGCGGTGCCACGCTGTAGGAAGAGGCGATGTTTCCTGTATTGGTCACAGGCGGAGTGCATTTGATATCACTCCACCTGTGACTCACTCACACTGTCAGAACAGAGCCGGAACTATACAGGAAGCTCCGTTCTGACAGATCAGCTGAGAGACACAGACTCAGCTGCATGGGGGGCCGGACCAGATGACTTTGCGGGCCGCATATGGCCCACAGGCCGTAGGTTCCCCACCCCTGCTTTAGATGTTCCTCTGGGGCCATTATAATTAATTTATTGTTGTCCTTTGTAAAAATAGGATTTTAACTTTTTGCACTGAAGATATTTACAGATTGCCAGGTGTTTGTCATGTGACATGTCGGGTCATTCAATGGTTGGCGTCAAGAGATTTCCTGTATAGCTCCGCAGTAATTCACAATGACAGTACTGCACTGGGCTGTGGAATTGTCATGCTACCTATGTCTCTTGCAGCATGACAGTCTCCTTGGTATAACGAGGCTCTCTAAGCACTCCCTGGTAACATACAGTGGATATAAAAAGTCTACACACCCTTGTATGTCAGGTTTCTGTGATGTAAAAAAATTAGACAAAGATAAATAATTTCAGAACTTTTTCCACCTTTAAAGTGACCTATAAACTGTACAAATCTTTTAGGGTAGGGGATAAAAATAAAAAACTAAAATAATGTGGTTGCATAAGTGCACTGGGCTGTGTCCTCTTATAACTGGGGATGTAGCTGTGTTCAGAATTAAGCAATCACATTCAAACTCATGTTAAATAGGAGTCAGTACACACCTGCCATCTGATTAACCCCAAATAAAGCTCAGTTGTTCTGGTAGGTCTTTCCTGACATTTTCTAAAGCCCCGTACACACGTACCGATCGTCGGCCGACCGATCAGCCGTCTTTTGTCCCCGGGCTGTCGTGTCCGCTGAAAAGTGCAAAAGACTGCACACGAATTTTGTCCGCCAACAACAGCCGACTGCAGAAGTGATGTCATGTGATGGTTAACTTTCCCTGTGTTTTTTCTTTTCTGAGCATGCCCAGTCTTGCAAATCTGCTGTCTGTTGGCCGAAATCTGTACTGACTGGTGAACAATCGGCCGTTCTGGTGTCGGCATACAAAAATTTTAATGCTTGCACGACAGATTCTGTTCGGCCGAAAGTGCCCTGTCGGCTGTCGGAAGCATCATACTAACAAGCCGAAAATCGGCCGATCGGTCGTCGGCCGAATCTTTTCGGCCGACAATCTGCACGTGTGTACGGGCCTTTAGTCACATCCTACAGCAAAAGCCATGGTCTGCAGAGGGCTTCCAAAGCATCAGAGGGAACTTATTGTTAAAAGGTATCAGTCAGGAGAAGAGTACAAAAGAATTTCCAAGGCATTGGATATACCATGGAACACAGTGAAGACAGCCATCATCAAGTGGAGAAAATATGGCACAACAGTGACATTACCAAGAACTGGACATCCCTCTGAAATTGATGGAAAGACGAGAAGAAAACTGGTCAGGAAGGATGCCAGGAGACCTACAGCAACATTAAAGGAGCTGCAGGAATATCTGGCTGTGTGGTTCATGTGACAACAATCTCCCGTATTCTTCATATGTCTGGGCATCCAAGCCTGACTACATTTTGCAAAAAAACATCTGAAGTGTCCCAAAAGCATGTGGGAAAATGTTTTATGGTCTGATGAAACCAAGGTTGAACTTTTTGGCCATAATTCCAAAAGATATGTTTAGTGCAAAAACAACGCTGCACATCACCAAAAGAACACCATACCAACAGTGAAGCATGGTGGTGGGAGCATGTTAAAAATAGCAGTCAATATTAACACAAAACCTTCAGGCTTCTGCTAGAAAGCTGAACATGAAGAGGAACTTCATATTTCAGCATGACAATGACCTAAAGCATACATCCAAATCAAAAAGGAATGGCTTCACCAGAAGAAGATTAAAGTTTTGGAATGGCCCAGCCAGAGCCCAGACCTGAATCCGATGGAAAACCTGTGGAATGATCTGAAGAGGGCTGTGCACAGTAGATGCCCTCACCATCGGATAGATTTGGAGTGTTTTTGCAAAGAAGAGTGGGTGAATATTGCCAAGTCAAGATGTGCTATGCTGATGGACTCATACCTAAAAAGACGGAGTGCTGTAATAAAATCAAAAGGTGCTTCAACAAAGTATTAATGTAAGGGTGTGCACACTTATGCAACCATATCATTTTTGTTTTTTACTTGCCTCCACTTAAAGGATTTTCACTTGTTGTTCAACTGAGTTGTACAGTTTATAGGTCACATTAAAGGTGGAAAAAGTTTTGGAGTCTCATTTTTTTACATCACAGAAACCTGACATTTTAACAGGGGCATGTAGACTTTTTATATCAACTGTTGATCCATCATAGCATGTTCCCTGGTAATTTCATAGAGCTCAATGCAGTAACGTGCAGTTTTCATGGTAATATTTCATTCAGGGCATCGCTCTATCAGTGACATTCTCAGTAACATGTATCATGTCCTTTGCAACATAGTAACACTGTCTACAAACAAACCTGATTAACTATTATTTATTTTTTAGTGTAGGTGTAATTCTTAAAAGGCTAAGTTTTTTTTTTTTTTTTTATTCCAGCTCCCATATGTACCAATATAGCATAATGTATTTGTTTTGGAGAAATAAAAAAGCTTTTTGTTTATCCTACAAAGCCCTACCAATAGGATTCCTCTTCCCTCCACTTTAGTGGGACTATAAGGGGCAGTTTTGTAACTTATGGAAAAATTCATACAAATTATATACAATAGTCTTTTTTTTTTTTTTTTTTAAAGTATAGCAATACCAATATTTATTATAACATACATTAAAAATGCCCCCAAATAGAAGCAAAGAAACCAAAGTTTCCATCATATGAAACAATAGAGATCAAATTAACACAATTCCCTTTACCAAGGGCAGGTCAAAAACATGATTATTGCAACATCTAGAGCAGTGGTTCTTAACCTTGTTGGAGGTACTGAACCCCACCAGTTTCATATGCGCATTCACCGAACCCTTCTTACTTGGAAAAATAAAATATGATTTTTTCAAATTCAAAACATAGGTATATATTTAGGTATATATTTATACATAGGTGCACAAAATGAACAAAACCATTAAAGAACAAAACCATTAAGAACAAAACCATTAAAACATGATTTTCACAAAAAAACAAAAACATAATAATGAATATTTACTGCAAATCAGTGTGACTTCTGCTGTTGTCTTTCAGAGACCAGTTCAGAATTGACCTCCGCCGAACCCGCGAGACTGACTCACCGAACCCCTGGGGTTCGATCGAACCCAGGTTAAGAACCACTGATCTAGAGGTTTATACAAGTGGTAATTCCAGCTGTTTGTAGATGACTTGCATCCTATTTGCACATCAAGTACAGAAGATGCTACTCCGAGCTGGGAATTCCAACACGTTTCAAAACATTCAAATTTTTTCTTCATCAGGGATTATTTACCACTCTGTAATCATAAATGACCATCCTTAAACTAAAATTCTTCAATTGAATTATTACAATAATTTATAGTCATATACTGTATACTTAATAATACATACCTATACTCACATAGATTTAAGTTGCAATATTGACATATAGACGACCTTAAAGTGGAGTACATCTGTTCTCCCCCATAGTTTGCACAAGAGCCTAATCGGGTCCCTTTCACCTATTGAAATGTCCCCACCATCAGAGTGGATTTCCGTATGGGACAACTGAAAATTCTTTATAAGTACCCAAATTAAATAAAAAAACAAAAACAAACACAATTACATAAATGCAAACATTTATAAATGTTCCCTGCAGTAATATAAAGTAACCAAAAGGGGGATTGCAGGAGAGACAAAAAAATAACATTCTCTTATATCCCTAAATGGTCATTATACTTACAGGGAAATACTAGTGATATAAATGTATCTGTGAAGGGTCCCAGAATGTTTTGAGGAGTGTTCCCAATGGCTCCTAGTAGATAAACCCTTAATCCAAAAAGAGGAAAAAATCAAAAGTCATACTTATCCATACCCCTGTTGAAGAAAAGAGGGAGGGGGGGGGGTGAAAAGACAGCCCCTTCCTAAATTAGAGGAGAAGGGTACTTACAACAAAACATGTGATGTTATCTCCACCAAGTTTTCTAACAGGCTTGTTTCAAGCTGGGGTCGCAGCTCCCACTTCACTACGCCCTTCAGAAGAAGCAGACAGAATCTCATCTCCTCGAGGCTCCCGGTGTCTTACTATATACACTGCGCATGTGCGGTACGGCACATCGCACGGTTACATCACTGCTGGTCCGTCCCCCCACACACTGTGCATGTGCAAGCCGCACATCCCAATCCCAGAGTGCTCCTATAGAGCCCCATTCATCGGATCGGATGTCGACTCACACAAAGGCCTTACCTCAGTGTCCAGCAAAACTTCTCAATTACTTCTTGGATGGCCCTTAGGATGTGAAAACTGTTAAGACACAGAAAGTAGTTCACTAGCTGACCTCATTACACACCCTGCATCATCTGCCCTCCTATGCCTGGAGATCACTACCACCCACCTCTGTAGGTGCACGTTTTTTTAAATGCAATCAGTGATCATTGTTCTCACTAAATACACAGCCCTCAGTTTTTTTTTCTACCTTATTTTCATCTTGCATAGATTGTTCATTTGGCAGACTGTGCAGGAGCTGAGCATTCACATAACATCCTATGTGGATAAAGCTGTAGTATTGAAAATAGAAGTATGTTTTGGGTTCTGAAAACAGAAATATGTTTTGGGTTCTGTAAAGCTCATCATACACTCCTCTACAATCCCCTTTGGATCTACCATCAACTATGTAGTGCAAGGGCATGCTTGATTGCAAACTGAGTAATTGGATAGCTGGTGTGTGATTTTGATAAATCACCCTTGCAGAGTGAAAAGCCTATTTGCCTTTAGAAAATGAACCCCGGTTTCTACAGTAATAATGTCTATCCACCTATCTGCCTACGCATATACATATACATATGTCTAGGCAGCAGACTGACCACTGTACAGCCAGGCATACATAAAGCACAAAGATTTTCAGGCATTGTGCCACATTCTGTCAATGATAGACTATGAATCCAATGGGCCTCACGCAAACTGCTGCTCCTAAACTCCTGTTTAGGAGCTTTTGGTGTTCCTTTTTTTTTTTCCCAATGCCCCTGAACCCAACTCATTAAAAGCCTATGGGTGAAATTGACTAAAAATGGTGCAACTCTGCATAGTTACCAATCAGCTTCTAGGTTTTATTGTCAAAACGTATTTGAAGAAGCTGAATTTAGAAGCTGATTGGTTACTATGCGCAGCTGCACCAGATTCTGTGTGCTCCAGTTTTAGTAAATCTCCCCCTGTGTGTCAATGCACGCATAGGCTTTTACCAGAGTTTAGGAGCAGCAGAGTTTAAAGGCAGCCAAAGCTCCTCCCCTGAACATAGAAGAATCGCGTGCAGGAGAGGAACGTTTGGACATAAAAACCTCCAAACGCATCTAAACGCTAGGCACGTTTAGCTCTTTGCATTTATTCATTTCAATGGCCAGAGTAATTAAAATTCGGAACAATTAAATAAACTCCATAACATCAAACACTGATAAACTCAGTTAAGTTAGCCCCATTTTTTTGCATGAAAGATGATGTTATGCTAAGTGAATACATAGCTAACATGTCATGCTTTATGGAATGGCACTGACGATCGTGGTGATACCTCACGTGTGGTGCGATCACTGTTTACATATGCGCGCAGGACCGACGTGTGCATTCGCCACTGCGTGTGAGTACAAGGTGACGGGGGCGCTTTAAAAGAAAGTTTGTTTTTTTTACAGTTTTATTGCTGTCAAAAGGAATGTAAACATCCCTTTTGATGGCAATAGCAATGACAGGTGCTCTTTATGGAGAAATAGGGGGGTCTATTAGACCCCCTATATCTCCGTTGGGCTCCAATGCAGCCAATCAGACACAGATCTGTCTGATCAGCTGCTTCACTGGCTATGTGGCCAGTAAACACAGAGTCGGAACTGGAAGTGACAACGTATTCGACGCATCACCGGTTCTGATGTCACACAGTGGGAGGAAAAGCTTCAGTTCCTTTCACTGTGAGGCCAAACATAGATACCAGTGGTTGCATCACTCTCATGCTTCCCGGTTGCTTGGGAGAGCCCGGTAATGGCGGTGGTGGGAGTGGGGTGGGTCCCCCATTCCACCACTTGTAAAAATACTCCAGCGGCTGCCCAGCCGATCGGGAATACTTTTAAATGAAAGAAAATAGCTGGCTGTAAAAAATGACATCAGGATCAAGGTTGTAGCCTCAACCATGATCCTGATACAACCCTCTCTGTACCAGGATGTATATATACAGTGGCTGGTAGCAGGGCTGCTGTTAGAAATCGCGGGGCCCCATACAGACTACCTGGCAGGGCCCTCCCAAGAAAATATTAAAGATATATTTAGCTAAAATTACAACAAAATCACTATTAGCAGACAGAAATATAACATAACTCGCATAATTCCTGCTAAATCTAAAAAAAAAAACTATGTTAAATAAAAAAGAAGATGAGATGAGAAAAATATACAGGCTGGGCAGTTGGAGCTCAGTGATCAGAGAGAGAGAAACAAAGTTACAATTTACAAATAAACTCCTGAGCAGAGATGAGTGCTGGGGGGGGGGGCCCACACAAGGGAGGGGGATTAGTGAGGGACGATTGTCTCTTTCTCAACAGATAAAAGCTGATAGCAGGGAGAGGGACAGATCAGATTTGGGTGCTGGAGGAAGATTTCTGTATTTGTTGTCCATCACTAATCCCCCTCTCTGTGTGGGCCCCCCTGTGTGCTCGGGCCCCCTACAAGAGGGCTGGTGATCCCCCCCTATCAGCGGCCCTGGCTGGTAGGGAGGTGCTTAAAGGACTGCACATAATTAGTGAGGCTGGGTTTACACCTCCATGCAGTGCGGCTCACAGCCGGGGTTCAGTGCATTCCTGTTCACCATTTCACCGGACTCCTGTGCAATTCGCTTCACAGCCGTCCTGGAGCTGTATAAACAGGCTCCATTGAGAGCCGGTCACAGGCTCCCGACATGCAAATTGGACGCCAGGAAACCAACACCAAATTCGCAAAAGTGTGAACCCTGCTTGAAAGTAATGCTATAGAAAGCTGTCAGAGGCTGCAAACATACAACAGGAGATGGTCAGAGACTATGGGATAGTGATAGGCCGATATGCACTTTCCCCGATATATCGGTATCGGCCCCGGAAATGGCCGATATTTATGTGACGTCATTCTGCCTTCTTGGGCCACCTCCCTCGCCTTGGACAGCCTTGTCTAGAGTCGGGACTAATCTCGCGGGAGTGTATCACAGCCATACACCCATCCACAGCAGCCTGGTGCCAGTCTGCCACCCACATCCACAGGCCCTGTACCAGCCAGCCAGCCACAGGCACTGTACCAGCCAGCCACCTACAGGCCCTGCACCTGCCAGCCACAGGCACTGTACCAGCCAGACAGCCACCCACAGGCCCTGTACCAGCCAGCCACCCACAGCCTATGTGCCAGCCACCCACCCACCACAGGGTGCCAGCTAGCCAGCCACCAACCACAGTGTGCCAGACAGCCAGCCACCCAAAGACAGGGTGCCAGACAGCCAGCCACTCACAGGCCCTGTACCAGCCAGCGACAGGCACTGTACCAGCCACCCACCTACCACAGGGTGCCAGCCAGCCATCCACCACAGGGTGCCAGCCAGCCACCCACCACAGGGTGCCAGCCAGCCAGCCATCCACCACAGGGTGCCAGCAAGCCAGCCACCCACCACAGGGTGCAAGCCACCCACCCACCCCCCCACCACAGGGTGCTAGAAAGCCAGTCATTAAGCATTAAACAAAAATGAACATGTTCAGTACCAGATTTGTGTCAAAAATTGTCTTTATTTTTCAAAACTTTAAATGTACAAAATATCGGCCCATATCGGCCGATACCGATACAAAATATCAGTATCTGTATCGGCCCTGAAAAAAACATATGGGTCTATCCCTACTATGGGAGTGCTCCAAGGGATGGTCAGAGGCTGCAGACATGCAACAGGAGATAGTTGGAGACTACAGACATACTATAGGACTGTGATTGTCAACCTATGAGCTATAGCGGGTCTCAACTGTGGCCCATGACATCACCAAAGGGCTTCACATACCATTCAATATATGTAATGCTTGAGAAGACTGTCAGAGGCTGCAGACCTAATAAAGGAAATAATGGTCACAGATTGCAGAGATGCTAAACCATTTTAGCATCTGTAAGGTAATTGGTGTGCGGCCCCTTTATTCTTGACACATCCTACCGGAGTTGCCGGAGACATGCATCATAGACTGAAGACAAATTACATTACACAGCTAGAGATCACTGCTAGTACAGCCTCTTCACAAATCAGTGCTTCCACTTTACTTGTGTCACCTGTAGGGAACAGGTACATCTGTTGCCTGGAGGGCACAGCAATGAGGCTCGAATGTCCATATCATGGACACTCTGTCCTTAGTGCATGTTCAGCCTCTTGCTGATTAGAACCTGTGGGCTGTACATTTAACAGCATCATAGCATCAGATGACACATCCATTCAGCTGCCAGCTGAGAGATTCCTCCAGCCGAAAGTGAACAATGCTGGGGACATCAAGCCATGTTCCAGTACCTGCTGCTGGAAGACCCATTCCCACTGCTTGCAGGGAAGGAAGAAGGCTAGGAGAGGGTGCAATTATTATTGTACAACCCCAGTAGGGATGTTGCTGACATTACTGTCCAAATATTTACTTTCAGTTGTCAGCCAAGGAATCTCCTGGCTGGCAGTTAAATGGGGCCAAGGAAGAGGCATCAGTTGCTATGACTCTTGCAGCTGCCAGCTTCATAGCAACCAGAGAGCTCTGCAGGGCAAACTGTCACATTCATGACAATGTCACAGCAAAATGCCCCACTCTGAGCAAACTTAGATGGGTTTAATTACCTCCAGTTTGCTTATCTGTGAATTGGGAGTCATTGTTTTAGAATTTGTGGCAGCGATATCAACATATTCTTAAAGTGGTAGTAGTAAGAACCATCTGAATTTAGTGCATGTGTCTAAAAGGTTTGCAAAATTGTCACAAGGTTTTCCTGAATTAGATGCAGGCTGTTTTAAAGGGACCATACCACCAAACGTTTGTTGTAACATAGTTAAAGAATTCCCTCCAGTAAGTGTCAAAGGACCACAAGCAGCCCCCAGGTAGCAGGTTGGACACTGTTGCTCGAGTTATTCTTCTTCAGCAGTTCATTCGACTATTGATACAAGTACTCTCAAAACTGTGGGTACTCCTATATCCAGCTATTATGGTTAGATGAACCAAACCAAGTCCCATATCCCCTCTCCCCTTCTTAAGGTTTGATTATGGTTGATGACCATATCTGCTGCCTACCCTTCAGTCAAATGATTATATGATCAGTAAATCCTCTGACCCACTCTAATGATGCATGTTAAAAAGCTATATTTTTTAAAGCGTAACTCCACTTTTGTTGAGAAAAACGCATTGCCCTCTCGGGGATCTATGTACATTACAAGGATTTTAACCAGTTCCATACCGGCGCATTATAAAATGACGTCGGCAGGAACACTGTGTAGATCCGGGCGGGCGTCATATGACGTCCGCCTGGATCCGCTGCTCTCCCGCCCCCCCCCCCCCCGGGGGGGCACAGTGTGGCGATCGGGGATGCGGCATGTCCGTCGGGACACAGCCCATCCCTGATCGGTGTAAAGAGCCATTAAAAAAAATGTCTCTTTACCATGTATCCAATCACAGACGGCCACATGCACTTCCCTCGTGCACGCCGCTCGCGCGCACCCCCAGGGGCGCACAGAGCGGCAATCGGGGATGGAGAGTATACTTAAACAATAAATAATGCAGCGCTCATATAATAAACACAAATGACTGAAATACTAATATTAAAATTAAAAGTCCCAATGTGAAATGGTTGTGATCATGCACGAGACAGGAAAAGATGTGCTCCGCTCAGTGAATCCAACATCCGGTCACACTATCTCCTCACCTCAACTTTAGCCCCTGTGTCACCAGACGGGCTAATAAAGCTAGATGCTGTTGTCAGCGTGGTTCTGATCTTAAAGACCCAACTCCTATGACTGCAGATCCTCAGACAGGGGACTCTCCAAATGGCACCAGACTGTTATCTTATATTGTATAGGTAAGCACACTCCCATCCAAGGAACTCTGCTCAGCCATCTTCTTCAACTCTCTCAGCCAACAAATCTCCTGTCTCCAGCATGGAGTACTGTCTCTTGAGCAGACCACATGTGTCTTCTAGTGTGACCGGGTGTTGGATTCACTGAGCGGAGCACATCTTTTCCTGTCTCGTGCATGATCACAATCATTTCACATTAATTTTAATATTAGTATTTCAGTCACTTGTGTTTACTGTATGAGTGCTGCAATATTTATTGTTTATGTATGTTTTCTTGGGATTTTGATATATAGACCCTTGGTGCTTAGCAGCTTTGTAACTTTAGGGGCCAGGTGCGCTGATTTATTTATTTCTGTATATTCGGGGATGCAGAGTGTCACTATGACACAGTCCAATCACAGCCGGTCACAGAATGTCAACAGAGACAACGGTAACTAGCTGTTACCCTGTTCTCCTCCTCACACACTGATCCTGTGTGAGGAGGAGATTGCGGTAACAGCTAGTTACCGATCACAGTGCTCCCCAAAAAACACTGATTGCCCCCCAATATAGAGTACCTGTCACTAGCCCATCAAAGTACCTGTCACCAGCCCATCAGGTACTCTGATGGGCTGGTGACAGGTACTTGGGTACTCTGATGGGCTGGTGACAGGTACTCGGGTACTCTGATGGCAGGTACTCGGGTACTCTGATGGGCTGGTGACAGGTACTCGGGTACTCCGATGACAGGTACTCGGGTACTTTGAGTACCTGTCATCGGAGTACCCGAGTACCTGTCACCAGCCCATCAAAGTACCCGAGTACCTGTCACCAGCCCATCGGTGTACCCGAGTAACTCTCTGTATTCCATCAGAGTACTTGTCTCCATCCCAGAGTACCAAAGTACCTCTCTGCAGCCCATCAGAGTACCCAAGTACCTCTCTGCAGCCCATCAGAGTACCCGAGAACATGTCATCAGCGTACCCGAGTACCTGTCACCAGCCCATCAGAGTACCCAAGTACATGTCATCAGAGTACCCGAGTACCTGTCTCCAGCCCTTCAGAGTACCTATCTGCAGCCGAATAGAGTCCCAGAGTACCTGTCTTCTGCCCATCAGAGTACCCGAATACCTCTCTGCAGCCCATCATAGTACCTGAGTATCGCTCTGTAGCCCATCAGAGTACCCAAGTACCTGTCTCCAGCCCAGAGTACCCGAGTACCTGTCTCCAGCCCAGAGTACCCGAGTACCTGTCTCCAGCCCAGAGTGCCCGAGTACCTATCTGCAGCCCATTCGATTACCCGAATACCTGTCTCTTGCCCATCAGAATACCCAAGTACCTCTCTGAAGCTCATCAGGGTACCCGAGTACCTTTCTGAAGTGTACCTGAGTACCTGTCTGCAGCCCATCAGAGAACCTGAGTACCTATCTGCAGCCCTCGCCTCCTAGATTATGTGTTGGGGTGTTCGCTTTCCAAAATGGGGTCATTTTATGGTTTCCATTGTCCTGGTGCTCCAGGGCCTTCCAAAGTGTGATAGGTTGTAATGAAATTATATGTGTAATTTATGCTCCTAGAACGCCTGACGCTGCTCCTTGCATGTTGGGCCTCTGTATGTGGCTATGCTGTGACAAAGTTATTGCCATACTCAGGAGGAGTAACAGAATGGATTTTAGGGTGTAATTTTTGCTACGTACATGCTGTGTGTTTGATATATCTTATAAATTGACAACTTTGTGTAAAAAAAATAGAATTTTTGTAAGAACTTACTGTAAAATTCTTTTCTCGGAGTCCTCTGACAGTCGCCGCCAATCCATATAAGCCTTCACTATTGGGTAATGGCACCCTCTGCAGGAGTAAGCTAGGCAGATAGAAATGTTAATACAAAACTTTTCTATACGTAGACACACCTATAGGGGGCCGTCCCCAGACATTATCCCTGATCCAGTCACAACTGGTCCTCGGTTTGTAGCAAGCAGTACCGGAAGGCAATAACCCCCAGATCCAAAAAAACAGAGGGGCGGCGACTATCAGAGGACTCAGGGAAAATAATTTTATGGTATGTTCTTACAAAAATTATATTTTCTCTTACGTCCCCTGACAGTCGCTGCCGATCCATATAAGCCTTCACTATTGGGACGTCCCAAAGCAGTGCAGGTGTGAGGGGTGGGAAGACGCAACCAACTGAAAAGGTAACGAAAAAACACCCCAAGGAAGAGACAGAAAAAAATATGTCTCTGCAAACAACCACCGCACCTCAAAACTTTGCGGCCAAGGGAAGCATCCGAGGATGCCAAAACATCAATTCTGTAGAATTGTGTGAAAGAGTGCACAGAGGACCAGGTCGCCACTTTGCACACCTGAGCCAGAGCAGCCTGATGGCAAAAAACCCAAGAGACGCTGACGGCTCCAGTGGAAATGGCCCTTACAGGGAAAGGAGGAACCTGACCCTCGATGGAAGAGGCCTGAAATGAAAAAAGTCAGTCTGATCCACGGAGAAAAAGTGGCCGTGGACGCGGCCGAGCCCTTCCGAGGTCCCTCAGGAAGAACAAACAGGGAATCAGACTGTCAAACAGATGCCGTGGCAGCCAGGAAAACCCTGACCACCCGGACCACATCCAAGGAATGCAAAGCCATCTCCTGGAGATGCTCAAGCTTCTCACAAGCGAAGGCAGCACAATATCCTCGTGGAGGTGGAACGAAGAAACCACCTTGGGAATAAAAGACTGAGTGAGTCGCAGAACCACTTCATCCCTATGAAACACCGGATAAGGAGAACGGCAAGACAAAGCCGCCAATGCAGACACTCTGCGAGCAGACGTGATAGCCACCAGAAAAGCAACTGTCTGGGACAACACAGGCAGAGGAAAAACTCTGATGTTCTCAAAAAGAGGTAGTTGTAACACAGACAACACCAAATTCAGGCCCCAGGGAGGCAAGGGAACTTTCTCAAAGGAGCCAGATGCTGCACCCTTATGAGGAAAGTGCAAAGCAAAGAAAACGATGCCAAGGGACGTGGAAAAAGATGGCCAAAGCCGTCAACTGACCCTTGATCGCATTCAGCACCAAACGCTGATCCACTCCTTTCTGCAGGAAGGCCAAAAACTTTCGCCACGAGAAGGAGCGAGGATGGAACGCATGCGATCCGCACCAGGCATATACACTTTCCAGATGCGATGAGAAATCTCCCTCGAGGTAGCTTTACGAGCCTTCAATAATGTAGGCATGACTGCCTGTGGAAGACCCCTACCCCTCAAGACCTGGCTTCCAACAGCCATGCTGTGAAAGCCAGAGACTGCAAAGCAGGAAGGAAGATCGGCCCTTGAGACAGAAAATCGTCCCGCAGCGGAAGCCGCAAGGGATGCCCGACAACCCTCTGAACGATGGCCGCGTACTAGGATCGACGTGGCCAGTCTGGGGCCACCAGAAAGACCGACATCCGTTCCAACGCCAACCTGCGGAGGAACCTGGACAATAGTCGAACTGGAGGGAAGGCATACAACAGCCGATACCGGTGCCAAAGGCACCACTAATGCATCCGTGGCGTCCGCCAGAGGATCGCAAGGTCTGGCCACGAACTTCCCAACCCCATTGTCGAGACGGGGCATGAACAGATCCACATCCAGAGTCCCCCACCAGGCACACAGGAGGCGAAACACCTCCGGATGCAGGGACCAGACTCCCTGGTCCAAGGTCAGGCGACTCAGACAGTCCGCCTGCCAATTTTCCACACCCAGAATGGGAACAACTAAAAGGGCAGGAGCACGGCTACTTCCTCGGCTGCCCGGGCACTCTTGGTGCCCCCTTGGTGATTGATATAAGCCACATCCGTTGCGTCGCCCATCCGTACTGGAACCGGACACCCCTGAAGTTGAGATAACCAACGGAAACAGACAAAGCTTGATCGCGCGGAGCTCCAAGACGTGTAACAGCAAAGAGGCACCCACCGCCGACCACAACCCCCCGGGCACAAGGCGTGTCCAGGTTTTCTCCCCAGCCCGACAGGCTGGCATCCGTGGTGAACACCATCCACAACAGAGGCCGAAAGGACTGGCCCTGTGTCAGGGTCGGCGACCGGAGCCACCTCAAAGGATCTGACCGCAACCGGTGGTACAGAGAAACTACTTTTCCATTGACCGGGGCGACCTGCCTCACCTGGACAGCTGCAAAAGCTGAAACCATCAGACCCAGAGACTGCATATAGGTCCGCAAGGAGGAGGGATTGTCGTCCCTGAGGGATCTAATCTTGTCCCTCAGGAGCCGGGATAGCCCACCGGAAGAAAACACTCGTGCCTGAGCCGAGTCCAGGACCATCCCCAGGTAGGGGAAGACGACCTGAAGGAGTCAGTGCCGACCAATGAAAATGGATGTTCCACCCGAACTCCCGGAGCGTCTGAAACCGGTACGGTCAGAAAACTCAACAAAGATGCACACAAGGAACAGGAGGTCAGCCAGATAAACGAGTATGCAATCTCCTTTAAATGCAGTAAGGCCCACATTGGAGCCAAAATCTTGGTGAAAAGCCTGGGAGCCAAAGCAAAACCGAAGGGTAGTGCCACAAAACTGGCCAGCTCCCCTGCCACCGCAAAGCAGAGACATCTCTGAGAACCCTCGTAGATAGGGATGGGTAGACACTCATCCAGCATGGCGATGGGAAGCCAGGAAGTCCCCTGGACCCAACTAAGCCACGAACCGCTTTGAGGGATTACATCCAGAACTCCAGCACCTGCAAAAAATGATTTAGAGACTGCAAGCTCCGAAGCGGATGCACTGTGCCCCCTGTTCTGGGCACAGTGAACAGAATGGAAGAAGAAAAAAACACGAAACCTGTCTTATGAAGACACGGGCACAACGACTCCTTGGGCGAGCAGAACATGCACTGCCCCCATGAGACCCCTGAGACGAGTAGGAGGCAGCTGGAGAGCCGACAGGAAGAACCTGTCCACGGGACGAGATCGAGAACTGATCTTGTACTCTGAAAAAGAAGCAACTCATGAACCCCCCTGTCCTGAATACTGGACAACCAGGGAACCTGAAAGCAACACAGACGTCCCCCCACCCCTAAGACTAGGAAGAGGTGGAACGGACCACTGAGCCAGACTGACCGGCCTTTGTCTCACCCGACCACGGCTTCTTGTGACCACCGGAGGGCTTGAAGCCCTTGTCCTGTGCCCCTAAGGCACGAAAGGACCCACGTTGAGCTATCAAGGAAGACCACCGCCTAGCGCAGGGGGACCTACCCCTAGCGACAGGGGCAACCGAGTACTCTGACCCCCTAAGCCCAGTAATCAATTCAGCCCGAGTGTTCCCAAAAGGACGCCTTACCAACAAGGAACATCAGACACCGTCTGTCTGGAAGCGTGGTCAGCCGACCAGCTTTTGTGCCAAAAAAGGCGGCGAATCGCAACCCCAACCACAGACAACCGAGCGACCAATGGAGCCTCGTCCAAGGCCGTGTCACACAGGTACATCCCCGTTCGGGTAACCCAAACCACCAAGTCAAGGGCAGTCGGATTGGTCGACTCTGCCACCAGGGTGCACCGAAGCACCTTGGTCCATGCCGTGAGAGCCTAAGAGGCCAGCACCACGGCGAACACAGGTGTAAACAGGAAATCACCTCAACGCGCCTATCAGCCGGATCTGTGAACTGGCATCGAGGTGGATTTAGTCAGCCCAGAGACAGAGTGGATAGCGGTGGGAAAAGACGCTCAGGCACCACCAGCATATGTGTAATGCAACGTCATCGGTCATGCACAAGTTTGCGAAAATTCACAGGGCAGGGAAACCTGACAACCATGGCAACCATTCAGGCTCGGAGTCCGAGGACTGGGAGGGCATATGCCATTAATTGTTTTTTTTTTTTTTTTAAAGAGCACTCCACAGATCCACCATGGATGCAAAAAAAGTGCAAGAGCAGCAGAAAACGGAGACCAGGTAAGAGGCTTCAGGAATACCCGAAGCTCCCACCAGGTCTGCGGGCAAATTTTTGGTCTGGGAGTCCAGAAAGCCAAGATAAAATAAATGGGACCTATAGTCAGAAGAAAAATACATATTGTCAGAAAAAAAAAACAGAAAGAAAACACTAGGTCCTGCCTAGAAAAGCTAGCCTACTCCTAAGCTAGGCAGCATAAAACTGAGGACCAGTTGTGACTGGATCAGGGATAATGGCTGGGGATGGCCCCCTAGAGGTGTGTCTAAGTATAGAAAAGTTTTGTATTAACATTTCTATCTGCCTAGCTTACTCCTGCAGAGGGCGCCATTACCCAATAGTGAAGGCTTATATGGATCGGCGGCGACTGTCAGAGGACGTAAGAGAAAAAAATGTTTATTTTCTTTCCACATTTTCCAAAAACTTGTGGAAAAAAATGACATGTTCAAAAGACTCATTATGCCTCATGGAATATACGTTGGGGTGTTTGCTTTCCAAAATGGGGTCATTTTGTGGGTAATCCCATTGCCCCGGTGCTCCAGGGCCTTTAAAAGCGTGATAGGTCGTTGGGAAATTATATGTGTAATTTATGCTCGTAGAACACCTGACTGTGCTCCTTGCAAGTTGGGCCTCTGTATGTGGCCAGACCTGTGTAAAAGGCTCACACATGTGGTATTGTTATACTCAGGAGGAGTAGCAGAATGTATTTTGGGGTGTAATTGCAAGTATTCATATATTGTGTGTGAGAAATAACTTGTTATTATGACAATTTTGTGTAAAAAAAAAAAAAAAATGATTTCTTAATTTTCCCAAGAATTGTGGGAAAAAATGACAACTTCAAAAAACTCACAATGACTCTTACTAAATACCCTGGAATGTCTACTTTCCAAAAAGGGGTAATTTGGGGGGTATTTGTACTGTCCTGACATTTCAGGGCCTCAAGAAATGAAATAGGTGTGATCAATTTTCAATGATTGGCACCATAGCTTGTAGACTCTATAACTTTCACACAAACTAAATAATAACCACTAATTTGGGTTATTTTTACCAAAGATATGTAGTAGTATAAATTTTGGCCCAAATTTATGGATATAAATGACTTATTTGCAAAATTTTATAATAGAAACTAAAACAAAATTTTGTTTTTCAAAATTTTCGCATTTTTTTCACTTATATCGCAAAAAATAAAAAACCCAATGGTGATTAAATACTACCAAAAGAAAGCTCTATTTGTGTGAAAAAAATGATAAAAAATTTGATTGGGTACAGCGTTGCATGACTCAGTAATTATCATTCAAAGTGTGAGAGCGCTGAAAGCTGGTCTGGGCAGGAAGGGGGTGTAACTGCTCTGTATGGAAGTGGTTAACAAACTTTGTTGCAGATTTCTATCTTTTGTTATTCATTCAAAAAATCATTGTTTGTTCATCTGTGCTTCTGTGCTGAGTGGGTCAAATAGGGGTGGTTTTATAATTATCTATCAGCTGTGGCCAGGGCTGCTGTTAGAAATCACGGGGCCCCATACAGCCTACCAGACAGGGCCCTCCTGGCTGAAAGTGACTGAGGACATAGATTTATCAGTCCCTCAGCCTCAGCTGCAGAGATGAATGAATAGGAAGCTCTCTAAAGCTTCCAGCTCATTCGCCAACTGAAGAATAGTAAACACAGTTTACTATACTTCAGAAATAAATGGACAAATGAATGGTACCAATCATTCACTATATTCATTTAGGAAAGGAAGGGGACAGTAAATTACATCCTCTGACATTCCCCGCTGCAGGGGAAAGGGGCACACAAGGGGGCCCAGACAGCAAATAGAAGGGGAGCATTTGCTAGAACCAATCCCCTTGCAGCACAGCTGAAGGGAGGGAGAGAAAGAGAAGCTGGCAGGGCTGCAGTGGGAGACCAAAGAGCATCAGTGTCTGCAAAAGGACAGTACAGCCGGCCCTCCTGCTTAGCAGGTGCCTGGGCCCCACTATTGAAGTGATGGGGCTTGGGCCCAGTACAAGAGGGCTGGCTGTACTGCCTTATCAGCGGCCCTGGCTGTGGCAGCTGCATAGCTCTAATAAGGAAATCTGCTGGGCCTGCATCCCTTTAGCTGTGTTCCTATTGGGTGTATCTCACCAAAAAGTAAATTTTTATTGCAGGGGATGCCATAAATCTGACTTGTATCTTAAGCAGACTTCTGGGAAAATTGGTGAGCCAATCACACAAGCAGGAAATGATGTTTCCTGGTGCCTCCATGGCAGAATATGTGATAGTAGCCCCGCCTACTTCCGCCCACAGGACCAGTACATAGCTAAAAAATGTTAACACCCATACAACAGCCCATTTCTTTTTTGTCCTCACGGAACTCACAGCTAGTGAGAAGAGAAGAAACCCTTACCTGCCACCTTTGGTGGTATTCCACACAGGTTAAGCCTTTCCTGTAGCGCAGTCCCTGACCTTGGGACGCTAAATGCTCTGATAAGGTAGGGAACCCCTTCTGTGAATCTTTTTGGGTTAAAAATTGGGTGCTAACTAGCCCCACATACAGCAGTGCAGCCAGGGCGATGTTTCTCAGAAGAGCTGTCCATGTCTGAAGCCTGCCTCTCAGAAGTGAGTGGATCCATTAAACAGTGACCCTGCATTTCCAAGATAAGTATGTTTTCAAATTTTTTGGAATTTATCTGTGAATGGCCTCATTAGTTGTCTGTTACATCTCCTCTCGGATGGGCTGCAGCTGCACCATGTTCCAGAATGCGTTCTAGTGGCAACTGTGGAAGAGAAAGCCAAGTGTCTACATTCAAGGGAATGATGCATTATTCTGAACAGGTGAAGTGGTTAGAGCTCACATGGGGGCCATCTTTGGTATGGGTAAGTACACCCCCAGTCGCCATATTAGTGTCGGGTAAGACTACCTTCAAGCCATCTTGGAAGTGGGCAAAGTGAGAAGTTTGCCAGAAGTGGGAGCCAGGCAGAAGAGTTGAAGAACATGGGGTTAAATTCCCAGCAGCTTCCAGATAGGGTGTTCACATGATAGGACTGCATGCCAGCACGCCCATGTAGCGGAGTAGCAGTATGATCCACGATATCTCCACTGGTAGTCAGGCACAGCATACAATAATCCTGGTAGCGTATAATATTCCCAACCCTCCAATAACCACACAACACATGGCTTGGAGGTCAAAACTAGACTGCCTTGTTAATTGAAAAACACAGGGAACTACACTCAGTTAAAACCCCTCCCTCTTCGAGACATTCCACACACAAAGCTGAACATCCCATAATACCTTACTCTGCCAGACAGAAACAATAGGACAATAGAAGGCAGGTATTTAACAATAACAAACCCCCACCCATCTCCTGAGGGACACTGCTCAGACATATGATAGTCCCAAGTGAAAGAGTTCTCACTCTCTCCACATAAACCACACTCCAAACACTTGGTTCTTAAAGGTATACACATGCAATAAACATAATGCATATACGAAGGACAATATACAGTGGCTGTGTTTGCCACAATGCTTCCCCAGAACCAAGCCGGCATACACAGTCTGATCCATAACGGATCAGCTTGGGGATGTCCGGGGAGTGCTCACAGATCATTTTTCCAGTTCAGTTTGTCACGATAACCCGTTAGCATGGCCATTCTGTTTTCCGGGGCGGTAGTGACTAGTAAAGTCATAAGGTTGTAACGCCAAACTCCAGTGCAACAACCGGGCTCAATACTGTTCTTAATCCAAACATTGAAGCGTCTGGACCTCAGAAGGCCATTAGGTCTCCGGGATATTGGCCGGGGATCTGGACTGGCAGGATCGCTGAGGGAAACTGGCCTAGATCGTTCCCCAGTAAGATGTCGGTGGGGAGCTCCCGTATCAACCCCACATCAATCAGACCTGACCCGGCACCCCAATTCAAGTGGACCCTCGCAGTGGGTAGTCGGTGTACTGCTCCCCCTGCCATCCGTACCACTGCTGAGCCTCCGGTTCGGGCAGCATCTGGAACCAGGTGTCGCTTGACCAAGGTGAGAGTGGCTCCCGAGTCTCCGAGACCTTGAGCGGGCATTCCATTTAACTGGACCGATTGTAGATGATGCTGTTGGTTCTCCGTAGTGGCTTGCACCGGGTCAGCTTCATGAAGGGTACCCCATTGCTCCTCTGTGTGTTTGAACCTGGGTACGACTGGGGAAACCTCTGTGGGATAGTAGGGGACTGTTGTCCGTGCTGAAGGGGGTGACCCTGGTCGGATCCACGCAGCTTGGTTCCTGCTCTGGGTACAGTCTCATCGATAGTGCCCAAACTGCTTGCACCTGTGGCACTGTACCCCACTGCGGGACAAGTATCTGGGTGTCTGGTGTTTGGAGGAGTTTCGCCCCGTCTGTGGTAGTAGTGGTCCTGTGGTGCGAGCCTGTTGCCGGGTAACAACCGAATAAGCTTCGTGGATGGTAGATTGGGGGACAAAAGCTGAAGTCAGCTCCCCCAGGTCGTTGCCCAAAATGTCTGCGGGTAAATCCTGCATCATGCCCACCTCCACATTCCCTGACCCAGCTCCCCAATTCAGGTGTACTTTCGCAGTGGGAACTTTGAAAATGGCTCCCCCAGCTACTCGCACAGCTACAGAATCCCCAGTGAGTTGTCTGGATGCAATAAGGTGATTCCGGACCAACGTGATGGTAGCCCCAGAGTCACGTAGCCCTTCTAGTTGTCTCCCCTCCAGGTGAACAGCTTGTCGGTGGTTTTGTCGATTGTCCGATGCCGCTTGGATGGGGTTAACCTCGTGTAGGGTGCCCAGGGGTTCCTCCATTTGGATTGCTGTGGAGGGTTGTAATGCAGGGGCTGCTTGGTAACAGTGTACAGCGGCTCGAGGTGCTGGTGTGTAGCCCTGATTTGGCCAGGGCTGACGAGGCCGATTTCGGGGACAGTCTTTCTGTATGTGCCCCATTTGGTTGCAGAGATGGCACCGGGTATGGGCTCATGGTTGGTACCTGGGGTACTGACTGTTACCTCCTCCTGAACGCGGGTGTGCTGGTTCGGTGACTGCTGGTCAATGATAGGGTTGCTGGGCAACTACCCTAGACGGTGGTCGTTGTTCCCGTCTAGTGTCTTGGTGCTCATCTGCTAATTTAGCAGCCTCTGGAAGGGTGCAAGGTTTACGGTCCCTTACCCAGAGCTGCATTTCTTGAGGTAGTCTCCGGAAAAACTGCTCCAACAATAATAATTTCAAGACATTCTCTCGTGAAGTGGCTTGTGCTGCATCTAACCATCCGGTGGCCGCCCTGTGCAAACGATGGGCAAACTCAGTGTGGGAATCTTGGTCCTGCTTTTTAAGATCCCGGAATTGGAGTCGGTATGCCTCGGAGGTGATGGCATACCTGGTCAAAATCGCCTGCTTAACTTTCTGGTAGACCCGGATGTCGGCATTAGGGACTGCCCGATACGCATCGGCCGCCCGGCCAGACAATTTCCCAGCCAATATCTGTACCTGATCCTCTGGGTCAATGTTAAGTAACTGGCACAGCCTCTCGAAGTCTTGCAAATACCCATCTATTTCTCCCTCCGTGTCCGTGAAGTTTTTAAATGCCTGGTACGGTATTTTGGGTTTACCTTGCGGCATGCTGAGTGGAGTTGGGTGTACTTGGAGAGGTTGTGGCTGGGGCCCCCTTTTGGCCATGATGTATTCATGTAAGTCTGCTGCGACCCGGGTTTCCATTGATGGGGTACTTGGATACAACGCTATCCTGCTGCGAAATTCCAGTTCAAATTCTCGGTCTGTTTCTGGCCTTGCATCCATGGCTGCTCTGTCATCATCCATGAGTTCTTTGATCAGTGTCGCCTTGTTTTTGTTGCTGGCTATCTTGCCTCGTGCCTCCAGCAATGCTTTCAATGTCTGCCGCTTTAGCCGTGTCTAATCTGTTCCCATTCACCAGCCTTTCGTGTAGTTTTACGTACTGCCGAACTCCGGTTTCATCTGAATGGTTTCTTTTCTCTTTGTTCGCATGAATACTGCCGAACGCTGCTTTGCTGTGTGGATAAAGATCCCGTCGCTTGCCACCAATTGTAGCGGAGTAGCAGTATGATCCACGATATCTCCACTGGTAGTCAGGCACAGCATACAATAATCCTGGTAGCGTATAATATTCCCAACCCTCCAATAACCACACGACACATGGCTTGGAGGTTAAAACTAGACTGCCTTGTTTATTGAAAAACACAGGGATCTACACTCAGTCAAAACCACTCCCTCTTCGAGACATTCCACACACAAAGCTGAACATCCCATAATACCTTACTCTGCCAGACAGAAACAATAGGACAATAGAAGGCAGGTATTTAACAATAACAAACCCCCACCCATCTCCTGAGGGACACTGCTCAGACATATGATAGTCCCAAGTGAAGGAGTTCTCACTCTCTCCACATAAACCACACTCCAAACACTTGGTTCTTAAAGGTATACCCATGCAATAAACATAATGCATATACGAAGGACAATATACAGTGGCTGTGTTTGCCACAGCCCATAACCACAAACCCTGCATAAATGGCCATTTTCTGCTACCTAGCGACTAGATATGTCTGTACTCATGTCTCAGTGTGGCATTATAATTGACTAAATGTTGCTGACTGAGCTCACTGCATTAAAAAGATCCACACCGTTCCTATAGGTAAGGGTCATCAGACCAGGTAGGTGTTTTGCTGCTAAAAGAGCGAATTCAGGTGCTAGCTGACCTCTCTCTTGGCTAAGGAGCCCAGCCTGATCCCACTGACATGGATATGCATGATAGGAGCACCAAAAATCTAGTCCAAGTTTGAGAAAATCCTCTTCCATACTGCAAACGCTAACACTATGGCTTAAAGAGTGCATCAGGACCGCCTTAAACGGCAGACTTTGGCCATTATGCTTAGCTGCAAGCAATTGCTGTGAATCCTGGGGGAAGCTGCATTTACAAAATAAATAATGTGTCAAGATTGCCTTATAGCGGGTGGCAGAAGGTCTTCCACCCCACTATATATAGCCGCCAAGGATTGCTATGAGCCTGGATGAAATTGCCTTTTTAAGATGAAGAGTGTGTCAAGATTGCCTACTGCTGGAAAGGAAGAACAGAGAGGATAAGCTGGTACTTTGTGTTCAGCCTAAGGCTTTGCCCATGCTGGCCATTCTCTTTAAGGCAGGTAAATTTACCATGAATGGAGAAGAACCAGAGGAGCCAGGTAAGAAACCAGAGCAGGCTCTAGATAAGAAAGTTGCTATAGCATTTCCTCAGTCGTAAGAAGTAGCCTACATGACCTTCCAGGGATAGGTTCTCTTTGAGACAGTCCAGGTCAACAGCATTAGAGATGCGGCTGAAGTTGAACACTTGCCGTTACTAGTGGAAGAAGGTTAGAGTACAGATTGCAAGGTCTTTTTCTCCTTCTAAATGTTAATAAGCATCTTTTCTCCATTTGTGGTCTCTACATATCCTCTGAAGGTTTTCTGGGTCAAGGTGCTTCTGCCTCAGTTGTGATGGCAAACAGTTCACTATAGATAGTGAACTATTTTTCACCTTCGATGTTGGAGTGCGGTCAAACCTTTGTCTTTGCTTAAAACAGTAAACTATCCAAGAGCCTTTAAGGGGCTGGGTTCAGATGCTAGTTTTCCATAGAAAACAACGAAATTTGCATTGCCTCCCTTCGCCTGGGACACTTTTTAGCTTAGTTGGTATCAAAGATAATTTTATGTTCCCATCTGGTGGTGGGCTGCCCGTCTGGTCAAGCCGGAGGGCCGGCGCCACTGGTTCGCTGGTGGTGGGGCGTTCTCTGCTCGCAGCTTCATGGGCCGGGGGCATCTCGCTGCCTGTGGTTGGCGGTGTCGGCTTCCTGGTGGGGTCGGGTGGGTGGGTTGGGGCTTGGAGCCTGGGCTAATCTCTATTCCCTTAATTTCTGTGCCTTGCTTTTGGACCCATGCACTACCATTCTGGGATCCTGCCCCTTGTCTATTGGTCAGCACCTCATGTATTAGAATGCTGGACCCAGTAGTAGCCTCATTGCCTTTCTGAAATATTCTCATAGAGAGATCCTTAGATGGGGAAGAATTGTTGCAGGCTCTATCGAGCAACCTGATATGGTCCTTCAGGTATTCCAGTAATTTGGATAGGTTAATTTGGATAGGTTCATACACACTTTAGTCTCAGAATCAAGCTGTCTGTACCAGGAGCTATCTGGATCTCCACTTTTGTATGAGAGGCCTAGAACAGAGGGTAGCTTCACATGAGGCAATTTCTTTGGCCTAGTTTCACCCTGGTTTTTACAGGCATCTATTCTTCGGGGGACAAGTTGACTCCGCTTTTGGTTAGGTGATCTCCCTATTGCTGAGGCTCAGGGGTCTGGCTCTCATGCAAGAAAGTCTTCTCTCTCTTTTTTAAGGAATCCCCATGGAAAGACATCTCAGACAGTGGATCATTCTGGGGAAGAGACCTAGACACCTTGATTTTAGGGAGCTTGGTTGTCTTTGGCGTCTTGTTTTCCAAGATTACATCCAGAAGTTCTGGACTGTTTTATATAATCTGGATCCAAGCAGACAATGCCAAAGAGGTGGCATCCTTCAATTTTTTAGGTGGATCCAGAGCTTTGCAGTAGCAAAAGGCTAGATTGGTATCCTTGGCAAAACGTTAGGCTCCAGCCTTTGTTTGGCATGAGCCTTCCAAGTATACATCTTGGCAGGCAGACTGCATCTGACAGCAGTGCCTAAACCTGTGAGACTGATTTCTATCCCTGGAGCTGTCCCAGGTAGCCAACTTCAGAGGTTGACTACTGGGCCCCTGAGGTCAAACTAAAGTCTAGGCAGTTTTGGCTCAGGTGCAGTTGTCCTCTGGTAGGATGTTCCTGTGACTTTCAGTACTTTTTCCCTCGTTTGTCTCGCATGTTTGGAATGGAAACCATTCCGGTGTTCCATGCTAATCCAGGGAGATGTGGTACGCCAACCTAAAGGGGGTGCAAGACAATTGCTCCAAGGGATCTACTGGATCAGAATCCTCTGTTTCTAAGGAATAGGTTTTGCCATCCAGCTTCAAGCTGCCTTTGACAGCTTGATAATTGAAGCTCAAATTTTGAGACCGGGCATCATGGATTTTAGGAATCCCTTGATGCAAAGCAGGGGAATCTACTTCTTCATGTTAAATCTATTGCTGGACATTTGGTGATTGCTTATTTTGGTGTATGCCTCAGAACTTTCTCCCCAAAAGTTTCTTCTGGATGAGTCCTCTCCTGCAGCTGGGCCCAAGTCAGCATTTGGCTCTTAATATTGCTGCCCATGTAACTTTGTGGGATCTTAACCCTCCTCTTGTGTTAGGGTCAAAAATGACCCGTTTTCAGGTTTTGAATGACTATAAGTATCACATAAATTTGTTTATTGTATCAAGATTTTTTTACTTTGTCAGGAACCTCTATTTAAACAATGTAATAGAAAAATAATCCTTTTCACTAAATTATAAAATACTGTGGTGAAAATTAAGACGTTCATGGTGTTAGGGTCAATTCTGACCCAGTTATAATATAGGATTTTAGGACACTAATAAGTGCCAAAACTGAAATCATAAACACTCTCTCTGCTTAGTAACAGTGACAGCCAATCCCCTCTCAACCCTGTGAGCTGTAGTTAGGGAGGGGCCTATCTCTTTTCCTGCTTGTCTGCTTCTCTAAATAAAGTGAAGAAACATAGGACAAATTCATTTCAGAGTTGCTGACTTTATTTTACCATTTTTTCAATTTGACAATGAGAGGTATGCTATCAAAAGAAAGATCTAGGGGTCACACCAAAAATATTAAAACCAATCTTTTCAAGGATAAAGAAGCCTAACAAGGTAACCAAGAGGTAAGAAACAAATTTGATGATAAATAATTATTCAGAGGGTATTTTATGGCTGATTTAAAACACTGGTCAAAACTGACCCTAACATCATGGATAGTAACGGAATTCTAACATAAGAGGAGGGTTAAGTAGTTCACTCGTAGCCTTCACTTGGAGAGGTGACTGGTCAAGACTGGTGACCTTGTCTGGCATGGAACCTTTCACAGGTTTAACATAAGAAAAGGTTGTTAGAACCCAGTTTGCCATCTTGCTCCAGTTAGTTTCTATCTGTATCCTCAAACAGGACATCCTTGTTCAGTTCTTTGATCTGCACCCAGTTCACCCAAAGGAAGTTTCCGTCTCTTGGTTGGATGCGGTCATGTTTGGAACGTTTATCTCTCAGCATTTACTTTCCATTATTAGATGGATCCTGTACCGATGCTCTGTTTTTCTATCTGCATCAAGTCAAGTTGACTCAGCAGACAAACAACTCAGCAAATCAAACAACACCATGGTCTAGGGTTCAGGTTCCATCCTGTCCTGACAACATGCACTCTACTAAATCTATGCATCCTGAGCATTTGACTGCAGACTACAGTTTCTCAGATCAACAAGGCTACCACCTAGGCTTCTATCCTTACTTTTCCTGTGTTCTACCAGGAGCTTGGGGTGATTGTAGCCGGATTAACGTACTTGCTGCGGGAGGAAACTCTTCAAGCTGCAGGAAATTCACAGCCTTGCTGTTGTCATGGAATCAAGAGCCCGTGGGTGTTTGTTTGCCTATCCCATAGTGAGATCGCTTTGTCCGACTTGGGTGAAGTACTCCTTCAATACATCCAGATCAATGATGGCACACTTGCAAATAGTTATTAGCTAGCCAAAGTAGCTATACCTAGCTCCTAAGAAACCAACAATGGTAGAAGGCTCCAGCGCACAATCACCTTGCGGTTCCTAAAGTTAATTCTAAGGTGCCGCTATATGGCCGGGTTGCAACCACCGAAAGTAATTGCTGTACTTTCCTCCAGCATCATCTGAACATCGTGGGCACCTTTTGCAGAGATGTCAGACAAAATGACAGACAGAGGAGCCAATCCCCGTTCCATTTTAGCACATTTATTCAGGACTATCGATGGGCTAAGTAGTCCTCACTACACCTGTCTTTGGCAGGAAGCCAGTAGCTTGCTCCCTTTCTTATGATGGAATTTTCTGAAGCTTCCCAACCTGATAGCTAGGTATTGATCTATCACGCGTATGCTGCCATGGAGGCACCAGGAAAACAGAAAATTACCGTAATTTTATTTTCCTGGTGCCTATCTATGGCAGCATACCTTACCCACCCAGTTTGTTCCTAGCGATGGACAGGGAATGGGCTGTTGTGTGGGTGTTAACATTTTATAGCTATGCACTGGTCCTGTGGGCGGAAGTAGGCGGGGTTACTATCACACGTATGCTGCCATGGATGGGCACCAGGAAAATAAAATTACGGTAAGTATGATACAATTTTCTGTTTTCTGGGGTGTGATCAGTACACATTCTGTGTACAGAACAGCTCCAGGTAGCCATATTGCATTGCAATTTCAGAAAATTACAACAGCTGCAGATTGAAAAGGAAAGGTAATTTTTAATAACATTCAATTACAATATGATTTGTGTCACAATTGTATATGCTATATTGTTTTTTCTTTACTTGCTATTGTTTTTCCCCACGAAAGTGGAGTTACCCTTTAAGTAACAAAAAGAGAAATGCACACAGTCATTGTTTGCTACCACTCCATGAGTGTAAAGTACATCAGTTTATTAAATGAGCAGTGCCCTTTATCAATCAAATTGCAATGTCCGCTGAAGACTGCAGACTTGTACTTTTAGTGCAAGGTATCTCACAGTTTTGCAAACCCCTGAGGCTCCTTTTTCCACAGAGTTCTACCAGATACACACACATTATTTTACACTTTGATTTTCCTGATTGTGTAGTTCATTCCTTCACAAACATAAATTAGTTCCAACAATCTAAAGCTCAGTCCAGAAATATCCATATGCTGATTGATCTTTGGCGATGGAAGGAGGCATATTCTGCCACTAGGTTGTAAAGCTCACTTATTTTGTAAACACAAGCTACTTACGAGTATTGCATAAATGTGTAAGCTCACAGAACAGTGGTTTGCCCTGTAATTGGAGGCTACATACATTCACTTGTCCATCCAGGGTTTGGTTCTCATGTTTTTTTCATAAAATGGTTTCCCGAACAACTCCAATGAGACTGTGAGGTCTGGCAGTCCTCTGGCTCCTTATTCTTTCATCCTTCTGTCTCTGTACAGTACTAAAGGTGCTTAAGTCCCCACAGCTATTCAAGTGAAGTATTCCTGGGTACCGTCTGCTTGGGATTCTGTGAGTTGTTGTTGAGGATCCCTGGTTTGGTGACATCACCTTGACAAAAGTTAACAGACACAAATTAAAGTCTAATGCTTCTGTATGCAATTAAATTAAAATTGTTAATAATCTTGACTGAGGATGTCAATGACCTACGTCAACTTTTGCTTACACAACATGACAAAATATTCCGTAAACTCAAAACGACATACTATGCTCACGCTAACAAACCTGGAAAAGCACTGGCTAATAGAATCAAAGCCAAACAGACTAAATCCAAGATCTCCCACATGACTAACACTCAGACGAATACCAAATATACCCATCCTAAAGACATAGCAAATGAATTTGCAACCTATTATCAATCACTATACAATCTTGACCAGGACAATACCATCCACACCCCGACTACAGCTGAAATATCTGCCTTTTTGGATAAATTAGACCTACCGACCCTTACCGAACAACAATTGTCTATACTCAATGCGCCATTTACGCATGACGAAATTAGGAAAACTATAAACTCACTTCCCAACGGTAAATCCCCGGGACCCGACGGGTTCCCAAGTGAATATTATAAATTATACAGCGATACTCTAATACCACATCTATTGAATGGTTATACTAAAGCTGCAACCGAGACGAGTTTTCCTGCAGATATGCTCGGAGCATACATTGTTACCATACCAAAAGCAGGGAAGGACCCATCTCTCCCGGGCAACTACCGCCCTATATCTCTGTTGAATACAGACATTAAAATTTTTGCCAAAATGCTTGCAGGGCGCCTACAGGAGATGATTCCCTCCCTCATAGGTAAAGATCAAATGGGATTCATACCAGGTCGCCAAACTTCAGACGCTACTAGACGTATAGTAAATGTGCTACACATGGCTGAAAAAGGTCAAACGCCTTCTCTCCTCCTTTCCCTGGATGCGGAGAAGGCGTTTGACAGAGTCAACTGGAGCTACATGATGGCCGCCCTACACAAATTCGGCCTTCGAGGCAATATATTTTCTGCCATTATGGCACTTTATTCACAACCTTCTGCCAGAGTCTTCGCCTCAGGGGCACTGTCCAAATCGATCACCATATCCAATGGTACCAGACAGGGATGCCCCTTATCCCCTACAGTCTTTAATTTAATTATAGAACCACTTGCTGCAGCCCTACGCTCTAACGGACATGTTCATGGCTTTAAAATTGATGGTTATGACCATAAAATAAATTTATTTGCAGATGACATTATATTAATGATGACGAAACCCGAAATCTCTCTACCCGCTGCATACCAAACCTTGACTAAATTTAGTGAAATTTCATTTTACAAAATTAACACCACGAAATCGATAATCCTTGACCTAGGAGTATCTCCTGAAACTAAACAAACCTTAATCAACACCTGTCCCTTTCCCTGGACTACAGACAAGATTTCGTACCTGGGGATTTATATTACCTCCAAAACCACAGATCTTGTTAAAAATAATTTAGGCCCCCTTAGACAAAAGCTAACATCTGAATTAGAAAGGATAGCTTCCCTAAACTTATCCTGGGGGGCTAGAATCTCTGCTATTAAGATGAATATCTTACCACAAATCCTCTACCTATTCCGAGCCCTCCCTGTCCCTTTCACCAAAACACAATTACACACTCTTGTAGCCACACTGAGGAAATTTCTATGGCTGGGTAAAAAAGCAAGAGTTGCATATGATATACTCACAAATCATAAACACCGAGGAGGAGCGGGACTACCCGATATTTCCGCTTATTACTGGGCCACTAGACTTGACCAGCTTAAACACTGGACCCCCCGTGACGATACCCCCCTTTGGTCAGATATCGAAAAATACCTAGTACCTACCTCTAACCTTAACCTAATGCTGCTAAGAGACCTTTGGATCCCATGGAACTTAGCCAAACTGCCACCTACGGTTAAGGCTTCTCTCCAAGCCTGGAGAACAGTAAACAAAATAGAACCAAGAGCCATACCTACTGACATTGACAACCTACCACTTTCTATCCTCACGACTATGTACAGTAATCTGAATGTCTCCAAATTAAAAACCCTAGAACTAACGCAAATCTCACAACTCTGGTCACCCCTAGGTCTCAAAAACAGAGAAGACATAATGTCAGAATTTAAGTTACCGCCCGACACATCCTTGACCCTATCAAGGATACTTTTTCTACTAGGGAAACACTCCCTTACCTCCACCCACGTTAATCTAACCACATGGAAATTCCTGGTATCAAACCCCCCAGCCAATAAAGGTATAACTACCTTCTATAATATCCTAACAAGCGATACAACCTCCGAGAAAACGGTAAATATGCTTAAATGGGAGAAAGATCTGAAGCTAAATCTTACCTTCAAACAGTGGCATACAGCACTGTGCTCTATATATAAATTTTCTAAATGCACTAATCACTGGGAAACTACAATTAAAATTATCAACAGATGGTATTACACACCATACAGGCTGGCCAAGATGGCGCCGTCAATACCCTCACTCTGCTGGAGGGAATGTGGCAAAACAGGTACCCTGCATCACATCCTGTGGGGCTGCGCATCCCTCACGAGTTTTTGGCATAAAATATTCCAGTGTATTTCCTCATGCACAGGAGTATTTTCCCCCCCAAATCCAGAACTGGCAATATTAAATATTAACATTGACATATACCCTCACAGCCATAGACAAATGGTAACTCACATACTGTTAGCAGCCAGGACCCTTATTCTCCGCAATTGGAGATCTACTACCACTCCCAATCTACCTGAAGTAATATCTCTGGTTAAAGACAATTATCTCCTAGAGAAATCTCTAGCAATCAATTCCCTGTCATATAAAAAATTCCAAAAGTCCTGGGAAAGCTGGCCCTATCTAAATCAGGCATTAAGACTCTCTTGAAATAATAATACCTGCCTAATAGCCATAAGGATAGTGGTGGTGCTCCCCCCGACCGGACCTAGTGACAATGCTCCTTAGGGTTCTGGGCCCGGAACGGTGGAGATTCTCACTCCTATTCTACTCCCTTTTTTTTTTTTTTTTTTACTACTACTTTTCCACTTGCCATACCTCTTTATAACCTGTAATGCTTTGGTTATACCTGATTCCTCTATGTTATAGTTCATTTATCTGTGTACATGCATTGGAACCTGTTGAAAAACTGTAATTCCTGTTATATTTGTTCTAATATTTGCTTATGTAAAAACTCAATAAAAACTTATTGAATGAAAAAAAAAAACATTATTGCTGATCCTGTCACAGAAGTGCCACAGCAGTTTTATCCCATAGTTAATAACTTAACTTTATTTAACCATTAGTGTTATGTCACAATCTGCCAACCTGGGCCTAGTGCAGTAGTCATTCGCATAGCTGCCTTGAAACTTGAATAGAGCTGTTGTAACTTAAAGCGGAGTTCCACCTAAAAGTGGAACTTCTGCTCATCTGCTTCCTCCCTCCCTCCAGTGCCACATTTGGCACCTTTCAGGGGGGAGGGGGGGGAGGGGGGGGGGGGACGGGTACCTGTTTTTGACAGGTACCCTTCCCCATATTCAGGAGATAGCGCCGCTCCCCTCCTCCTTCCCCCGCCGCCGAGCATGTGTGGTAGGGAACCAGCTGTGAAGCCAAAAGGTTTCCCTTAGAACGAATGGCAGCGGCTCCCGGCAGCCAATCCAAAAATCGTCTGGGCTCCCTGGCAGAGATGTATAGTAACGAAGTAGAACTACTTAAGTACTGTACTTAAGTACCGAAATGCGGTATCTGTACTTTCCTAGAGTAGAATTTTTTTCTCCTACTTCTACTTTTACTTCACTACATTTTTTCGATGATTTCGATACTTCTACTCAAGTATTTTTCTTTGTGCTGCATAGTTACTCGTTACTTTTAAAAAAATTACCACTACCAGAACAGTAGATGACAGGTTGCATAAAGCTCAAAAAAATGTGTATAATGTCATTTGTAAATCAGCGCATACGAAAATAAAGGCTGTGTATAATAAAAGCTGCTATACCAAATCTTTCCAATAAAAAGAAAATATGAAACAAACAAATAAATGGTGCTACAGCGCTTAAAGTGCATCAAGAAACTACTAACAAACACAACTTGGCTGTGCGAATAAAGTGCCTGTGCAATCGATATAATATCAGCATTGCCCCCAGTGCCCTGCCCACACTCCACACAGTATCAAAAATAAAGTGACATGAATGTGCTAAAGCCTAAATGCAGTGAAAATAATTATTCCCACAATGTAACAGTAAATTCAATTCATATAAAATATGACAATAAATCACAATAAAATAAGTTATGAAATAAGTTAGGTCAGGTGCGCGCAACAAGTTGAAGTGTGTAAACCTATCTATAATGAAAAGTCCATAAATGAATTCCAGTGTGCAAATCTAAAGTGTGACTTCACTTGTCAGATGCTTCCACCTCCTTCAGTGCTCGAGTGACCGACCAACACACTTAATGGTGGTGGCAATGGTGGATAGCGTCTGGGTGGCACTGTGGCACTGGCACTGACTGCACTGGTTCAAAAAGCCATATATATTTAATTATTTCAATTCTCAATCATATAGGTCCTCTCCTCATAAGATATTAATAACTTAAGATTAGGTGATGAACTTCTTGGCGGCCCTGGCAGGATGACGGGGACACCCGCCACTTCTGTAGCCGAGCCGATGTGATTCCCCAACATGTGACAAAGTGACAGCCAGGAGATCTAGTGGCTAGTAGTGCTCAACAATACTGCTTTTATATATAAAAATGAAATAAAATATACTGACTCACAATTTAGTAGTAGTAGTAGGTAGCGTGTAGCAGTAGGCAGCACAACTCAATTCAATCAATCCCACAGCCTCGCTCGCGCCGTGGCCCGCGGAATCACTGTCATGATCATCAAGTTAAGACCACACTGGAGGAGCCGTGTGTAATGTTCCGGTACCTTTGGTACCCTAAATTACACTTTCCACAAGTGTATGCGCCCTACCATTTACTTTTGGAAAGGTGCGCATACACCTTTAAGACTGGAGCTGTCATCACTCAGCGCCGGACTAGATGGCTATTTAAGGCGTCGGTTCTCACTCACATGTGTTCGTTCAAACACCCTTATCTGGATGCTAACCTTGCTTGAAGCTTCCATGCTTGCAAGCTTACTTCGCTGACGGAACCTCGCTGCGCTGATCCCTGTATCCCGCTACTGGATCATCCGCCTCTCCTGAACCACCCTTCGGCTGTATCGCTAATAGTGCTAAGTACCCCGCAGGGGAATTCTCTATAAACTTATACTAAGCTTACACTATCTAGCTCTGCATAGTAGAGACTGTTTATCACATCTGCATAAACTAGATTGCTAGCTCTTGAGACTACTGCTACTTTTCTGCACTGGGTTGATCTCTTTTGTATATCCACCTGCTATTCTATCATCTGCTATCATACAACATTGCTAAACCTTCCTGCATCCATCTGCTACTGTCTCACCTTCAAGTGTCTATCACCTACCACCTCCACTCAACCTATCCCTCAACCTTCATCATTGTGTTACCACATACATAAAGTCACTCTAGGAACCAGCTTGCTAATTGTGTGTATTTACTGGCTGAAATAAGACCTTCCACACATGATGAGTCATTGAGGTTGGGAATGGTATCTCAGCATATCTCTTACATGACTGCTGACGTGGAACTATTTCTGCAGCTGAAAATCCACACCGTATAAAAACGCAGGAGCGTTACACCGTGCTGCCGTCTTCCCGCTCGAGGTCTCCGCCTCTAGACGTGTTGTGTGTCACTCAGACTCCACCCCTTAGGGCCCTTACTGAGAGGAGTTGTGACACGGGCGGCGGGACGCGGGAGCAGGACTCGGAGCATTTTCTTCGTTATCTCATCTTCTTCTCTCTGTGAGTGAGGTGGACCGTGGAGAGGGCCTAATCCTTGCCATGGCAAATGTGCCATTTGAGAATCAAATAATCAATATAAAATATTAATATATTATATACACACGGGTCATGGGTGGCTTTTTTGAACCAAGAAGAGTGAGACTGACGGCTATGATGATTATCTGACCATCCATGGTCCATGGACCATAAGTGTTGTGTTGTGGTGGTGCCTGTGCTTCCTGCGGCCTGCCTCTGCCTGTGCGGCTGTGCCTGCACTGCAGTGGCCACTGGCAGTGGCACTTGACTTGAGCAAACCAAATGAGCACTACTAGTGTGAAGGACAGGTGGTGGAAGCATGTTCTGACAAGTTCTTATAATGACAATAATATAGACAGCTTTTTGAACCAGTGCAGTGCCAGTGCTACTACTAAGGTGAGAGGCAGAGAGAGAGGCTATCCAGTCCACCACTTTACTTGAGCAGATCACAGAAGAAAGGTGGAAGCATCTGACAGCAAGTGACAGCACTTCTTAGATTGCACACTGGAATTCAGTTATGGACTTTTCGTTATAAATTTTAGTTTACACACTTAATCTTGCACCTAACTTATTCACAATCACAACTTATTTTATTGTGGTATTGTCATATATATTTTATATGAATTAAATTTACATTGTGGGAATAATTTGCACTGCATTTAGCACAGACATGTCACTTTATTTTTGATACTGTGGGCGATGATTTTGAATACAAGAAGAATATATATATATATATAAAATTGCAGGCACTTTATTAGCATTTTTAGCACAGCAAATTTGTTAGTAGTTTTTGATGCATTTTTCACTTTAAGCGTTGTAGGTTTGATGAAGCTGGCCTGGCACATCATCATCAATTGAGCAAATCAAATCAAACCGCGATTAAGAAGACTGAGCATGCTCCTGTTCTGCCTTTTGATCAGCTGAAAAGATGGACGAACCAAAAACACCACCTTCCACCCCTCGCCCTTCAACTTCAAGTGATCTGCCTGGCTGTGAGAGTGAGGAAGCTGAGGAAGGAGACCACCCCTGGCTTTAAAAGGTGGATGCTTTAAAAGGGGAAGGGAGGGACATACTTTATCTGTTTTTTGTTTACAAAAAGTTACAGCCTAAGGAATTGTGATTGTCGTTTAGGTTAATCATTTGAATAAACCATTTGAAATAATAAAAAACAATATGATGTTCAAACTTTTGACTTCTTTCTTTAATAACTACATAACACAGTACTTCTACTTCTACTTTCAGTACTTGAGTAGAATTTTTTTTTTTCAAAACTACTGGTACTTTTTACTTTTAGTACTTAAGTAGCAACTTTTTTGAAAAAACTACTTGCAATACTTAAGTAAAAAAAATGTTGAATACTTTAGTACTTCTACTTAAGTAACTTTTTCTGCGAGCACTTCCACTTCTACTTAAGTCACTTTTTGATCGAGCACTTGTACTTTTACTCAAGTAGAAATTTCGAGTACTTTATACAAGTCTGCTCCCTGGACAGGTAAGTGTCTATATGTTAAAAGTCAGTATTTGTAGCTGCTGCTGACTTTCAATTTTTTTTCCACCAGCTGGAACACCGCTTACTCTCTATATAGAAGGATAGCCACTTTATAGCGTTCGGTCAAATTTAAAGAGAACCCTTCACAACTGAGATTAGATCATTCAATTTTTTTCTTCCTAACAGACTCGTGCTAAGGGCTGAGTTACACTAGATGCGATGCAAATTTGCACCGCATCAAAATCGCAACCTGTTCATGCAAACTGATTGCGGAGTGTATCTTAAGTTAACGACACCCTGCAATCAGTTAGCAAAACGCAGCATGATTTTCAGAATCAGATTACATGGTTGTGAACACCCATGCAATCCGATTCCGGTGTGGATAAAAAAAAAGGGTCCCGCACAAGTTTGGACCGAATGCGATATGAATTCAGCCATACAGTTTGTATGGCTGAATTTGCATCGCTCAGACATCGCATGTGATCTGCACAGCAATGCGGTGCGAATCACATGCGATGTCTGGCATCACACTAGTGTGAAACGGCCCTAAGGCTTATACACAAATAGAGGAATAAGCTTTGAAATGACCGCATATAGCATGTTAAGTAGAATGTTATATAGTAGAATGTGAAAAATATTGTTTTTTTTTTTTTGAATTGTAACTATTTTTTTGTTTATAGCTCAAAAAATAAAAATGGCAGAGGTGATCAAATACCACCAAAAGAAAGCTCTATTTGTGGGAAATAAGGACATCAATTTTATTTGGGTACAGCGTCGCACGACTGCGCAATTGTCCGCAAAAAATGGCCTGGTCATTAAGGAGGAAAATCTTCCGGTCCAGAAGTGGTTAAAAACTAACCACACTAAGCAGGAACACACCGTGGTCAACTATGGTGGGAACTAGCCTAATCTCAGACTTGTCCTGAGAGTTCAAGGCCCCGCCTGCTCGTAACACAGTGCGCTGCCGATGCCTGGGCAGCTCAGGGTAAAATCTGCCGGTGACCCACTCAAATGCAGCTCGCGACCCACCAGTGGGTTCCGACCCACAGTTTGGGAACTCCTGCACTAGGGTATTGAGAATAAGAAACTAGACAAATATTGTGGACCTTTTGATTTGTTTCCACACAAATGCAGAATAGTAACCCCCTCATTTTGATATCAAAATATGCATTTTAAAGCGGGCTATCGTCTTGCTAATGTAGTGAAGAGTTTGACATATATTTAACCAACCTGATCAAGGATGTTGGCACTTAAAATGGCTTCATCCATGTGTTCTTCATCAGATTTCAGTACAGTTTTAATGCTTTCTATCAGATCCCGAATATCAGCAGACATATGACCAGATGGCTCTTCTAGGAACCTGGCCACCAAAAGTTTAGTGTCAATGTAAGACTTGTAATCCACTAGGGACCTTGGCCGTGATCGAACAGCTTTTGCTCTTAAAGCCCGTCTTAATGTGACAGCCATTTTTTGACAGGTACCCTTCCCCATATTCAGGAGATAGCGCCGCTCCCCTCCTCCTTCCCCCGCCGCCGAGCATGTGTGGTAGGGAACCAGCTGTGAAGCCAAAAGGTTTCCCTTAGAACGAATGGCAGCGGCTCCCGGCAGCCAATCCAAAAATCGTCTGGGCTCCCTGGACAGGTAAGTGTCTATATGTTAAAAGTCAGTATTTGTAGCTGCTGCTGACTTTCAATTTTTTTTCCACCAGCTGGAACACCGCTTACTCTCTATATAGAAGGATAGCCACTTTATAGCGTTCGGTCAAATTTAAAGAGAACCCTTCACAACTGAGATTAGATCATTCAATTTTTTTCTTCCTAACAGACTCGTGCTAAGGGCTGAGTTACACTAGATGCGATGCAAATTTGCACCGCATCAAAATCGCAACCTGTTCATGCAAACTGATTGCGGAGTGTATCTTAAGTTAACGACACCCTGCAATCAGTTAGCAAAACGCAGCATGATTTTCAGAATCAGATTACATGGTTGTGAACACCCATGCAATCCGATTCCGGTGTGGATAAAAAAAAAGGGTCCCGCACAAGTTTGGACCGAATGCGATATGAATTCAGCCATACAGTTTGTATGGCTGAATTTGCATCGCTCAGACATCGCATGTGATCTGCACAGCAATGCGGTGCGAATCACATGCGATGTCTGGCATCACACTAGTGTGAAACGGCCCTAAGGCTTATACACAAATAGAGGAATAAGCTTTGAAATGACCGCATATAGCATGTTAAGTAGAATGTTATATAGTAGAATGTGAAAAATATTGTTTTTTTTTTTTTGAATTGTAACTATTTTTTTGTTTATAGCTCAAAAAATAAAAATGGCAGAGGTGATCAAATACCACCAAAAGAAAGCTCTATTTGTGGGAAATAAGGACATCAATTTTATTTGGGTACAGCGTCGCACGACTGCGCAATTGTCCGCAAAAAATGGCCTGGTCATTAAGGAGGAAAATCTTCCGGTCCAGAAGTGGTTAAAAACTAACCACACTAAGCAGGAACACACCGTGGTCAACTATGGTGGGAACTAGCCTAATCTCAGACTTGTCCTGAGAGTTCAAGGCCCCGCCTGCTCGTAACACAGTGCGCTGCCGATGCCTGGGCAGCTCAGGGTAAAATCTGCCGGTGACCCACTCAAATGCAGCTCGCGACCCACCAGTGGGTTCCGACCCACAGTTTGGGAACTCCTGCACTAGGGTATTGAGAATAAGAAACTAGACAAATATTGTGGACCTTTTGATTTGTTTCCACACAAATGCAGAATAGTAACCCCCTCATTTTGATATCAAAATATGCATTTTAAAGCGGGCTATCGTCTTGCTAATGTAGTGAAGAGTTTGACATATATTTAACCAACCTGATCAAGGATGTTGGCACTTAAAATGGCTTCATCCATGTGTTCTTCATCAGATTTCAGTACAGTTTTAATGCTTTCTATCAGATCCCGAATATCAGCAGACATATGACCAGATGGCTCTTCTAGGAACCTGGCCACCAAAAGTTTAGTGTCAATGTAAGACTTGTAATCCACTAGGGACCTTGGCCGTGATCGAACAGCTTTTGCTCTTAAAGCCCGTCTTAATGTGACAGCCATTTTTTGACAGGTACCCTTCCCCATATTCAGGAGATAGCGCCGCTCCCCTCCTCCTTCCCCCGCCGCCGAGCATGTGTGGTAGGGAACCAGCTGTGAAGCCAAAAGGTTTCCCTTAGAACGAATGGCAGCGGCTCCCGGCAGCCAATCCAAAAATCGTCTGGGCTCCCTGGACAGGTAAGTGTCTATATGTTAAAAGTCAGTATTTGTAGCTGCTGCTGACTTTCAATTTTTTTTCCACCAGCTGGAACACCGCTTACTCTCTATATAGAAGGATAGCCACTTTATAGCGTTCGGTCAAATTTAAAGAGAACCCTTCACAACTGAGATTAGATCATTCAATTTTTTTCTTCCTAACAGACTCGTGCTAAGGGCTGAGTTACACTAGATGCGATGCAAATTTGCACCGCATCAAAATCGCAACCTGTTCATGCAAACTGATTGCGGAGTGTATCTTAAGTTAACGACACCCTGCAATCAGTTAGCAAAACGCAGCATGATTTTCAGAATCAGATTACATGGTTGTGAACACCCATGCAATCCGATTCCGGTGTGGATAAAAAAAAAGGGTCCCGCACAAGTTTGGACCGAATGCGATATGAATTCAGCCATACAGTTTGTATGGCTGAATTTGCATCGCTCAGACATCGCATGTGATCTGCACAGCAATGCGGTGCGAATCACATGCGATGTCTGGCATCACACTAGTGTGAAACGGCCCTAAGGCTTATACACAAATAGAGGAATAAGCTTTGAAATGACCGCATATAGCATGTTAAGTGATGGTTGCTGGTAGCACAGATCTACTGTTTCCTCCACAAGGAGTTGCTATTGTCACTATGTTGAAGTGTACTCAAACCTCATATCGCTTTTGACAAAATAAATCTGCGTATTTAAACATCAACTTCTGCCTGTTTTATTCAAGAAATCCATTTCCAGTTAAAGCGTGTTACCCCAACATTTCATACTCCTGATATGTGCCTGCAGTACCATGTACTTGTAGGAAAAAGTATCCTTTTATTTTTGTATTGCTTCCTTTGTGTGAAATCCCTGGTGTTCCAGCTAGGTCCTCTGGTTTACTAATAACCACTTGCCGAGCAGCCGCCGCAGTTATATGGTGGCAGGTTCCCACGAATTGCCAGCGGGGAAGCCGATCCACGGGGCTGAAGAAAGAACGGTGGTCTGCTGTTGTACACAGCTCCTGTGTTCCTACTATTTAGGAACACAGGTCTCTGTGGGGGGATGGGCTTGTGAAATCAACACAGTCAGAAAACACCCCCTAGGCTCAAATGTAACCCTTTGATAGCCCATGGGTTAACCACTTCTCTGCCAGTGGGGGTCCAATCTGTCCGCCGCAATGTTGCAGTCCCACTAAAAATCGCTGATCGCTGCCATTACTAGTAAAAAAATCATAAATAAATAAAAATGACAAATTTTTTCCCTTAGTTTTAGATGCGATAACTTTTGTGCAAACCACTCAAAATGCGCTTATTGGCTTTTTTTTTTTTAATCAAAAATATGTAGCAGAATACAAATTGGCCTAAAATGAGGAAAAAATAGATTTTAACATTTTTATTATTGGGAATGTTATATAGTAGAATGTGAAAAATATTGTTTTTTTTGAATTGTAACTATTTTTTTGTTTATAGCTCAAAAAATAAAAATGGCAGAGGTGATCAAATACCACCAAAAGAAAGCTCTATTTGTGGGAAATAAGGACATCAATTTTATTTGGGTACAGCGTCGCACGACTGCGCAATTGTCCGCAAAAAATGGCCTGGTCATTAAGGAGGAAAATCTTCCGGTCCAGAAGTGGTTAAAAACTAACCACACTAAGCAGAACACACCGTGGTCAACTATGGTGGGAACTAGCCTAATCTCAGACTTGTCCTGACATGCCTTCCTGCACAACCATTCACTGGGAAGCTCAGTGTAATGTTGCTGCTCCTCCCCCAGCACCTATGCAGATGAGAACAGAGGGAATGTGATCACTTATAAAAAGGCGGAAAAAGGGTGTTTATAATGTTTTTTGTTTTATATCTATACCAAAATGTTTTGCCTTTCATTTCTATTTTTAAACTGAATGGATTGTTTTACAATGTGATCATTTACAATCACAATCAAAACTCCTCATTTCCACGTGTTTCTCACTTTTTGCTAATTTCTTCTGATGCTTCTTTTTATGTTAGTTGTCTTCTTATGCCATTTCATTTATCTTTGAATAGTGGCTGTCATTTTGAAACACATTTTCTGCTGCAACACTATACAGTACTAGGTTTTCTATGCGATTGTATCTATAATAAAGGATACACTAGGGCAGGGCTTCCCAAACTTTATAGGGCCGAGACCCACTTCTGAATACAGTTATTTTCCGGGACCCACTTGCAGCCATTTTCACATCATAGTGCTCCTTTACACATCGCAGAGTCCCATTACACAGTAGCCATTTTCACGTCATAGTGCCCTTTTACACTTCACAGTGTTATACTAGTGCGGTATGACTTAACTGGTTCCCGACCGCCCGTCACAGTTTTTATTTGTAAATTACTTTACTACGTCTTTAGGCCTGGTTCACATGTATGCGGGTTGGTGGCCCACATTTGCACAGGCATAGCAGCCCATTGATTTGAACGGCTTCTATGCCCTCGTTTTCCGCAGAAAAAAGGTGCATGCAGCATTTAAAAAAATACAGTAGCTTTGAAATCCATCCTGCTTTTGCACCATGCAACTCACCTGCAGTTCCTGCACTGGCAAGCTTTCTGCGTTTTTATATATATGTGGGCCCAGCATTTAAAAACACAGTTTGCGTGTGCAGGAACTGCAGGTAAGGCGCATGGTGCAAAAGCAGGATGGATTTCACGGCCACTGCATTTTTTTGTAATTCTGCATGCACCTTTTTTCAGAGGAAAATGCAGTCATAGCAGCCCAAACCCATTCGAATCAATGGGCTGCTATGCCTGTGCAAATGTGGGTCACCAACCGGGCCTAAAATAAGCCATCAAGCAGTGTCTGGCCTACCCGGTGACTGGTCCTGGCACTCAGCTCCGATCCGATGCATTGCACTCTGATAACGGCTCCACTCAGTCCGACTCCTACCCTGAGGCGCCGCCTCCCGTACAGGACACAGCCAGCACGGCGTCAGTAGAGTTCAAGGCCCCGCCTGCTCGTAACACAGTGCGCTGCCGATGCCTGGGCAGCTCAGGGTAAAATCTGCCGGTGACCCACTCAAATGCAGCTCGCGACCCACCAGTGGGTTCCGACCCACAGTTTGGGAACTCCTGCACTAGGGTATTGAGAATAAGAAACTAGACAAATATTGTGGACCTTTTGATTTGTTTCCACACAAATGCAGAATAGTAACCCCCTCATTTTGATATCAAAATATGCATTTTAAAGCGGGCTATCGTCTTGCTAATGTAGTGAAGAGTTTGACATATATTTAACCAACCTGATCAAGGATGTTGGCACTTAAAATGGCTTCATCCATGTGTTCTTCATCAGATTTCAGTACAGTTTTAATGCTTTCTACCAGATCCCGAATATCAGCAGACATATGACCAGATGGCTCTTCTAGGAACCTGGCCACCAAAAGTTTAGTGTCAATGTAAGACTTGTAATCCACTAGGGACCTTGGCCGTGATCGAACAGCTTTTGCTCTTAAAGCCCGTCTTAATGTGACAGCCATTATTGGTGGTCTTCGTTCTGTTTGTGTAGAAGCTTCACAGCTTGGAGTTGCTCCTAAATAAAGACACACAGAAACTTAATTGTTAATATCATTCTTGTATTACTATCAGCTTAAATCACTTTATATTAAGCATCCTTAGTTATAAATGTTGTATAAGGTGTTAAAGAAACATTAAAATTATGGTGTGAAGGCATTGCTAGCAGCAAACTGGAATGACATCACCATTGCCAATTGCATAAGCAATTTTACTGCTGACCCCACAAAAAAGCTCCCTGTCTGTGGGCAGGCTGAATGTTCCAAGATGATCAATCGATCAACGTGGGTACAACCAGCCTGCCGGATTCTCTTGTGTTCTCTTGTGTTTATCGCTAACAGCTGCTATAGCTGCTAGCAATAATCACTGTCTTCACCTGTGGTTGCAAGAAATAAATTTACACCCTGTATGGCCAGCCTAAAGTTTTTTTTGGATGCTAGTCTCTGTGACAGAACCATCTGACTTTGTATTATATTGTTGCTGCCTCCTTTTCGTCTGTTTGTTCGGCTGCTCCACTGCCCGTACAGCCCCCTTTATTCCCCTATGTTTTAGCCGAACGCTTTGCCTTATTGGACCTCCGTGAAGCTGGCGTGTGCCGGCAATTGACCACCCAGAAGTGCGGTTAACCGTAGCTTAATTGATGGTTTTTGGGTGGTCGCTGTTACACCTAACCGCCACACGATGGCGGTGTTATGGAGCTTGCCCGGCCAGCCAGCGGTCCTCTGCCCAGCTTGAGGCACCAAAAGCGGACACATTTTTATCCGAAGTGCCGCTACGCTCCAAATTCACGGATCCTCCTGACTTTGTTCATTAAACGAACGATGAAGCGTTCGGCAGTTTTATACTATATTGTATTGTGTATGAGGGAACCCAGATAGCCATGCCATGGAGCCTGTTCGTGAGATTAAAGACTTTGGCTACATGGCGATTCGACTGTACTCGTGTAGTCTGAGTGCCATTCACCTAATAATGTGCACTAGGACCTGAGCTATCTGGGGATAGGTTATATGTACAGGTTTAATGGCAAAATGTTAGTAATATATATTTTAAATGACAGTTGCTGTTTTATGTCCCCACGTGTATAATGGCGGTTTCTCTTTGTCCTGAGAGATAATTGACTTACTTCTCAATGGTCTCCAGGGCAGAGAGGAGGAAGCCAGGATGCATTGTGGGGATGTATTGTGTCTATCTGTCCTGAAATGTACATTTTCTGTCTTTGTCACAGTCTCCCATCTGGTCCCCTATAGGGGAGTGTCCACCAGATGGGGACCTGCATAAATACGGGCGGGTAGCCCTCAGTAAAGATAGTTCCTGTTTTACCCACAACTCGGAGCTTTGTCTCGTTTTTGGGGGATTTATTATCTGTGGCTGTTTCCTGCTAACGTAAGCCACTTGGTTACTGTGGCTATTCGGCGGAACGCCGCGTTCCGTGAGTTTCAGCTTGTGGAATTGGGATTTTATACAGAAAGCCGTTCGACTGTTTGGAGCTCTCTTGGGATGATTATTCGTATGCTGGTGTGCTATAGGGGTAATTCGTACATGCTGCAAAGGTGGTACATCCACTAAACGGGGGTTTCATTCCCTTTTATGCTGAGGTTCGTAACAGTCTCTATATCAAAAACGAATAGGTTACTAAAGTACGAAAATTCTCGTACGACAGAAAAGAAATTCAGAAGTGATGTAATGTATTTGTATTGTATTTTGGGATGAAAACTTTACTTAATAAAATGAAAATGGTACGATCTAGTATCATACGAGAACATTTTTTGTGTTTGTACCTTCAAAAAATTTCAGATGACAGCTGTGTTCTCACGTTTAGATTATCGTACGATCGATTCAAAACCAGTATTTTTTGTATGATATTCTGATCATGTGTACTGGGGGTTTAGAGTCCCTCATAGATAACCCCTATTTAACCCACAATTAGCCTCTAAAAAACACTTTCTCTACTCTAGCATCACTTACTTGATTACATTTGTTTTGTTTCATACTGCAGATTTTGTAAAAATGCACAAAACTAACAAACTAAAGCTGAGAAATATCCTGCAAAAGAAAAACATTTATACTTTCCTATTCTGACACCCATACCTTGTTTCTTTGTTGTTTTGCACAGTTACAGCCACCAACAGAATCTTTCGCATCTGACACTTGTCTGGGGCAAACCTGGGATGTAGTAGCCGAGAACATCGCAGCACATGGGCATCCAACATATCCATAAGTATTGGATGCTAAAGGTTCAGCCAGTAGCTATAGCTCTGCAGCATGTGTCAATGAAGATCCAAAGCATAGGCAAGTGGGACATGTTTGTATAAAGGTAAGGTGTCATATGATGTCATACAGTATACGCACCACACACAAACAAACACATATAAAATCCAATAGTTGCCACTGCACACAAATCAGAGATAAAACATCGGCCCAGGTGTGCAGCAAAGACTGTAGTACATATAATCCAAAGAGAGAGAGAGCGCCACTCACGGGTCTTGAGAGTTGAATGGACAACAAAGATTTTATTTCGATGTTTCGACAAGGCACAAGCTCGTCTTCCTCAGGACAACAAACAAGTGAAGCAACACAACATATATACCCTAAAACCCCTGTACACCATGCTCTCCTACTCCAGCTCTGCCTCAGCATGGGTGGACATCATTGCTAGGCAGCATGATACTCTGCCAGGTTAGATGCCTCTGACTTTTGTCTTTAGTGCCTGGACTTGGTTCTTTCCTTTACTGATATCTATTTTTAGAAGCTTTTGTTGTTGTTTTTCTGTTCTCCCAAAAGTGGACATTTGCCCATGATTGTTTTCAACTGGAACTTTGACATTTGCAATTTTTGATATCATCACATGTGGATGATAATGATGGGAGGGTTTTAGGGTATATATGTTGTGTTAAATATATATATAGTAGTAGGCTCTCACGCTTATAAAGTGTTCCTACTCACACCTTATTGAAAAAGTTAATAGAATAGGTGAATATAAATATATGTGCAGCAACTTAATATATAAGGAACAAGAATAACAGTGAAAAATGCAACACTAGCCGCGCACAAATCAGATGAACCAAACTGTCATACCATATGTGGTAATATGCAGTGCATATATAATCAATAGTGATAATGCCAAAAAAAAATTATTAAAGAATAAACGAGACTACAACTGAATTATCAAAAAATAGTCCATAAGCACTAAAAAGTCCAAACAATTAAATAGTAGTGATAAGCAAGAAGATCCAGTGAGATTCCAGTGCTTATTGAATGAGGAAACACCCAGAAGATCCACCACCTCTGTGATCCACTCCCCTCAGATAAGCAACTCACCCCCACTTATTGCCCTCCACTCTTGTGTGTAGGGCTGGCAGCACTATAGATATTCAACCACGGCAATCAGGAAAGCAGCAACCATAAATCACTGGTTAATGGGCAGCCTCTCTTCTGCTCATTAGCATGTAAAAAAGGGAACAGAACAGAAGAGCCCCTCTAGTGCAGTAACGTTAAACCACTTTTATTAAATAAAATCCACTGAATTGCACGTACATGTAAAATACTTGTCAAGCGCATTTATCATACAATAGCCAAATAAGAGGGGATTGGGGTGCTCACTCCTGACGCTGTAGCGTTGTATTGCTGGAACCAGAGGGACACCTCCGCTCACCTCGACCAATCCTCCGGTGCGTTGTGTGGCCATGCCTTTGACGCCTTTCGTCACTTCCTGACTTTGTCGAAGTAGCCTTATGCTACCAGTAGTGACACTGACCCTAGTCAAATGCAAAACTAGTGAAAACAGCCAGAAAAGATGAGTAGGGAAAAAAATGCCAGTGGCCTCCACCTGCAAAACCATTCCTGTTTTGGGGGTTGTCTTATTGTTGCCCATGTAGTGCACCTGTTATAAATTTAATTAACACCAAAGCAGCTGAAACTGATTAACTACCCCTCTGCTACCTAACTGACCAGATCAATATTCCAGGCGTTTCATTGACTTGATGCTATACTCTGATTAAAAAGTGTTCCTTTTTTTTGACCAGTTGTGCTCAAAAGTTTGCATACCCTGGCAGAAATCATGACATTTTGGCAATAATATTGAAAATATGACTGATCATGCCACACAACTGTTTTTAATGTAAGGACAGTGATCATATGAAGCCATTCATTATCACATAGTTGTTTGGCTCCCTTTTAAGACATAATGATAACAGAAATCACCCAAATGGCCCTGATCAATAGTTTACATACCCTGGAATGTCTGACCTTGGTACAGACACACAAGGTGACACACACAGATTAAAATGGCAATTAAAGGTTAATTTCCCACAGCTGTGGCTTTTTTAATTACAATTAGTGTCTGTGTATAAATTGTCAATGAGTTTGTTAGCATTCACGTAAATGCACCAAGCATGAAGAGCAGAAAATAACTGTCAAAAGACCTGCATACCAAGGTAATGGATTTTTATAAAGATGGAAAAGGATATAAAAAGATATTGTAAGCCTTAAATTTGCCAATAAGTACTGTTTAATCACTTATTAAGACGTGGAAAATTCAGGGATCTCTTGATACCAAGTCAAGGTCAGGTAGACCAAGAAAGAATGCAGCCACAGCTGCCAGAAGAATTGTTCAGGGTACAAAGAAAAACCTACAGGTAACCTCAGGAGAAAAAAAGGCTTCTCTGGAAAAAGACAGTGTGGTTGTTTTTAAGGAGCACAATACGACAATACTTGAATAAAAAAGGAGCTGCAGAATGTGGGGTGTCATTACCCCACACCAAACCTGTCTGGGTAAAAAGAAAACAAGCTACCTACAGACTGATACATTACATACACTAAATACCCCTTAATACTGAAATTTAGCAATATTAAACACACCCCCACTATCTTACACCTACTGTAAATACATGTCAAAATAAGTCCAACACTCCATCGGAGCTGCGACTTCATTCTTCTCCGCACAATACCAGAGAAGGAGCCAAGGCCATGCCTCTTCCACGCCGCAGCTTACGGAACCACCAAAACCGATATTGGAGAACTTAATTTATGACATCTCTGCGAGAGTGCTTTTCTCTGAGGAGGTAGGTGTATTTATTAAGGGATTGCCATTTTGTCCTAAAAGCTACTTGGATAAATTTAAATTGGATTAGGACTTGTATAGATAGACTGTTTAGAAATATCAGATGAAAAGTACATTTCTTTCACAAGCCCAGTCTTAGTATGGAAGACCCTGAGGGAACACTTGATTGCAATAAATTGGGATTAATAGCAAAGTCTAAATCTGTGCTATCCACCACTTATGCACCAGTAGAGACATTTGCTAAAAAAGGTTATGAGAGATGTACAAGGCTTTGTATATAAACTTGATTACTGTGATCATAGACCCAATATTCTCTCTCATAATGAAAGTATTGTCTTAAAGGAACCAAGTTCATGTGATGAGGTAATATTTAAACTAGCAAATAAAGGTGGTTCAATTGTTGTTATGGACAGTGGAGAAATTACCAGGGTCGCAGCAGTCACACTTGCCCTGAAGTTCTGACACTGGGAGAGGGCCTGCCCTCACTCATTCTGTTACTGAGAAGGGGCCCACTCCCCCCCGTCCGTTCTGTGACTAGCTCAGAGCCTGTACTGACAGTCCCTCCTACCTCGCACGGATAGGAGACAGCTGATCTGCTCCTTCTCCTCCCGCCCCTCTCATGTGTGCACCGCAGGAAGTGTGAATAAGCAAATTCAGCTGCTCAGCTTCCCACTTCCCGTGGTGCACACAGGAGAGGGGCGGGAGGAGAAGGAGCAGATTGGCTGTCTCCTATCCGTGTGAGGTAGGAGGTACTGTCAGTGCAGGCTCTGAGTCTGGGCTGTATGAGAGAGACACTCTCAGCTCAGAGTACTGCTGATGGGCACTGATAGGCAGTAATGATGAGCACTGATAAGTGGCACTAACATGTGGCACTGATAGGCAGTATTGCTGAGCACTGATAGGCGGCATTAAGGAGCACTGCTAGGTGGCACTGATAGGCAGCACTATTAGGTGGCATTGATGAGCACTGATAGGCAACACTAATGGGCATTGATGAGCACTAATATGTGGCATTGATGAGGCTGCACAGATATCAGAGACATGATTATCAGTGTAAACAATGTACTAACATTCTTGCTGGCTGACGGCTCTCTTTTCCTCACACAGACATGGCGTGGGAAGAAATAAGTGCCGATAGCCGACAAGTCTGTTTACATGTGGTTAGCTGATCACATGGTAAAGGGCCACGGTGATTGTCTGAAGGACACAGCAGTCACAGAGCATGCTGGATGCGCACCCCAGGGGGCATGTGGGAGGCAGGATCCTGGGAGGATGTCCATGGGCGCCCTTCCAGAACTAGAAGCCCGGAGCTCGGATGGAAGGGGGGGGGGTCAGGGGGGCCCTTCATTGTTTCTTGCACCGGGGCCCTAAAGTTCTAGTATGGCCTCTGGTTATAGACAAACAAATGTATGAGAGAGAGAGAGAGATCAATAGACAATTAGAGGACCATGATGTGCACAAGAAATTAACAAATGATCCCACTTGGAGCATACACAAACAATTAGAAGACATTTTGCAGGAAGCCCTGAAGGAGGGTATAATTATTCTATTTGAATACCTGTTACTCATATACACAAAGATCCCTGTATTGTACCCATTGCCGAAGATTCACAAGGACAGAGAGAATCCCCCAGGATGCCCAATCGGCTCTGATATGTCCCTTCTTCACAATTTTTGGACAAATAATTGTCTCCTCTGGTACAAAAGACTCCACCATATATTAACCATTTCTGGACCAGAAGGATTTGCCCCCTTAATGACCAGGCTATTTTTGCGATTCGACACTGCGTTACTTTAACTGACCCCTGTACGGTCGTGCGACACTGTACCCAAATAAGATTGACGTCCTTTTTTTTTCCCCACAGACTGGGCTTTCTTTTGGTGGTATTTGATCACCTCTGCGGTTTTTTGACTATGCGCTATAATCAAAAAAAGAGCGACAATTTTGAAAAAAAAAAAGCATTATTTTTCACTTTCTGCTATATAACATTCCCAATAAAAAATTTTTAAAAAATGTTTTCATAATTTTTCGCCAATTTGTATTTTGCCCCATATTTTTGGTAAAAAAAAATCCCCAAAAGTGTATTTTGATTGGATTGCGCAAAAGTTATCGCATCTACAAACTAAGGGAAAGATTTATGTCGTTTTTATTTATTTATTTATTTTTTTTACTAGTAATGGCGGCGATCTGCGATTTTTAGCCGGACTGCAAAATTGCAGCAGACAGATCGGACCCCTAACTGACATTTTTGACACTTTTGGAGGGACCAGTGACATTACTACAGTAACCAGTGCTAAAAATATGCACTGTTACTGTAATAATGACACTGGCAGGGAAGGGGTTAACACCAGGGTTAAATGTGTACCTAGGGGGTGATTCTAACTGTGTGGTGGCCAGACTTGGTGGATGGAAACAGGGCTCCTGTGTTCTGAAATAGCAGGAACACAGGAGCCTTGTTTCAATCAGTGATAGATGAGCGGTGTGCCATGTTTACAACAGCACACCGCCTTCTGTCAGTCCCTGCAGCGATCGCCGGGTACAGGTACGGCGGTTTGTGCAGGAGAGCAAGCCTGTCTGCGGTGGCTGGTCTTTAAGTGGTTAAAGATCTTTTTGGTTAAACTGAAATCTTTACCTGAATGTAGAGAGGATGATGTTTCAGTGACATGGGATGTAAACAGCTTATATACAGTACCTTGAAAAAGTATTCATACCCCTTGACATTTTCCACATTTTGTCATGTTACAACCAAAAACATAAGTGTATTTTATTAGGATTTTATGTGATAGACCAACACAAAGAGGCACATAATTGTGAAGTAGAAGGAAAATGATAAATGGTTTTCAAAATGTTTTACAACGAAATATGTGAAAAGTGAGGCGTGCGAGGGCGTGGCCTGGCGCAGCATGTGAGAGGACGTGTGTGAGAGGAGCTCCGCCGGACCGATATCCTTCACCGCTAATCCTGCAGCCCTTCGGGCACGATAATCCTTCCTTCACCTCCCGCACACCCGCGGCACCGACCTCCGCATGTCTCCGCCGAAGAAAGGCTCTGAAGCTGCGGCAAAACTGGCTGCATTCCGGAGGCTGGAGAAGGAGGCCCCGATCCAAGATGGCGCCGGCCCGTCGCTCGTGGTGGAGGAGCCTGAGAGCCCTGCTACATCCAAGGTTTTGGAAGCGATTGCTACTTGCCAGACCATGCTGACTACTAAAATCGAGGAGGTGAAGGTAGATATATCTTTGATGCGTCAGGATATGCAGAAGCTGAGGGACAGAGTTGGTGAGGCTGAACACAGAATTAGTGAGGTGGAAGACTCCCTCCCCCCATTGCAAAGCTCCTCAGACAGGCTGCAGCAACAAGTACACCTTATCCTCCAAAAGCAAGATGACATGGAGAATAGGCTGCGCCGCTGTAACCTGCGGTTCATTGGCCTCCCGGAGGGCTCTGAAGGTGCTGACCCCTCATCATATTTGGAACAATTGCTCACTCAGACTTATGGCAGAGAATCCTTTTCACCCACTTTTGTTGTGGAACGTGCACATCGCCTCTCAGGGCGCCCCCCCCCTCAGGGTGCACCCCCCCGCACGTTCATCGCTAAATTCCTGAACTATCGGGACCGAGATGCCATATTGCGCCTGGCCAGGGTTAAGGGGAACATTCCATTTGGAAATCACAAAATAGCGATTTTCCCCGACTTCTCTGCTGAGGTCCAGAGGCGCCGCAAGAGCTTTTTGGAGGTCAAACGCAGACTGCGTATCAAGAATATCAAATACTCCATGTTGTATCCGGCCCGTCTTAGAGTGGAGGGCGAGGACCGAGCCCACTTCTTTGAGGATCCGGAAGCCGCCATCTCCTGGCTAGAAGGACTGGAAGCTAGAGCCTGACCACCTTGCCCTGGCGACTTCATGATACTTTCTCCCTGATGGCCTATACCTTAAGCTGCTGCAAGGGTGGAGGAGGGGTTTTGTAGATCCTGTGGAACTCAAGACTTTGCATCCCCCTTCCCCCCCCCCCTCCCCTCTCATTTTCCTGCACTATTGCTCCTGTGTTTGACCGGCGGAGCGCCCTAGCTCCACAGATGGAACTGATTTCTCTGTTCTCTTCCTATGGACTTCCACCTGCCCATAGGCTTTGCTACCCAGCGATACACCTGTTGGTTTTCGCCCCCTACACCCGCTAAGGCGTGTGTTTGTGCCCAACTCCCCTGTTGCCCCCTGCGACTTCTGCTGGACCTGGGCCCCCGGGCCCCCTTGTTTATTCTATTTGTATTTTGCTGTATTTTTGCTGCATACCTTGGGGGTCCCTGGCCTCCTGATCTTGCTCTTTCCCAGTCGCATGTGGGCCTGTTCTGGTTGAGGCACTTGTTTGGGAACATGCCCGCACAAGTTGGGGTTGGTGCAGGGCAGGGAGGGGGGATTGGGGTGTTACCATTGTTTATGGTTTATATTTGGTACAATCTCTATACTGTTTCTGTTTTATGCACATTGACCTCAAGTAATAATTATTTGTTCTTTTGCTGCCGTTTATCGCCGCTGGTGTGTGACCGTGGACTTGTTGGTTCCGCGGCCTTACTGCCTGAGATCCTGGGAGCCTCCGCTCCGCGCTCTGTACTACCCCTGCCATGGCCGCATTGAAATTGTTGACGTGGAATGTCAGGGGTATGCGTGATAAGATTAAACGAACGGCTGTCTTTAATGTCCTACGCCGTGTACGGGCTGATATTATAGTTCTGGTGGAGACACATTTGGAGGGCCGTGTACAACAGTCCCTCAAACGTCCCTGGGTTGGTTGGGTGCAGCACTCTGCTTATAGCTCACACTCCAGGGGTGTGGCGCTACTGGTGGCCAAATCGGTACATTTCCAGCTCCTAGGATCTCAGGTCGACCCAATGGGTAGATATGTTTTTCTCAAAACGTCAGTCTATGGGGAATTGATGCTACTGATGGCTTTCTATGTGCCCCCCCCTTACTCTGCTGTGATTATTATGGAGGGACTGGCGTTTATGGCACAGAGCCCAGGGGCCCCGGTGATCTGGCTGGGTGACTTTAACAATGTGATGGACTCGGGTCTGGATAGGTCCGGTGGCGCCTCCCAGGTGCCGCCGGGGTCGTCCCCGACCAGGTTCTCCCGATTGTTGGAGAGCTTTGGTTTGGCCGACTCTTGGCGCAGCAAATACCCCGCGCAGCGCGCGTACTCCTGTTTTTCGGCTGCACACCACTCTATGTCACGCATTGACCTGATATTGCTGTCTCGAACCCTGCTCCCCAGGTTACTGACGGCAGGCTTCGCCCCACGGACTCTGTCTGATCACTGCCCTTATTGGATACTGTTGTCCTTGCCCTGCAATAGACCTCCCCCGGCCTGGCGCCTGAATCCCGCCTGGCTCCCCTTGGTGTCGGACGGGAACGACATTGAGGGGACCTGGACACAATTCTTTTCTGACAATGAGGGCACTGCCTCCCCGGCTGCGGTGTGGGAGGCGTTTAAACTGTTCGCCAGATCCACTATGATTTCCAAAATCAAGGCTGTTAGAGCGCGGGCTGCCGAGGAGATCTCCAGGGCAACGACAAATCTAATTGAAGCTGAACAGGCCTTTATGGGGGACCCGACTCCGGCACATGAATCTCAGTATAAATTGACCTCTAAAGTCCTTTCCCAACTTGACTACGAGAGGGCGAAATCTAAGATGTTTTTTCAGAAGCAGAATCTGTTTGCACATGGTGAGCGGGCGGGGAAACTCCTCGCATACTTAGTTCATTGTGAGGATAGGCCCCCGGTAGTTATTACTCTGAAGGATGACCTGGGTAATGAGATCGCTGATCCTGCTGCGGTGACACAGTGTTTCCGCTCATTTTTTAGTACTCTTTACACCTCTAGGGCTCCCGCTGACTGCACTGACATGCACGACTTTTTGGACTCTATTGACTTTCCCACTTTGACACCCGACCAGTTGGCGACCCTCGAGGCACCCATCTCTGTGGAAGAGATTGCAGCAGCCGTGTCCAAGTTCCCTAGGTCTAAGGCCCCCGGCCTGGACGGCCTCCCGATTGAATTTTTCTCCCAATATTCGGAACTCCTTTCTCCTAAATTATTGGCTTTGTTTCAATCTCTATTCAAAGATGCAACCCTACCCCCTTCTATGCGGGAGGCGCTAATTGTGCTCATTCCCAAGCCGGGCAAGGATGTACACGCCCCAGAGTCTTACCGTCCCATCTCTTTGCTCCCAGTAGACACTAAAATCCTTGCGAAAATTTTATCCCTCCGCCTTAACAAGGTGATCCTTTCACTCATACACTCGGACCAGGCCGGGTTCATGCCTGGGAGGAACACCTCATTTAACCTTCGCCGGTTATTTATGAATCTCCAAGCACGGCACGACGGAATGGGTGGCAGGGTGGTGGTCTCATTGGACACGGCTAAAGCATTTGACTCGGTAGAGTGGCCGTTTCTGTGGACCTGTCTGGACCGGTACGGCTTTGGACCTAATTTTATTAAGTGGGTCAAACTTCTATATAGCGCCCCGGTAGCTAGGGTCCTGGCAAATGGCTGGCAGTCGACCGCCTTCCCTTTATCCCGTGGCACTCGACAGGGGTGCCCCCTCTCCCCCCTGCTGTATGCCCTGGCCGCGGAACCTCTGGCGATGGCCATTAGAGCACATCCCGGGATTCGAGGTCTACGTAAGGGACCGTTGGAGGAGAAGATCAGCATGTATGCAGATGACACTTTGTTATATTTGGAAGACTCTCGGGAATCCCTACTCACGGCCCTTTCTTTAATTGAACGGTATGGACGATTCTCCGGTTTTCAGATAAACTGGGATAAGTCACAAATTCTCCCGCTTGACGAGAGCCCACAGGCAATCACCCCCGCAAGCCCAGCCCTGCAATGTGTATCCCGCATTAAATACTTAGGGATTCAAGTGACAGCTAACTCAGCAGATTATGTCCCGGATAACGTTCAACCCCTGTTCCCTCTGCTTAAGGCTAAAATTCAAGTATGGTCCAAATTACCTCTGGGAGTGATGGGTAGAGTCAATTTAATTAAAATGATTCTCCTTCCCAAAATACTTTATGTTGTATGGCACTCTCCTATTTACCTGCCACTCAAGCTGTTTAAGCAGATGGAATCACTCCTCAAGACCTTTGTTTGGGGTGCTAACCGGCACAAGATCTCCTGGCGCAAACTCAAGAATCCTACAAACCTAGGGGGATTGGCCCTGCCGGATTTTAATCTGTACTATCTGGCAGCTCAGTTGTCCCAGTTCTTTCACATAGATAAAACGGATAGAGAACGTTTTTTGACCCTGCTCTGCCCTGGGTGGGCTCATCCCCTCGGGGACCCCCTCCTAGTTATCCTTAGGGGTGTCAGGGGCTCGCCGGAGCCCTTGTGCCCCAGATCTCTTCTATACCACTATTGTCGGATCTGGGAGGTGGTAGCGTCCAGGCTTCGGTGCCCTCCATTTCACACATTCACCCCTCTGTGGCATAACAGCGCATTACGCGAGTTCCTTTCCATCCCTGACCTGTCGATATGGAGCGGGAGGGGTATTCTTCTCCTTAGCCATATCTCCACGACCACTGGTCTGCGGTCTTACGAGGCCTTGCAGGATCAGTTTGCGATCCAGGGCCCCATGCACTACAGATACTTACAGCTCTCCCATGCCTATAGATCTCAATTCCCTGATGGCCCTCCTGAGCTAGAATCGGTTACCACCCTTGAGATTGTTAAAAGTACAGCACCCAGTCACCTTATTTCCATGTTCTACTCTGAACTTCACACACCTTCCTCGACCACCTTGGCTTTTGCACTTAAGACCCGCTGGGAGCGCAGTGTGGGGGCCATGGAGGATGAGGAATGGGAGGATGCCCTGGAGACGTGCCGCAGAGTGTCGCCAAAACTGTCGGATCGCCTAACTCAGACCTTTATAATACACCAGGCTTATCTCACCCCACTTAGACTGTCCAAATATCACCCTGACTTGGTCCCTTCTTGTCCTATGTGTGGAGACCCTGACGCCTCCTTCTTTCATCTCTTGTGGAGCTGTCCCCAATTACAGACTTTATGGCAACAAGTAGTCACATTCCTCCATGACAAGATGGGGTCTCCTCTGCAACTCTCCCCTAAGGAGTGTCTCCTGGGGGTTTACCCAGATGGAGAAATGCCCAAATCCACTGTCATATTTCTTCAGGAAACTTTGTTTATAGTACGTAAACTGATAGCCAGGAGGTGGATGAGACCTACTCCTCCTACTCTAGGTTTGTGGATTAAGGAGGTTAATAGTGTCATCCCATTTCATAAACTTTTATATAAACATAGGGGGTGCCCTCAGAAGTTCAACAAGATTTGGGACAAATGGGTGCAGTGCCCTGATACGGCTCGGTAATGCAGTGGGTAACTATTCTATGTTGACCGCCCCTGGTAAATCAATATTTTCTGTTCGAGGGTTGGATCGACGGAGAGCCACTGACTACTGTTTTGTTTTTTACTATGTCTGTTCTGTCTCTCGGTGCTGATCATTTTGTATATTTGTATTTTTGTACCCCAATGTGTTATGAACCTGATTGCAGTTTCAATGCACGGTTTATTTTTGTATTGTACCAAACTTTCAATAAACCTCACTGTTTTGAAAAAAAAAAAAAGTGAGGCGTGCTTTTGTATTCAGCCCCCGAGTCTATACTTTGTAGAACCACCTTTTGCTGCAATTACAGCTGCAGGTCATTTTTGGTATGTCTCTACCAGCTTTGCACATCTAGAGAGTGACATTTTTTCCCATTTTTCTTTGCAAAATAGCTCAAGATCTGTCAGGTTGGATGGAGAGCGTCTGTCAGTAACAGGTGTGACCAGAAAAGTGTGGACTGTCACAGAGAATATCAAGCACCAATATAGTGTAAAAGAATATAATTTATTTAAAAATAGGTGAATAACACAAACGTAAAACACACCTCTAGTAAACTAAAACTGTGTAAATCAAACCAGATAATCAAACAATAGTGACACCCAACAAACAACTGCCCAAACCAAGTATATACAGGAAACAGGATAAACAAACTGTAATCATAACAGAGCCAGGGTCATACACGGGAGATAAAGCAGAGAGAGCTGGTAACAAGACAGGACAGGGAGAGGAGTAAGCAGGCCAGAAGGGATCAAGATGCAGGGACACATTGAGACAAAACACCAAGGCAACAAGAGAAGGGCAGACAGGACTTAAATATACTTCCTGCAATGAGCATCAGGTGATGACTAATGATATGAGCTTCTGGCTGCTGAGAGACCCCCGCTGATGGATGCCGGAACTGCAGCCTATAGATCTGGGAGCCACAGTGCCACCAGCAGGTGAGCCTTTTTCCGACAGCGTCTGTGAGCAGCAATATTCAATTCTTGCCACAGATTCTCCATTGAATTTAGATTTGGACTTTGACTGGGCCATTCTAACACATGAATATTCTTTGATCTAAACCATTCCATTGTAGCTCTGGCTGTATGTTTAGGGTAGTTGTCCTGCTGAAAGGTGAAGCTCCGCCCCAGTCTCAAGTCTTTTGCAGACTAACAGGTTCCCTGACCTGTCTGATGTGTTCCTTGGCCTTCCATGATGCGGTTTGTTCACTAAGGTTCTCAAACAAACCTCTGAGGGCTTCACAGAACAGCTGTATTTACACTGAGAATAAATTACACACAGTTGGACTCTATTTACTAATAAGGTGACTTCTGAAGGCATATTGGCTCCACTAGATTTTAGTTAGGGGTATCAGAGTAAAGGGGGCTGAAAACAAATGCACGCCATACTTTTCAGATATTTGTTAGTAAAAGATTTTGAAAACCATTTATCATTTTCCTTCCACTTCACAATTATGTGCCACTTTGTGTTGGTCTATCACATAAAATCCCAATAAATGACATTTATGTTTTCGGTTGTAACATGACAAAATGTGGAAAATTTCAAGAGGTATGAATACTTTTTCAAGGCACTCTACATCAACACCACAGAAAGCAGAGATCAGTGCAGCCATAGACTTGACCAAGGAACATGATCTTTATTCAACATCACAAACTCGGTTGTTTGAAAAATTGACTTTCATTTTGAATAATATCTACGGTACTTTCTTTTTCAGGATACCTTTGTTCAAAAATGTAATGGTGTTGCAATGGGTTCCAATGTCGTTCCGTCCTTTGCATGTGCATGTATTTTGAAAAAAGGTACATGCACATGCAAAGGACGGAACGACAGTTTAAATATAAAATTCAACATACGTGTCGGAGGGAAATCAGTCTACATTGAGAAGTTGTAGAATAGAATCTGACATTTATGTTAAACCCCCTGACAGGAATCATTTATTATCTTATGACAATTTTCACCCTCCCCATGTATTTAGATCAATTGTACAAAGACAGCTATATAGATTGAAAAAGATTGTTAGTAATGAAGAGAGGAAGAGTGTCAAAAATTTAGGAATCAAGAATACCCATAGAATATTATACAGCAAGAGATGGGAAAATTAGATCATGAATATGAACAGAGAACCCCTAAAAGAAAAAAAAAAAAAATCAGCATTAAACGCTTACCATTCTCCATGCAATATCATAGCTATAGTGAAGATATCTTTAAAATTGTCAAAAAACATAGGCCACTTTGGCATCGTGCATACGCTGAGATAGAAGATTTCCAACAAATACCACTTAAAGGAAAGTACAGCCAAAGCTCACAGTTTGTTTTGTATTCCTGTGACCCATTTTCAGTAGACAGCAGGCTTCAGCCAGCTGTCAGCTGATGTCACCGAGCCAGTCTCACCTTGGTTTGGTGGTATAATATATATATATATATATATACAGTGGGTACGGAAAGTATTCAGACCCCCTTAAATTTTTCACTCTTTGTTATATTGCAGCCATTTGCTAAAATCATTTAAGTTCATTCTTCTTCCTCATGAATGTACACATAGCACCCCATACTGCCAGAAAAACACAGAATTGTTGACATTGTTGCAGATTTATTAAAAAAGAAAAACTGAAATATCACATGGTCCTAAGTATTCAGACCCTTTGCTGTGACACTCATATATTTAACTCAGGTGCTTTCCATTTCTTCTGATCATCCTTGAGATGGTTCTACACCTTCATTTGAGTCCAGCTGTGTTTGATTATACTGATTGGACTTGATCAGGAAAGCCACACACCTGTCTATATAAGACCTTCCAGATCACAATGCATGTCAGAGCAAATGAGAATCATGAGGTCAAAGGAACTGCCTGAAGAGCTCAGAGACAGAATTGTAGCAAGGCACAGATCTGGCCAAGGTTACAAAAAGATTTCTGCTGCACTTAAGGTTCCTAAGAGCACAGTGGCCTCCATAATCCTCAAATGGAAGACGTTTGGGACGACCAGAACCCTTCCTAGAGCTGGCCATCCGGCCAAACTGAGCTATCGGGGGAGAAGAGCCTTGGTGAGAGAGGTAAAGAAGAACCCAAAGATCACTGTGGCTGAGCTCCAGAGATGCAGTCAGGAGATGGGAGAAAGTTGTAGAAAGTCAACCATTACTGCAGCCCTCCACCACTCGGGGCTTTATGGCAGAGTGGCCCGACGGAAGCCTCTCCTCAGTGTAAGACACATGAAAGCCCGCATGGAGTTTGCTAAAAAAACACCTGAAGGACTCCAAGATGGTGAGAAATAAGATTCTCTGGTCTGATGAGACCAAAATAGAACTTTTTGGCCTTAATTCTAAGCGGTATGTGTGGAGAAAACCAGGCACTGCTCATCACCTGTCCAATACAGTCCCAACAGTGAAGCATGGTGGTGGCAGCATCATGCTGTGGGGGTGTTTTTCAGCTGCAGGGACAGGACGACTGGTTGCAATCGAGGGAAAGATGAATGCGGCCAAGTACAGGGATATCCTGGACAAAAACCTTCTCCAGAGTGCTCTGGACCATAGGCGTGCGCACGGGGTGTGCCGGGTGTGCCTGGGCACACCCTAATCACCCTCTGTCTGTTAGTGTAGGGCCAGATCTCCATCTCTGCCACTGAGGGTAGTGAGATACTTGGTGGAGAGGCGGCTGTGCTGTTGGCTCCAGGAGACAGTGAGGCTTGCCAGAGCCGCTCAGTGTGTGTGACACTGTCAGGTAATGTTACTGCTTGCAGGGGGAAAGACGAGCTGTCAAAACTCAGGGGTGATGTCGGGGGTGGGCGGGACCGAACAGCTATCAAACACCAGCCAATGGGATGGGGTCTGGGCGGCCGCTTCGTTTATGTGGCTCCGCCCCTTTCTTAAGCAGCCCAATCATTGGCTGGTGTTTGACAGCTGCTCATCCCGCCAACCCCTGACATCACCCTGAGTTTTGACAGCTGGTCTTTCTCCCTGAAAGCAGCACATACATGAAAGTGTCACACACACAGTGGGGTATCAATGGGGGGGACAAGCCCTGTGGGGTGTCAGCCGGCGTGCTCTGAGATCCCGCATCGCAGCGTGAGGCAGCTGCAGTGGCAGCTCCTTCAGTCCGTGCTGCTAGCGGGGGGCGGAGCCGCGATGGGAAGAAGGGGCAGAGCCTCAGCGGGAAGAAGGGGCGGAGCCTCGGCGGGAAGAAGGAGGCGGAGCCTCGGCAGGAAGAAGGAGGCGGAGCCTCGGCGGGAAGAAGGGGGCGCAGCCTCGGCGGGAAGAAGGTAAGTGCCCATTGCCCAAGTGTGTGTGCTGGATGAGGGGGATGGGGAAGCTGCATATAGAGGAATTCATATTTCCCTATTCTTTCTGCAGGCAGACTGAGCGCTTCTTGCAAGTCTCACTGTTTGCTGAATGTGAAACTCCCCCTCTCCCCTGTTAGTGTCCATAAGTGGTGCCCACCAGTGCCACCTATCAGTGCCCACCAGTGCCGCCTCATCAGTGCCCATCAGTGTCACCTAATAGTGCCTATCAGTGCCCAGCAGTGCCACCTATCAGTGCTCAGCAGTGCCTCCTCATCAGTGCCACCTGTCAGTGCCCACCAGTGCCGCCTCATCAGTGCCTATCAGTGCCACCTATCAGTGCCCAGCAGTGCCGCCTCATCAGTGCCTATCAGTGCCACCTATCAGTGCCCAGCAGTGCCGCCTCATCAGTGCCACCTATCAGTGCCCACC